>NW_008238452.1:1022836-1056859 GCF_000691975.1 Corvus brachyrhynchos | reverse complement strand
TAATATCTCTTCCTTCTGAAATTCTTTTTCATGCTGAAAACTGACCAGCTTCTGAGTTGCTGTTGAGCAGTAGACTTCAAGGAGACTGAGCTGACTTGCCGTTGCTTGAGCACCGTGGGAATCTGTTTACAGTGTTTTCTCCTTCCTCATGCAATTCTGGCATCTTATTTTCTGTGTTGGGTTGTTTCAGGGTTTTGGGGGTTTTTTGACCCTTCATTGTAGCACCAAAACATCAAGTGAATATGTTTGCTAACCTGTGTCAGCTGAGCATTTGATGTAGTGAGTTTAATCAGGAAGGTTTCCTTGAGGCTTATCCATGTGGAGCAGCTGCTTGATTGTAGTGCATTTGGGGAGTAGCAGAAGGCCTGTTATTACTTTAGCATGTTAAAAAGAGCACCCCCCTTCATGAAAATATGTTTTTATTTTGTTAGTCTATATTAAGATGTGCCTGTGTGTTAAGGGTACACTCCATTAACCTTTCACTTGCAGAACTGGATTAGAACCTGGAATGGAGCATCAGAGGGCATTTCAAGACAAAGTTGAAAGAATCCCTTGAGCAGTATATGAAAGGCAGGATTTATGCCATCTGACAATTCCTTTGATCACATTTCTTTTCTGGGAAGGTGGTTTTTATAATACTAGACCCATACAGGTATTTTCAGTAAGCTGTTATGAATGAGGCAGATACGCACAGTGACTGTCTTTGATGTCCACTTGATTTGTCAATGGTTATTGGAGGAGTTTAATTGTGAAGTAATTTTGTTTACCAAAACAACTGTCTAATTAAATCAACTAACTAAATAACATAGTCAAAAAAACCCCAACCAAACCTAGGTTCCATATTCAGGTCTTATTTACAATTGTAAATGCACATTTTTCATCAATATTTTCTGACAAGTTTGTATTGGATTTAGGCCCAGAAGGCTTTCTGCAGATGCAAGTTTTCCAAAAGTTATTGTTTTAGTGACTTTTTCCGATTTTTCACAGGGTATTATAAATGTCTTGTTTTCTTTACTGTTTTCTCTTTATTTTATTGTATCTGAAGACATGCTCTGCAGATTAAAGTAAACAAATGGTTCCAGCCACAGTTATTTTAGCCCTTTGTGAACTGTTCTTGGTTTTGATGGGGTTGGGGACTATGGCTTTGAGTGCTGCATATTTGGAGTTTAATATTTATAATCTGTGCAGCCATCATTCATGAATCTGGCAAAAACACACATCTGCCTTTCTCCTCTCCTGGCGATTGATAACGTTTAGGATATGACATTCACTCTCAAGCATGTCTTAGTAGTTTATAGTCTTTAATGGATACATTTGAAGATGGATTTTGTAGCTTTTGACTGGTATTTGATTTCATTTGTGAACTGAGTTATAATGATTGACATCATTACATAGTAAAATGATAAAAAAAAAGATCTCAAGTAAAAGAGGAATGTGGGATGCCTGTTTCTGTGGTGTGACTTTTTAGTTTGTGTTTTTACTAGAGTGACGTTTATTAATGCCACTGACAAAACATAACCTACAGTTAAAGTAAAAAACACAGAAAAATAGTACAAGGAGATGGAAGGAAAGGAGTATCTGTGCTAAGGACAGGAATACATTCCTAGCTGACATTGGAGGAAACCATTTGATCCTTAAATGCTATTTAGAGATTTTTTTCATACCTTTTTGTATTCTGAGATGCCTCTAGTGTCAGTGATAGCTTAATAGCTTTGGTTATTGGTAATGTAAGAGGCTAGTGGGCACAAAGTTTAACATTAAACTTTTGCAGGAAATATTTTTCCACAAAAAATTACCAAAACACAGCAAACCCTCTTGCTTCTTTTAATAATTTGTAATCAGAACTTCGCAGTAGGTAAAGTTTCTGTTTTCCTACAGAAGTTAGTGACTAAGCGTGGATTTGCTATTGGATTGTTTTTCAGTGACTCTAAAGATGATTTTATCATGAACATTAAAAACATTGACAGTGGTAAAGAAGAGGATATGGATAGTTGGAAGAGATAGTTGTGCATAATGTTTTAGTTTGAAATTCACCACGCACATTAATTTCTTTTTAAATAGTTTTGTTAAAAAATGTTCAGACAGAGTATTATAATTGTAGTCTAAGTTGCTCTGGTCCTGATTTTCTTAAATTAGGTATTTTAAATATGTATATCTGGTAATATATCAGTATGGAATATGAGAGCAAATTGGATGTGGAGGGCCAGATACAGTGCTTCTAAGTGCTTCTTTTCTCTCTGAGAATAAAACCATATGTTTAGAAGATTCTTAGTCTGAATCAAAAGGTAAAGTATTTGCTGAACAAAGATAAAACAGTATTTAATTGATGTTGGTTTTATTTAAAAGAACCTGGTTTTGTTTTAACATAAACTGTCTAGGTGACCTGTTTAGTCTTAATTCCTACAGTGAAGAATTTCAAGTCTCTCTAACCCTTTGTCATTAACAAAATAGTCTCTTTTATCAAAGTAGAAAAGACCAGGCTGATAGTCAAAGTTTACTATTTTTCACTGTAAATAACGTTTATTATGTATTATTGCTTTTGAATACATGGATTGAAAATATTTGCCCACGTTTTATTCTCCAAATGTCTGAGTAAAATGCATCCATACAGTAGAGCGTTTTGCATGGATAGTGCTTGTTCTAAACCTGAAGCAATTGCATTGATCTTCTGGGTCATGTAATGCAGTCCTGTCCTGTCACAGGCAATATTTATGTAGTGCTTTTGCACTATGATCAAGTTGCAAGCTGTATTTTTGGTTTTCTACATGGTCTCAGAGCCTGCCTTATTGAGAGGCTGTACTGTGCAGTTCAGTCATGTAATGTCTGCGAGTACTCTGTAAACAAGTGGAAAAAATTAACATGGACAATGTATTCTAGAAGCAAGAGCTCTCTTCTGCTTTTTTTTCTTTTTGGTTCTACCCTTGTCCTCCCAAAGCAAATGTTTTTTTGACAAAATATGTTTGCTGAATAATAAATGCAAATTTTTTTAAAGAACTCAGAGGTCAAAGGCCTGCTTACTTCTCTGTGGAATCCTTCAAATAATGTGTCATATGTTCTGCTTAGGAAGAAAACCTCCAGTTCATTTCACAGTTATGCTGACATTTGCGCTGTTCCATTCTACTCGGGAATTGTTTGGTGCTTTGTTCATGACAGGGGTTTCCATTTATCTAATTCTGAGTGATACAAAGGTTTTCTCTAGATAAGAAAAGTTCATGTGAATAATAAATTTTGATGCAGTGTGGAAGCAGTGTATTAATATAAAAATGATTTCTCTGATACCGGTAAGAGCAACTTTGTTGTAGTCTAATAAGAAACATGATACTGAGATAAACTTTGACCACTTCTGCAAACCCTTGAAGCTGTTGTTTTCACCCTGATGGTAATGTGGAAAGGATTTGTGTTGGGATGTGGTAGTTGGCTAGTTACTTTAAAAATGCAGTCTTCACAAATTAGTCTCCTAAATTTCTGGTGTTCATAAGTGTAAATGTATCCTCCTTGAAGGACAAGTGATTTAACTCTCTCTTGGGTACATGAAATAACTACCAGCTTCAATGTGTCCTCTAGATCCTGCAAGTCTCACCTGTCCCCTTCTCAGCTGCCACAACTTCCATCTTTCTTTTGACAACTTAGGTAATATGTCTTATCTTCAATGTGAAAAACTAAGTCAAAAACTGGTCTTTATCATGGAATAAATACCATCAATAGTAACAGTAATGGATAAAGAAGAGGGATTGGAAGATGATGGTTCTGCCTAATTTTGTCTCTGCCAAAGAAGGGTGAAGTTGCAGAACAGAAGGTAGCATTTCTACTATGCCATTATTTATTTGTTTTAGTTTTGCTCTTTGCCATTTGAAAAGACAGAAGAGTATCAATTTGTTCAAAATGAAATTAAAAGTTCTGAGAGTGGCTGGCTTCTATGAAAATATCCTTGCTGGTTCTCCTGTGGAGCAGCTTCAGTAGCCTGCCTTCCTAACTGTCTTAACAGCATGAAACCTGACTTTACCATGTGGAAGCAGACTTTGTCACAGCAGGGACAAGGCAATGTGCATGTGTAGTTGCAAGAAAGATGAAGGAGTCCCACATCACTGCAGTCTCTGCAGGGTCCACCTTTATGCTTCAGTAATTTTTCTATCAGTTAAGATAACTGCATCTGCATAATGGAGTTCTTACATACTGGTTTGGAAAGAAGAGTCCAAGGCTAGGGGAGAAAAACGAGCAGTGTGGTGAAGAAGTGAAAAACAAGGAAAGGCATAAATCTGAGGTCTTATCTATGTGTACTGCATGTCGTGGATATTGTAATATGAAACACACATTTTTATATGCATTGCTACACAAAAAAAAATCTATAGAATTTGTTATTACAGGGAATCTCCGAAAAGCAAAGCTCCACAAATTTTGGTCAACTGCATCCTGGGTTTGGGTTAATTTAGGTCAATACTAGATAATCAAAAACTGCAAGTCTAAAAATAGCATGAGAAGGCGTTTATTTCCCCATAGTTCTAATTATGGTTTTCCTGAAAGCAGTAGGTGAGAGCAACATGATGCTATTTTTGTTTTAAAATGTGTAACCAGGTTTTATTAACAACTCATACGTGCTTCCAGAGAGACTATTAATAAAACTACTCAATAGACAAATGCTTGCATTTTATTAAAAATGAAGCTGAAAAGGAAGTGGCCCAAAGTACTGTACTTTTTGTACTGTGCTTTTTATTACTTATTATTTATTATTTTTATATATTAAAAGAAAAATATTTAAGTAATAGGACGCAACAGTGTGTAAGAGTATGTTGGTTGGTTATTTATCTTCTTCTGTTTGCTACTTTATTAAATATTCCCCAGGAATAGAAGAGTAGTTCTGACAAAAGAAAGGCAGGTGAAGAGGTGAATGCTTTGTATAGTAGTAGAGAAATCCACACGTTGAAATCATGTAGAAATATTATCTCCAAGAATGAATCTGACCTCTGTTTTTATGCAGCATTTTGATACACAAATGTATGTTTTTCAAGCCCTGTCTCTCCCCCTCTCTCTTTTCATTAGATTCCTTGACAATAATCATAGATTTTGACTGGTGAGTCTGTCAGGAAACTATTTTTCAGGTTTTGATTAATATCCAGACATTTAGTGTTCATCTGTACTGCAAAGGAAACTTGATTTCAAGTAGCTAAGTAAATACTTTTCTTCTATATAGCTACAACGACTTTATAAGGTACTGACACAATGCTGTATTTCTGAATGCAGCTCTCTTGAGTGTTTTCAGTTGAACAAATCATCAGGCAATGGTTTTTGTGTTTTCAAAGTGTAATAGCATCCAAAAATTGGTGGAATAAGGCTTTCTACTTGATTCTGTGCTGAAAGGGCCAATACAGTCAAACACTGCAAGTGTCACTATATATGATACTCTAGTGGCATCATAGCAAATTTCACTTCCTTTCAGTTTACTTAAAAGAAATTCACAATGCAGCGAGCAACTTCAGATATGTAGGAAAATATAGTATTGTGAATGGAAATAAATTGAAATAAAACCCCGACTTGAAACAGGAAATCATACTTATGGGTATGTTTTCATACAAATAAGGCTGCTGCTATAACAGGAGGGAAATGTTTTTCAACATCAATATGTTTGTAAGCAGTGGAGGGAGACTCGTACGTGGAAAAGACAACCTCAGACACCAGTATTTACTGTTGTTGGTTCTAAAACATTATAGCATGTGTTTGTTCTGAAACAGAAGCCGAGTTTCTTTCGTACTGCTATGTGGCAACTATGGATTTTTGAATGCTTGCATTAAGTTCTAGCTCACATTTAAAGACAAGTAAATTGTCTTAGAGAGGGGAAAATTAATAAGGTGTTGCCTAAATAACCCAACCCTGCTACCCTTAAAATTCCCAGAGCTCAGACCAGTGTAGGGATATATGACTGTAGTCTTTGTACACCATCATATTAGAACTTATCCATATTAGAACATAGTGCTTTTATTAACAGTGATTAGATGGGCACAAAAGAGAAACTGTAAATCTTACTATTAGTGAGTAGATGGAACTGAAGTAAGAGATAGGGATCAGATTTTGTTTTGGTTTATTGGGTAAATTGGATCTTCAAATCAACACTCAGCTGAAAAAATGCATAATATTTATGTGAGACGATCAAACCCAGTTTCAGAGTAGAATGGACTGTTTAATATTCCACCGTAAGCAGGCATCATTTCCTTCAGGTCTTGCTTGAAACGTGGTCATGAATAGGCTCTGAAGAATGGTACCTTCTGTGCAGTGTCATAAATGTTAAGGAAATTAATCTGATTACTAAAAAGTATAGTTTGTGCATACATTGCTTGTCAGAATGGAATAACTGTCAATTATTTGCTCAACACTGAAAGATGAACAAATATTTTGTATTTCTGTAACTGGAATGTTTAGTGGAATGATCCAATCAGCTTATTTCATCAGTGAGCCCTTTTATTGACCTGATTTACTAACCATTTTATATTAACAATACCTAAACTTTATTTTTGTCACATCAGGGAGTTTGAGGACAGTAGCATGGATCACGCAAGTATTATACCACGACACCAAGCACTCTGAAGAGAGGTGGTAGCTGGGTATTACTGATTTGCTTCGTAAGGCAATGGCCATAAAGAAAAATATAAAACACCAGGGAGAAATAAATAGCATCTTGTAATGAAATATGAAAGAACACTTGATAAAATAATTCTGATTTGAATCGGAACACAGCTCATATCCATGTTAACAGATGAAATGTAGGCAATTGTGATACTTGCTAAAGCAAACACTCTACTAAAGTGTTAATCATTGGGAGTAGTCAGTCTGATTAATAATGAGCTACCTTATAATTCTTACTGATTCCTCATAGCTAGACAGGTAGTAGTGACCAAGATGGCCTTAGCAAGTGTGTGTTTTAATAGGCCATGTAAAGGCCTGATCATTGTCCATTTCAAACTCCTGTGTAGTTTGCAATCAGCCATGTGGATTCACTTCAGTAAGTTACTGTTTATGGACTTAAAATAGAAGTACTGAAGCTCTGAAGGGATAACTGCGACATTATGATGTTTGGAATATTCTCATTTTGTGAGTGATTGGTTTCTGAGTATTATATTATGAGCACATAGTACTTTTACCTTATTTTAATGAGTGCACATTATCTTAAAAAAAAAGTTTTTGATACCATCAGCTAGCTAAATATTATCACACTTTAAACCACCCCTCCCCCCCCAAAAGCAAGCTTTTCTTAGCTCTGTCCTCCCACATATTCCCAGTTGAGAATCTTCTGTCTATTACCACAAGTAAAGCTGTAACCAGTATTTAATTCTGCCTTCTGTTTCATTGTCTTATTGCTCATGGCTGTTGGTGCAGGGTATTTGACAAGATTAATGATACAACTAACACCTTTGTGCAACTCTCATTACCAGTATTTATCTTAGAATTCACTCCTAAGAGGTAGTATGGGTCCTTGAAAGTGAAAGCTACTGAATCTCTTTTAAACCACTAAGCAGAAGGCTGGAAGCATGGGAAGGATACAGCCTTAATTGAATACACATCTCTGGTTAGATGCAGAAAATACTGCATATTGTGTTATTCAAGAAGACTGGAAAAAACCCTACATAATGTTTGAGTAATCTTTCTCTGTATACTTAAACTAATAATTCAATGACTTACTGCTTTTTATAAATGTTCCATTCTCAGTAGGGAGAATGTACTTCACTGAAATAACACTATTTATATGTTATAGAAAATGTAGTCAACATAATTATTATTTATACTGCTGGTTATTCAGTAGTTTTTGCTTTTGCATTTTTTTTCTACTCTTTGCTTAATTTTTCCTGAAAATGATAATGTTATAGTAAGTACAGATGAATAGAGATGGGAGAGAGCTTTTCCTGTCAAAACTGAATTTTGATAAGTGGCAAAGTAAGTCTAATGCTGCTGTCCAGGCTTATGGATACCATATGTAAATCTAAAACAATTAGATTGAATTTTGCTGTGCTTTGTGGTGGAGACACCCCTCCTGGGTGCCCAGTCCTGGGAGTTGAACGGTCAGTGAATCACAGTGATGGGCTATAAACACTCTGCATTAACCACTTACCCATAGGAAAAAAAAAAGGAGTGCAAGTCAAAGAAAAAGTGCTCTTTCTCAGCTTGTCCCTTTCCTTTTCAGGAGCATTATTCTTTACCAGTCTCCAATAGCCTGCTAGTGTCCCTTCCATATCAGCAAATTGTGGCATTTTTGTAGTTTTTCCAAGTCAGGGTTGGTTGGGTTTTTTTCCATTCCTGAGGGTGGTGTTAGCTAAGAGTGTCTTGTAGCCTTATATGGTATTTTGAATTGAGTTAAAAACAGTATCAAAATTCCTAGTAGACAGGAAATCTCAGTTCTAGTGCTGGCCCTGGTAGTCCATAAACCAGAACTTCTCCCATAGATCTGTGATGTTTGATCCTTTGCAAGTCATGGCAACTGTGCAGCTTAGGTAATTTCTGAAGAATCATTTCCCTCATTTATGTGGAAACATCAGTTGCATGGATTCTTAGGGAAATAAAGGTGGCAGAATAATCCTTTTCCTTCAGGATATGTAATCTGACTGATATTTCAAAGTTTTTATTGAAGTTGACATCCTCTTATGCTAGGCAAGGTACACAAGTGATGGGCAGAAGAGTTTTCTTGAAAACCTGAAGTTTCAACATTGCCTCTGCCTGATGTGACAAGAAATCTCAGGTCCTTCCTGAGCTCAGGACTCAGCTGAGCAGAGCATCAAGGGATCTCTTTGCCTGCTGTGTAGTGTCAGCTTCCCACTGCAGCTTCCTAGCATGGAGTTCTGCCAAGCTCTCAGAATTAAGCAATTTCTAGCACACATGTGTACACAAATAAAAGTGTTTTGATACATTAACAAGTGAAACCTAATTTGAACGCTGGATGCCTGACCTCGATAATCTGAGGTGCAGATATCTTTTGCCATGAAAACGGCATTCCATGACAGGAACTAAGGAAGTCTGAGGCATCTGTTTTCCCAACCTGCTATTTTTATGTAAAGAGTATAGTTCTTGCCATGGAATGAGCAGAGAACCCACATGTGACTATAACAATATTCAGTGTTGTGACTTTGATTCCTTCCCTTTATTCCTTAAGGTCAGGAGTTCAGATAGTATAAGGGTGCTGTATGAGAGCATCAGCCCTTAGGCAACTGGAGAGTAGCCACAGTATTTTTAAGTGAAGAGCATATATAAAACTATTGAAAGATTTTTGAGTTGTTTGGTGACTGCCAGCCTTCTTTTAAGCTAGTTCCAAATTTCACACTTCCGTAGCAGATCAGCTAGTTTGTAAGTTAATTGATGTATGTATCATATTACTTGTTATTTTTTTGTAATTAAAACATTTTGTCTAATATTTGATCAGCAGTGAGTGAATTGGATCTGATGCTTTTACAAAAGATTTATCACACATGCATGGTGTAACCTGAGGATACCACGTTGATCCAGGTCTTGTGTCACATACCGAAGTATTTAGGCTTTTAAATAATGTGGAAATCTGAAAGTACAAGTATAAATTCTGAGAAGCAGATGATTTTGTCTCCCTTTTGGGGATATCAGACATGGGCCTTGTTCCCTGGAATAAGAAAAATTGCTTCATATCATGAGAAATGTGTTTGTGCAAATGTGAATAAGAATCAATCAACAATCCACTGGTCTGTTTCCACAAATATTGCTCTTCACTCAGCTGTGTCTGGTCATGTCTTTTATGGAGATGCTATTTAGTGGACAGCCAAAAGGAGAAGGAATTGTGATTTGACATAAATGAAAAGCTAAAATACAACTCCCCAGTTTCAGTGGACTTGACATTGATCTCCTTTCACCTAAGCCAAATATATTTAAGTCCTTGCCTGAGGCTTAAGCATGGTCAGAAAAAGAGAAATTATTTGGGTTTTAAGCATTTTTACTGCAGGTTTCTCAAGCAGATTTGTTTCACCTGATAGCGTTCCATTTATGGAACCACAATGAGAAGAAATGCAATAGCTGTCTGTCTTAAAGGTCAAAATTATTTTCCTTCAGAAATTTTTTTGTACTGTAATGACACTTTTTTTTCAGGCAGAGAGGTTGAAAATGTTGACATATGCAAAAAATACATCTTCAGTGCAATATAAAATTATTAATTATTAAATCTGTATCTTTAAGTATTTTAGGTGTTTTGATTTTTTTGTTGTTGTTGTCTTTAATCACAAGCATGTTACAGAGATCAACTTGCAGTGAGCACAAAAATCCTACTAGGATGGTAGGTATTTAGAAAGTGTAAAAGGCAGCACTGTAGGAGTTTTGGACAGCTTTCACTAACATTTTTTAAATCTTGCAGAACAGATGCATGCAAATATGGAATAAATATTTAAAAATTGCATTTAACTGTGTGTCTTCATAATTTCTGAAGATAAGAGCCTATTTTTACTGGGAAAGAACTCTAACTTAAGTCTTTTATTTATGAATGTTAACAAGTTGTGAATGCATTAAGATGCAATTTACAAGTGAGTGAATAAATCAGTTTTTGGCCTCTTAATCTAACGCAGTATGGACAAATATCCAGAAATAATTAAAATGATGGACATGTTGGTATTGCATGCAACCTCCAACATTGTTATTTTGCATAAAAAGGGCAAGTAAGGGGAAGATGTCCATACATTATGGGTTTAATTGGCAGTTTCTTGTTATTAGAATAGAGGGTTATTGTCATTCCTAATGTACTTAATGTGAATCTAGTATTTGAGAAAGGTTGAAAGGTGAAAGATTAGGTTAAGGTTTGACTTGTGAAAGGTTTAGTACTTCTGGATTGACAGCTCTGAGAATCTGACAATAGCTGTACTAAGAACCAAAATAGCACAGACAGTGCTGCTGCCATCTTTGTCTCACTGCTCCATCCCTTACCAGTGACGCACCTACTTTTATCTGGAGTTCACCTATATCTCTGAGACATCTATTCCTTCAAATCCTGTCCTTTTTGCTAAATTTACTTGCAAGAGGACTGAACACAAGAATACAATGACAGCTGTGTGTCTCTTCAAGATCCAAACCTACTAAAAATTGCCTTATGAGGCCATATATATGCTCCATGCTATTGCAGCCAGCTGGTCCTTACTTTTTCTCTGAGAAGGCTGAAAGCACTAAACCTTCAGAAGAATGATTCTTTTTTTTTTTCTCTGGAGTGGTAAAAACTTGTTACAGATATCAAGATGAGCATTCAAATTCAGACTCTTGTAAAGTTCTTCAAAAGTGGTAATGCTGTCCTTGAAATGTTTTGATACCCAATATGTGATCTATTTCCCCATCTCTCAGTCTCTTAAGCGTGGATGGATTGAAAACATCCAAGGAAGCTAACAAACAGGAGTTGGCAGCTAACTGTTCAAGGCTGTACCTCTTATTCATACATATGTTTCCTTTCCAGAGATGCTTTTCGGAAGGAAATTATAATCTTTGATCCTATTTATGATAATTTTGCTCTTAATAACCTGACCTTTATACAGTATTTCCTGCAGCTTATATTCATGGTATGTGCAAGTATAATATAGTAGCTAAAGCCTCTGGTATTTATTTCTCATAAAATTTGGACCTCCAGAAATATGATGTTTCTCTGTGGACTTAAATGAACAAAAAAAAAATATTAATTCTATTTTTTCCCCCTTCTTGGACTGGAATACTCCAAAATTGCAAAATTTCTGGAGTTATGTAATTTTATCATCAAATTTTTTTTCAGTCTTCATTTTAAGGTCCCACTTTTTCACTAGCAGATGATCATGTTGCATATGAAGTTGTGAGTGCACTCACAAAAAGTGATAGCCTGAGCTTTGTAAGATTCTTTGGAGATATTCAGAGCTTTCTATTACAAATGGCCTTTCATTTCTAACTTGATGCCATATGATAATGCTAGATTTTTCTCTCTACTGATTTAGTCATCTGCCATGCAACTGATGTGGCTGATGTCCTCAAGCAGGAAGAAAGGTACAAACACTGAAAAGTTGTCTCTAAAGTTTGATCACAACTTGTTATATAGGCTTTTTTGCATCACTTCCTTTATGACAAGTTGCTAAGATTTATCGTTGCAGTCAGCCTTTTAATATTTAATATGATGACAAAATTTCATACATTCAACTATTCATGTTGTCCATTAAAGGACAGTTTTGCCAAGATCTGAGACAAGCTGCAAATATTTTTACTCTTTTCCACCTAAAATTTGATTATTATCTTGGCTCTGTTACCTCATGTGAGTAACAAATATTGATTGTAGCCATATGGGAAAATAGCCCTACCTAGAAAGTCTGGTAACATGAACTTCCAGTAAAAATCCTGAGTATTGTAAACAGGGTTCCCTTAAGAAGATTCCGCTATAAAACATGGATGACAAACTGGGAAAACCAGGTTAAATGAGGAAAGCATAAGAATATGGGTTTACAATCTGCATGATCTTTGAAGCAAAACATGTTTCAAGGACAAGCTGGCTCAGGAAGAATTCAAGAAGGGCAGAAAGGGGATAAAATACTTGCAACTAAACTTTTTTGAAGCAGACTGTACCAAAGATGGTCTTGACTGTAATACCAGCATGCTGAAGATTAAAGGAGGGATTGTTCATAGGGCTGTTTCACGTCATGTACTGATAGTTCTGCTAAGACTGCAGGTTTAAACAAACACCCTGTAAGTCTTTCTTGGTCCCACTATCTTTGATCCTCTGAATTTGAGTCATTTGTTTAGTAATTCCCAAATGTTATTCAAGTAATGTACATTAACAGGATATTGACTTCTCTTGAGGCAAA
Source organism: Corvus brachyrhynchos (assembly GCF_000691975.1). Lineage (NCBI taxonomy): Eukaryota > Metazoa > Chordata > Aves > Passeriformes > Corvidae > Corvus > Corvus brachyrhynchos. The sequence goes on along the minus strand of NW_008238452.1, from coordinate 1,044,068 downwards.
CATCAATGTTTATTGAACAGAGAAATAAATATTGACTGAAGCAAAGCCAAAGTCAATTTTTTCCTCAGAACTATAAACCTTAATGTTCACTGAAATGCCAAGTAAATATGCAGTGGTTGCCATTTAAATCTTGGTAATTCCCTGGAATTATATAAAAGACTACCATTGCTGTTTACATGTAAAATATGACTGTCATAATAAATATGTTAAAAGAATTTGCAAAGATTTACTTTGTTCGATAATGCAAGCACAGCTATTAAAATGTGATTTGATAAATTTGGAAATTATGATCAATTATTTAGTGGTATCATAGCCTGTAGCAAAAAAAATTTTATTTGCATTTTAAATTAGTGGGGGGTTTTCTGTGATGGATTTATTATTATTATTATTATTATTATTCCCAAGAGAGGAATGCAATGTACTTACTGCAAATATGAACTTACACTAAAGGAATTGTCATTTATTTATAAGCCAGCTAAACATGCACATAGTAAATGCGACTAGTATCCTTTTAAAGTATCTTGTCTGAAAGAATATATTTATGTATTTTTTATTTATTTACAAAACCATGATCTGTAAGTGTGATCTAAGTAATTATTTCTTACAAAAAGTGTTGCAGACAAGTTTGTTGCTGTATTGTAGTTACTCAAAAAGTGGTTCTGTGGATGAACTGGCATCCAGATCAAGTTCTTGACAAGACAGAGATATCTGTCTAGAAGTAAAGGCAGCAGAAGATGTAACTGGAGATACAGCTTCTTGAAGACAATAACAAATCTAACTTATTAATGAAGGCTGTTCTGAACCTCCTTGAAGTTTACGTACTGATATTGGATCCTGTTTTCTTGAGTGATTCAGTCATGAATGACTCTTGTCATGAATAAATGAGCAATGACCAGTGAGGATCAAGGCACAAATAGCCTGTGAGGAAGCCAGTGATAAGTTCCTTCAAAATCTCTTGTAAGTGTATTAATTGATTTTATGAACTATTACTGCTTGCAGGTCTATTTGCAAAAAAACTTCATTAGACTGATAAAGTCACATTCTGCGTATCTGATTTGCACTGTTAGTTTTGTCTTGACCTTAAATGGTTTTCTTTATAATTCTACTTTCCAAGCCAGGTGGAATAAGGTCTCTGTGGTCTTCATTCCTCATAGTAGTGGATCTAAAGGACTGTTTTTCAGTCCTTTATAAATTTTCATGGAATACCTCTATGGAAAGGAAGCATCGTTTTAGCTGTGCTTAAGGGATTTAATGTTCACTGCAGTGATCAATGCACAGAAAGGTCACTCTGAGTAAGATCTTCCTTTGATTGAAGCAGAAGTGACATACGTGATGTCCAGAAAGGGAGCTTTCTGTGTTTGTACTCTTTCTCTGGTATGGTCTCGGCTTCTCACTGGCTGTCTGCGGTATGGAGTATAACAGATGCAGTGTGTATGCAGAATTTTTGACTGTCTTTTAGCACTGCAAAGCACAATCAGACATCAGACACTGGCCCAGTCTGGAAATGAAAAGGCATGGTCCCATGCAGGAGGCGAACTCCACATTTTGAATTACCAGCATGTGTTATTTTCATATATGCAATCTTCAGGTAGCGCTACCCTTTTTAGAACACCATTGCTTGGGAATGAAGGAGGGCGGTGTTTCAGGCAAAATTAGACACAGGAGGAGACAAAGGCAATGGGACTTCCAAAGTAAAGGAATGACGTTACTGAACTATCTGATATAACCAACACTTCTGTCGAATGATGGGGTTGCTTTCAGATAAGTTGCAGGTTGTATACATAAAAGTAATGCAGTTGTTTAATTTTTAGTTCTACCCTAAAAACTGATGGAACAGAAAATCCAATGTCCTCCCCTTTTATAAAGCTCAAATCAGTAATGTTACTTCTTCATAGAGAATGTTGTCATTGAATAACAGTCTGCTGCCAGGAAAACGCTAAAGCAAACTGTCTTATATTTTCAAAGCAGACACTTCTGCCTTTGAAATAATCTTGTAGCTGTTATATGATGGAATACTAAATAGAAGACCGATTCCAGATCTTTTGACAATGTTCTGTTATAATGACTTTACTGCTATTATATCAAATGATTGATGTAGACGTAATCATTGTGGTTGATGGATGTTAGTGTGGCAGGGTGACATTTGATTTCTGTTCTGTTTGAATTCTGATTAGCTTAAGGAATAAATCTGTACAATCTGGTTAGAAATAAGTTTACTGTACCTGTGTGACTAAACTGGTGTCTGACTGACATTTATTTATTTTTATCAGTGTGGAAGGGTCAGCAATCCTTATTATTCAGTCTTTAAAGTGAATTTTAATGCTTGTGAAGGGAACCAGATTGACAGCTAGAGGAGAAGTGAAGTCCTTTCTCAGTCTGCAAAAGAAACATAGAACAGGCAAGAATGATGTTCCTGTCTTGTCTAGGGAGTCTTTATTCTTATTTATGGGCAAATAATTTTGACGGTCACAGATCTGATGAACTGCAGTAACATATTTTGGCCATACGGATTTGTATTAAAACCTGCCATATGTGGTTGCAAGAGTTTGAGGGAAAGTAAAATTCATGGTCTATTTCATGTGGGACAAAATCAGGAGTTGCTGATAGACTGGCTGTGTGTAGATAACAAAGATGAAAAATGTATGGAATTTCAGTTACTTTCATCTTCCCTTCTGCACTTTTTTCCAAATCAAAGCTATTGCAGAACAAGAGTGACTGATTTGTTATTGGGAAGGTCAAGAAAAAAATTTTCTACTGAATACATAACTAATTCCTGTTATTATTTTTTTTATAACCTTTATTTCTGTTCTGACTTATTTCTTGTGTTCAGTTGAGTTCAGCTGTGTCTCTTGGTGAGCTCTTAGGAGCTGGAGTGGTGATTTCCAGCTCTTGCCTGCTGAAGACTAAATGCACCTGTCAGAGATGGAGTTCATTTTCTTCATAGCAGTCCCATATGATGCTGTGTTTCAGATTTGTGACTAAACCAGTGTTCTGGCTGTTGCTGATCAGTAATTGCAGAGCAGCAAAGTTTTCTCTTTCTGTTGCTCTGCCACCCCCCTCAGTGAGCACTCTGGGGTGGGCAAAAAAATTGGACACAACACAACTTGGGCAGTTGACCTAGATTGACCAGTGGAGCATTTCATGTCATATAATGTTGTGCTCAACAGTAAAAATGAAGGGGAGTTTTTGGGTGTGACTTCACAGACATGTACACACCCTCGTGACTCCCTTGGCTGCTCCTGGTGCTTTGATAGACCATGTGGAATGCAGAGAGGGAAAGTGATGTTAATTGGCTCTGCTCACATCAGTTTCATGGTATAAAAAGGACTTACAGTCCAGTAAAAGTAGCTCTCGTGATTTATGTTCTGGTTCTTGATCTCATTGACTTTCATTCTGAAAACATTCTTTCCAACAGTGTTATTATTTGCAAAATGTGGAAATGCTGAGGGGGCAAATGCTGCCCTTTTCTATGTTCATTTCCCCCCCTTCCCTTTGTTGCCTAACCCCATGTGATTTCAAGTGAATTTTATAAAGGTGAGCCTACCTTTGTGCTTGTATGAACGCTTGGGTTGACTTGTTGTGTAAGATATGTCTATTTAATGTTTGAACAAATGGGGTTAGGTTTTAGGTACAACTGCCCATGTACAGAGTGCACAGAAGGGTTTCATAGAGTTCTCCAGCAGGATTAGAAAACTGAACTTTATTTTGACAATGAAATGGAATGTTTGAAATGAACATGTTCCATTAGAGGCTGTTGAGAAAGGTGTATTAACATCTGTATGGAGCTCTTAGGAGGAACACCTAAGAGCTTATCTTAAGGCAAGCAAGTTCAGTTTGTCCCCTCGTATTTCATAGGTTTCACTCAGATATCTTCACTTGGAGACAAGTGATTTGTCTGATGGAAGCATATTTTCTAAATGGAACCAGGTTTAAGCCCAGGTTTAAACTTTTCAAACTACTGAGAAAAGGACAATGGCTTCAGTAGTACCAGTGGCTAATCACCATCACTGTTAAATATTTATGACGTATTCTTAATTTGAATTTGTCTGGATTTAATGTCAAGGCTTTTTTTAAATGCTGGTTCTTTCTCTGCTGCATCTGAACACTTTATTACCCAATGCTTTCTACCCATGAATGTTCTTACATACTCTAATCAAGTTAGTGCTCAGGCTCCTTTTTTGATAAGCTAAACACTCTCTCAGTTTAAGATGTTTTGTTAAATCCTTGTATATTTTTTGATGCTCCTTCTCCCTTCTTTTTTAACACCCCCTTTGATTTTTTATTACACTTTTGAAAGTATCAGGAAAAGTTGTATTCCAGCATTGGCCCAAGTGACACTGTATTTAGAGATAAAAGGACCTTTCCACTCCTTAGTTGTACATGAGCCTCTTTGCTACAGAACAGTCGGCATTATTTAACTTAAATGTATAACTTTGACTGTATTAAAACATGTTTAATTTAGAGGACCTGCTTTAATATACTGCATACCTGCTGTACTGTAAAATACAATATTTAAAGCTAAATACTAATTACTTAAGGTTTATTATTATATATCTTCATGTTGACAGGATTCTGAAACTGTATTTTGGAAAATATTCCTGTAAATGAAATGAGTTTCAGAACTTATTTATAAATGTTTCTATTATAGTTAATGTCTTTTGGATATAGCTATAGGAATACATAATTGTGGTCTGGAAATTAGACAAATGTTGTTTTTTATTTGTGGAGATACATTGAATGAACTCTCTGTATTTAATCTGCCGTCAAGTATTTGTCTATAATTTCCCTCAATTATTAATATGACTTAAATGTAAAAAGAAATACCTGAAAAACATAGCTGATGGTTATAGGAATAGTTCTGATCTCATGCAGTAGCTCTTTGTTTTTATTTTAATTCTCTTCATAACCCATTGCTTTTCAATTCTGAAATTTTTGTCTGTATATTTGTAAACCGATCCTGAGTTGTGAAATTTCCCTACTGGAACCAATATTTATTTTAGTGAATAATTCTGTAAAAAAATGCTTTTGATTTAAACAAGCATTTGCTTTCCAACTTCGTATGCAAAATAATTCTTTGTTCCTCGGTCTTGAAAGTTTAAATATGCTGAGGTATTTGAGATGATACATGACATTATTTTTTCTGTGAAGTTTTCTTTGAAAAGATTACAACTTCAAAAATATTTAAGCTAATTTAATGTTGAAATTACTTTTCTCTTGTTCAGTTCCCTGAGAAGATCAAATGATGCTTTTGAGTTGATCGAGCACCAATTTTAAGAATGAATTATTTACACAACTTTAATCTAGATGTCACCTAATGTTTTTTCTTGTCTCTCTGTATCAGACTGATGCATCATAATTGGGAAAATATACATGGTCTAAATATGTAAAAATTTTTAAATACATAGAAATTAAAATGTGATTTGCAGATCAAATTAGACCTATAATAAGACTTGAATTTTTTATTTTATGAAGCCTGATTCCTCACTCCTTTTAAAGGAACCTAAATTTCTGTAAGTTCTAAGCTACAGTGTGTGTTCTTACATGCCATCACTCTGATGATGTAACACAGCACCATTTTAAGGTAAAGGAAGGCAAGAAAGGAAGGACTAAGTAAAAAAATAAATCTTTTTTTTTAAAAAAGAGGGATCTAGGGTCACACAAATAAACAGATTTATGTTGTGTTCATGCTGTCTACAGATGGAGAAAACCTATCTGTTTGGGTCTTTGGCGTTATTCCAAAAAGAATTGTTGCTGAATATTAATTGGAAGAGATCAGTGGTTTCCTCAGAAACTGTTCCACGTTCTCAGTCCGGGGCCTTGCCAATTGTAGGATGCTTCAAAAGTGTTTCTGTATCAAAATACTGTATAAAACTGTGTATTCCTAGTGCATTGAGAGGAACAGTGGAAATTAAAAGGTGTAGATCTGGTGCAGGTTCCACCTTTTCTGTGAAGGGAACAGCAGATCTTAATGGAGAAGGTGGAAGAATCTGAAACTGTCAGTGGACATGCTCAGACTAGAATAAAAATGATACTTTTGTTTAGTCATAGCCTTTTAGAAGAAAGGTAAAGGACTGAGCAGCTCAGAGATTGTTCTTAGCAATTAAAATATGATCCTTTCAGCTGAGATGCTGACAAAGCAGTGCTCTGACATGTTGTCCAGAGTTTTAAAACAGAAAGCATTGGTATGGCAGGTTAAAACCCCCGTGGATGGAGCATGAGTACTTAATTACAGCGTGATAGATCACAGTAGGCAATCCCCCTCTCTCCACCCACCAGGCTTTGAGAAAGCCCCCAGTGATAAGTGTCAAGTGTGTTTGCATTCAGTGAGGCGAAATAGTCCAACCACTCTTTTGAGTGCAAAATAAATTGAAGTGCTTTAAGAACCCCTGCTTTTGAGGTAACTTGTGATTACAATAACACGTTAATTGCATAGCTTAACCATAATGTACTTTGCCTGTTGCAGGAAGAGGAAAAAGTGCACTGACTAACCTTGCTGAGCAGTCTAGCCTTTAGAAAATGTGGTATGAAATATTTGAATTAAAACTCCTGTAAAAGCTTCAATTTACCCATTTCTTTATGGGTAGGCAACATACTGAAATATTCAGATTGGATGTTCACCAAAGGTTTATGCAAAGCACCATTTCGCGCTGAAACTATTTTGATTTAAAAGCCTTTTGAAATAGAGGTTGCTGCTTGATTTAAATTCTCCCTGCTCCAGCTCGTTCATCCTTTCACCTTGGTTTCTGCTGTGAGGAAATGTAATTTTTTGAAGTGCAGAGGGAGTCACTGTCTCTCCCAAAATGCTCAGGAAGAGAAGCAACTTTCTGAACTGAGAGATCACAGTCTAGGATGCTGGATGCCTTGCCATTCTGTCATGCAGTTTTGAAGCAACCTTCAAGCCTAACATATTTACACATACAAAGCTTTACTGCGATTCTAATTCTGATGCCTTTGTTTTTGGCCACTTGAGCATGATAATTAACTCTAGAAATACCTTTTTAAAGTTTAAAAAGTAGCTTGCATCAACATTCCTTGTGAGATGTATAGGTAACAACAGAAACTTAAACCAAAAGCCTGGTCCTTGCCAGGCAGCCAACTGACCTGAAAGATTATGAGCAGTGGGAATTTTGCTACTTGCTTTATGAAGTTTCCAAAACACAATTGAGATGTATTCTTTTTACCACAGTAGGAAAAAAAAGAAAAGATCTCTGTTGTATTCCTTTGTTGCAGTGGTGTTCAGTCCTAACAACTTGCACTGTGCCAGCCAGCTGAAGCCACCATGCAGAGTATATGGAAGTCACTAGAGATAAAGTAGTTTTGAAATATCTGACCTTCTCAGGGGAATTTCATGAATTTGAAAGTGCTTTTTAATGCTGAACAACAGAGACAATTTAAGAAGTACAGCATGGCTGCCAGTGGGTAGGTTAAACAGAGAGAAAAGAGGCAACAGGGACATGAGTAACTCCAAATTGGAGTAGGGGAGAAAAATGTACAGCAAGAGAATCCAGATAAAAAAGGGGTTGGAACAACAGGGAGAAAGAAGGCTCAGACATGAAAAAGAAGAAAATAAAATCATTGTATCAGAAATAGAATCTGTGAGTTAGGAACATTTTCAAAGCTCCATGGTCTCCCTTAATCCTCCACATACATTGCTTTGAAAATATGTCCATTTGATCTGTTCTTTTAAAAGCTTTTTTGGAAATAAAACATCCCTTGACCTGACTAAAAAAGAAGCACGCCTACATCAGTAACAGTGACCATCCTTTCTTCTTCCATGGGTTGGAATATGTGTCTTGGCCTTCTAAGCTCTTCTTATTTTGGTGAATTCTGTGTGTTACATGCCTCTTTCTTGTTCCTGTGGACAGGATTTGCCATTTTTTTAACTGCAGGCAAATACTTGTCTAAAAAAACCTCCTAAATAGTATAAATAATGGACAGCTAATAGCACTTTCTAGAATGAGACACAAAACAAAAAGTAATTATTCATATTTCTTAGGTGCTGCTATGGCTGTATCTTTCAGTTCCAATCTGCTGTAAATTAAGCCAGTTCTTTCCTTCCTTCGAGATGAGGATTTTTGGGGAAATGATGCTATACTGTGCCAAGTGCTGTGGTGGTATCAATTATTATCTCATGAAAGTCTAAGAATAGAAAGCTCACTGAAGAAAGTACTTAAATAGGATTAGAAAGTCAGTATGAAGAGATCAATTTTATTTAAGAAAAGATCCCTTTAATGTTGATAACAAAGGATTTAGTATCTTAACTGTGTTTAAAAATAGTGAGATTTTTATCATGTATATTAAAAAAGAAGTAAGTATGCTTTTTGGGCATAATTTTGGCAAAGGTCTTAGATAATTGTGTAGCTTTGCATATTTCTTGTGCAGCAATTTCTAGACATTGGAGTCACTTGCAGTTTTACATGAGCAAAAACTGCTGGTTTCATCCCCAATGATTCATTGATAAGGGTATTGCTTCTGACATCAGATTCAGCTAAGGGTAACAGACAATAACATGGCTGATTACTGAGTAGAAGATGTAAATTCTTTCACATTTCTATGCATTAAAAAGGCTTAGAATTCCTGAATTTTAATATAAAGTACAATGAAGTGTATCAAATAAGATTCCCCTGTCTTGCTTTGCAATAATAACTTGCAGTGTGTACATTCAAAGGGTGAAAAATGGCTTTAAAGAACCTTTGCCTCCCAAGGTTGAGAAAATACGCTACCAAAATCTCATTAAACACCCTTACATTTTGTGTGTCTGATTGCATGTTCCTCTTTCTTCAAGTGATTATATCCAGGCTTGCATGATCTTATTAAAACCAGTTGGGCACACAGCAGCTGAGCAGGTCTACATCAGTGAAATAATGTGTATGCCTGATGTACAACATTAGTTATCAGCTGTAAGGAGAGCAGAAACAAATAAATGTTATCTTCTTACATGGGGATCCTGGAAAGCATTTTATAACATTTCTTGTTTTGATACAGGCTTCACCACCTTCTTTCCTTCCAGGCTTCCCCTCCATCCCTTGTTGAGTTGTGCTGATTGCTCGGCTTTTCAAAGCTGAACCTTCCATTCTGGGATGCCAGTTCACGTTCAGTTTATGCATGCAAGTATCACTCAACACTTGTGTGAAAGAGACAGGTTAGTTTTTGTTTTCAAACTTTCACTACTCCTTTTAGAATCTTTGTACAGAGGGAGAAGAGAGTAGATACTGGTCAGAGCTAAGAGGAGAAGAGCAGATGCGCCCATTGGGTGGGGGGTAGTGAAGTTCATCCCCACCAGAACTTCATCCCCAAGTAAAATCTTCAGAGCTACCATTTTTTAGGCTAACCATGGCAGACTGGGACCAGAACATTCTACAATTGAAGTACAGTGGTTTAGACAGTGGTGAGTTAGTGGCGGATGATTGCCACCAGCTAAAAAGCACTGGAGCCTCCAGTGTATCCAGCATTTACTTCTTGCACTGCATGTCACAAGTAAGAAAAGAAAATACAGATAAAAATTTTGCTCCTATTGGAAACATAACTTAAATAGAATGACACAGCCTTGTAAAGTCAATTTTGGAATTCAAATTCTAAATGACATTACTAAAGCCAAAACAAAAATCTATTAAGTTGGAAATATTTTCCAATGTTTTCTTTAGCAAAGGTGACTGCAAGTAATCAGGCATCTTAGTTGCTCAGGTATAATGCATAATGTTTATTTTGTTTTAAGATTTTAAGAACATATTGGTTTTAGGAAAGAAAAGAACTGGGCATGTAGCTTCCATGTTTCCTAAGTATTCTGGGATCCCTCCTGCCAGCTGCTGGTCTTGCTCCCTCCAAGTGCATCTGGTCTGATTTAAAAAAACCCCAAAACAGACCAAGGAATGACATGGCAAATGGGTTGCTCTACCAAGAAAAGAAATAACAACCTTAATTTCCTTTTTTTTTTTTTTTTTTTTAAAGCAGTTACTATTTTCAAATAACTCACTGAATCTTTATCCATTAGATAATTGTTAGCATGAAGAATATGGCAGCCAGTATCAGGAATTTACTGAATTTACTGAAATTTGCAGAATTTATAAGTATTGATGGATGCACAAGCATTGCAGGGTTATCATGAAAAGGTAGATTAGACAGCAGCTCCCTGGCTGCATATTTTCTTTGGTGAGTGGTTAGCAACTGCTGAAATAACTTATGTTGATACCTCATTTTTATTAAATGCTTGTTCTTATGTGCATATATTTGTTTGACTGGTTGCTGTTATTATTCACCTGTTTCACAATGACCTTTTCATTATACCTTAGTACTGAATGTATCTGGACATGATCACATCTATAAGAAAAAAATATGCCTTGACTGTACGCATGTAAATGTAGAGAAGCTGACCGAGACAATCTTCATGTGAGTGTTAGATGTTGTGACACTTTCGTTGTTGATGTATTGTACAAATGATTCTATCCAAATTACTTATGTACTTAGCCACAACGAGAAAGGGGAGGAGAGTTATAGCCTTGAATGATACATAAACGCAGGAAAGTTGGTTTTAAATAGAACATTAGCTTTCCAGAGCTCTTAAACAGCTGAAGTGTATTTTCAACACCAAAAGATGGCAGCATAGCTCTTCAGGAGACTGACGTAAGGTACTTAGCCATTTAGAGTTAATGTAAATTACCTTAGCAGAAAGTTATTATCTGAATAAATGTTGTTCTGCTGTGTTTTTTCAAGTTCACTACCTATTTCTGCTTTAAACTAGCAAGGAGGAAGCATGGATGGGATAGACATTAAGACTATTTTGTTACTAAATAAATACTATAAAAAAATTAAAAGAAAAAACAGTATACACGGACATATTTCTCAATCCCAATATATAGTTTCAGGTAAAAATCTTGAATATGTCACCTTTTATTTTACAGAACTTACTTTCGGTTTTTAGAGCATCAAGAACATAAATTAAGTCTAGCACTTTGATTGGGAGGGTAACAGAACCTCAGTCAAGCAAATCTGAAAATAAAGCTGAATAAGTAATCAGTATTGTAAACCCCAAAGGTTATTGTGGGAACCTTATTTAGGTTCCCACAATATTTAGATGGACAGATTTTTCTATGACCTGCTCTTGAAAAGTGCATTCTTACTGTACTGTTTGCATCTTAATTTTAGTCTGAGAAGTGAGGGTATGATTGTGTAAGATCCTGTGTGGTCTTGTTGAAGAATAAACTACTTTTGCTTGCTCAACACTGTGATTAACTTTGGCAAATGTGTTGGGGAGGTGCAGGGTGCTGGGAGACAGGAACAAAACTCACAGAGCTTTTTATAGCGCCACTCCTAGGCTTTAGCTTATCAGAGTGAGAAAGCATGTGTGAGAGAGAAGTCTTGGAGGGAAGGGAAAGAAGAGTTCATGAACAGCACTTAAGGCTGGCAATAGCTGGAAGCTCTCTGCTGTGTTAGACAAGAAGGCAATCAGATCAGGGGAAACACAGCTAAGCTGAGAGCTAATGAGTTCTTCCAAGCTTGATTTTCAGTGCTTCGGGGCATAGAGTAGCATATTCTTAGTTGGAAAAGAAGATCAGCTGTTCTACCTTCTGTCTAGGTTCATGATGCACACTAATTTCCACCATACATGCAATCCTCAATTTTTAACTGTGTCTGACTTCATTTTTATTGATATTATTATTATTATTTATATTTTTAGTTTGAGGACAGACAAGTTGTCAGACTCTTGTTATTTGAATTGTATTGATAAGCAAAGTAGAGCAAATCTCTCTAATCCAGATCTCGCGACTCCTCTGCCCTTCTTTTTTATTTACCATAAAAGGAATCTGTTTACTCTGCAACACCAGTGCATTTTCTTTATTACTCTTAATTGAAATACTTAAATATTATTGCATGACTGGTCATTTCAAGTGAAAAAAAATATTGCCTGGCTGCAAACTTACCTCAAAGGCCAATATGTAGACTAGTAAATTGGACAGAAAATCTTCCCTCTTAGCCTTTCATCATCTGGGTTTGCCAGTCTTACCATTGAAAAAGGGGACACCCATTCTTTGCCCCTCTCCAGTTGCCTTTGACCAGTAAATCAAAGTAAATCTTTCTTGGTGGAAGTATTGTTGAAATTGGTGTGTCCTTGAGAGGCTTCCCTTGAGTGATCAACATTTTTCAAATGGAATTTTTTTCTTACATTAGAAACTAAATTAGACTCAGGATGTATAATCCTTTAATTTGTTTTTTAAAGAAAGACACAGGTCTCCCTTTTTCCTTTCATGTTGTTTGCCAGATTACATGATTCTTTCCTATATAAAAAGTTATTTATTCAAAAGATTAAATTTTTAATATTAAAATTTGTTTTGCAGGAGCTCTGGGAAGCTCCACAGCCAGTGCCTGTGCCATGCTCTGTACTTTTACTATAGCAATATTATAAAAGATGTTTCATCATTAATACACTTGATACTTCTGAGGGGGAATATTGGAAATTTTGAGAGATACTGGAGGAGAGGCATTAAAATAGGAAGATTAAACTTTGTATTTCATTTATCCCTATATTATGCAGGTAGCTTTCATTTGTGCATCACTCTATATGATTGTCTATTATTTCTTTTCTTCTACACCAAAAGAGCAAGCGTGTGCATCATATTATTTTAGCAAGTAGGTTTTTGATTGCATGATGGTTTTAGTTCAGTAGTATGTGTTAGAGAGGGCAGCATCAGCAAAATGTGCCTTTTTTTGAAGCAGGGATTTGTGGTACTTAAAATGTTTCTGATCAGTCCACTTGGTGACTGCCTGAGAATGTTAAAAATCACCAGTAAGTACTGTTCCTTTTAGTCCTTCAGAAATGAGCAAGCCAGTAATGAACACACATTTTCCCATCAGCATTTGCTTGTTAGAGGTCTGACCAAGAGCTCAGCCTTTTCTGATGAATACCGCAGCTCTCATCCCCTCTCAGGCAAGACACATCTTCTGCCTTATATATGACAGTATCAGATTTTATCAGCAGGTGTTAAAGGATGGAAAGGGGTTCACTCAGTATTAGCTGACGTTAGGTCAGAGTAGCGTACCAGTTCCTTATGATTCTCCACAGCAAGCCAAAAAAGATTCGTACGTGGTGCATTGCTAAGGAACCTGCATATTGTTAGGCAGAAAAATCCTTACCTGATCAGCACTGACTGCAGTTCATGCTGCCTTCTGATATTTTCTGTAGCTTTTATTTGCTTGAGACCTCTATGTTGTGTTTGTGGGTTTAATTGATTTAAGCTTTTAATAGTAGATAGCAATGTTGCATGGGTAGGGATGGATGAAGGGTTGTTTCATTTTACCTTACATCCTGGGAAATGTCTATTTTAGAATATAGCCCTACCCTTTAGAGTAAGATCTATTTAAAAAAAAAAAAAAGAGTATTTTTTTAGTATTTTCCATTCAATGAGTATCTTCCAGAAAACACTGGTAATTGCTATGGTTACAAACAAACAAGAAAAGCTTCCAAGGAAAGCTCTCCTGTGAGATACCAGTTTAAACTGAGTTTACAACCGGAATTCAAAGTGTCTCTGTACTTATCCCACCCATCTAGTAAAGATTGCATTTTTTCAGATCTGGAAGTCCCTGAAGAGTCACAGTCATATCCGAGAAACACAATAGATGGCCTTCTAGGCTAATTTATCTGAATTTTCCACCCTCTAAATGTAAGCTTAAATGTAGATTTAAGAATGTGAAAAATTCACAGACTGCCCCTCCTGCCCTCACTCATAGATTTGTAAAGTGATTTCTGATGGGTAATAATCACAGGGAGTAAGGAGAGTCATGAAACTGAAGGAATGTAATCAGAATATATATCAGAATGTATACTACAATTACTTGAAACTGCCTTATAATGTGATGAAGAAAACCTTTGTAATGGTTTCATAGTTAGTCTGAAAGATCCCTATAGGGGAAATTCCTGGGAACTGAGCAGTTGATATATGTAGGATCAAGGCTAGACAACATGCTAATGAATAGTACACTGTGGGGAACTTGTCTTTAATGGATGCTAGATTAATTATATAAGTACTTTATGTAAGCCTTTTTCTTCCCCAAAGTATTTCCATTCTGAATGTAGCGAGTTGCACAAACAGTAATCATGTCAGGTTATTCTAGTTTGCTGTTGAACTGTTTTTACTAGGGACTGCAAGGACTGTATGCACTTGATTTATGTGCTATTTGATGTCTTACTAATCTCAGATATCTTAAACTGTGTTCTTCACAATACTTCAGCTAACATAAAACAAAACTAAGCTTCAGACTAAAAAAGAAACATTCTGAAACTTATTCTTCCCCGCCACCCCCAAGCCAGCCTCAGCACACCCCAAACCTTAACCTATAGTAGGTTGCAGATAGTTTTTGATTTCATAAGTAATTAGCTTGAATAAAATTCATAAATAGCACAATCTTGTGCTCTGTGGTAATTTTCCTAGTTTGTTTTGTTTTCCTATGCACTAGCATGCATTTTCTGGAGAGTAATGTTGTACTTTTTCTTTTCTAGTATGAAAACTAAAGTATTTTATTTAGGTGCCTAAAAATGTACATGTGATTTGAAACCACTAAGGTGCTTTTGAAAATCTTCACCTTTGAAAAACTTGACCTTCAGAGCCTAGTGTAGATATCCAGTTTGGAAATGACTCTATAATAATCAGCATAAAATATAATGTGTTTTAACAGCAGATAGTTAACTGATATTGAGGTCATTCTCTCAGTACTTTCCAACTCCAACCTAGACTGCAGGCTGCAACTATTAGAAGTCAGCAGAATGAGGGGAACAAGCTCAGTAGTTCTTGAGTGGACATGAACTGGCAATTCGGTCATAGTTTGGGTTCCTGGGATGATTGTAATACTGCCTAGATCATCTTATCATCCCTATCCTGAAATATCCTTTTGCTAGACCAGGACAGAATCATATCCAATACTTACTCCTACTGTAAATTCCTCGTGCCCATGAATATTGGGGGAAAACTTGTGGCTAGTTCCCTGTCACATGTATGCCATATGTTGCTAGAGTAGGGAACGCAAAATCCTTGATGTCTTCCTCCAATATACATCTATAAAGCCCTAGAATTAATTATATTGATAGGTTTTAAAGACAGAGAGGGACCCCCTGGTTAATTTAATCTGATCTCATGTATTACTGGCATCAGGTATCTTGTTCAGGAATCTCTGCATCAGTCTCTTCCTCTCCAGGAATCTCTGCATTAGAATCTATTTGGAAATCTTAGCAGATCATAGGCATGTGATGTATTTCTTTTATTCCATGTTCAGTTCATATCTTGTTCCTTTTATTGCAAAGCATACTCTCAGCATTTTTTTTTCTTGGTGCATTTATCATTGCTTCAACACAGGAAAAGAAAAAAATTTGCTTTCCAATACATGTAGAAATTATACTATTGTAGTTTTAGGAGATGAAAAATGCCTTGCATGAAATAAACAAATTAAGTTGCTATTGTAATTCTGCATTCCTTCATTATCTCTATGCATTTGCATTAATATTCTTAATCCTTTTAAGCTCTTGACCTCAGTTATACCTTGTGAAAAAGATTTCCAAAAGCTATTTGCATTCATGTTGATAAGCTTCTTCTTTTAATATTTTTCTTTTTCAGTTTCACTGGAACCCCCTTCTGGTGGTCTGAAATTCTGAATTGGTTTATTGAGAGCAGTTTGCTAATATCACATCTTTTGCATGTCTTCTGCCATACATGGACAGGCATATCGAGCCTGTCACTTACAGAGTGGTTATTTTCCTGCCTGGTTAATTATAAGCAGGTTTTCAGCATTCCTTAGGAATCCTTTTTGATTTTTCTATATCCAAATCTGATTAGTTTATCCATCTTGAAGGTTCCCAAGTGGTCACAGCCACATCATTTCTCAAAATACTGGTTTTTTTAGAATTTTTCTCTCCTCCATTCTTTGTTCTGAAATACAGTTTTCTATGTACTCTAGGGCATTGTAGAAAACCAGCCTTTCATTCTCTGTAGTAATGAGCAGATTTCAGGGTTGTTTAAATGTAAGAAACTTAAAAAATGCTTAAAATCTGTGGGTTTTGTGCATATGTTACTCTTTAATAACATCTTTTAAATATATAATTATCTTTGTAGCATTTCCAAATACCAATCACTAAGAATTAAAATATTTTCTGTCTCTGGCAACTTGTCCCAAAACAAAGATAGTAAATTTTGCAGTATGCTTTAAAATCATGTTTGTATCTCATTGTGAAGGCTACATTTGCAAGTAACCCAAATCAAATTCAAGGAAATGTATATATGTAGTTTAAATTTTACAATACTGGATGCTAGGTGTTATATATGTGTGTGTATATACATATATATCTATAATTTTTTTCCCAAATTGATATTTTCTCATTATTCAATGTCATAACCATGTTTTCTGCTTTTCATTTTTTACAGGTCAGATGTGATATCAAAACACTTAAAATTATTTTTATTTTTAAACCTGTGGTCAGATCTGAACCACAGATGACTTGTGACATGGACGATACAGGTCTGTGTTTGATAGATGGCTTCTGTCATCTTTGTCTTGTGTATGTGTGTCTTTAAGCGAGTCTAGTTCTTAAATGATTTTTATTCCCTATCAAACTTGTGATCATTTTTAATATTATTCAAAAATGCTTGGCACATTGAAGTGCACAATTAACTAACCAGTCTAATTTGCAAAATTAGCTTGCCATTCTAGGCTGTGAGCACTACCATTATATTTTAGTATGTAAAGTCTACTGATTTTCATTCCTTTATAATTTTCTATCCTCTTGATCATTTTCTACTTTTAGCAGTCTGAATGTCTGAAGATATTTCCAATGAATGCTGTTCAGTGGTCATGGCAAGCCTTCAATTAACAGATTTGATGTAGCGTATATCATTATCCCATTATCGAGTCATCCTTTTCTTCATTGTTTTTTAAAGTTATTTATTTTTGGTTGAGAAATGTTCTTTTCTCTATTAGTATTCTTTAAGGTGTCTTTTCAGTGTTGCCAGTTACACACTATCACCCTGCACAGCGACTGTCATATTTCAGGAGTATAGAAGGCTCTGTTAAATAAAAGCCAAAACATATTTAAATGAAGGAAACAACCCAAGCCAATGCAAAAGAACCTCTCTAAAAGCTGGTCTCCCTTTTATTCTCATAATAAAATTTTCATACAAAGTGATCACCTTAAGATACAAGATCAATTGTGACACACAGTGAAGTGCAACAAGGTACTTTTCACTATTTTAAAACATTAAGCACTTGCATTTAATAGTAAAATACTTTTATTTTAAAAAGACATAGCATTTTGTAGTCTGCTTTGCCACCTCTTCCAAGTAGGCAGCCCATCTTTCTTTGTGGACAAACTTTCCTGTTAAAAACAATGTCTTTTTCCATATAAATGTCATCAAGAGCTTGCACTCATCTTTGAAGGTGCCTTAGAAGGAAGGGGTGAAAAGCTGGTAGATGTAGGGAAGAGTAATGGACAGGTTTTATGAGTGGCTATTTGCCCATGCCATGAAGTGAGGGCTATGATAGCTTGTCACAGTTTCATCCATCTGCTTCTGGCATTACTAATTAGCACATCGTGACATATTTTAAGTTGTCAGAAATTAGCAATTGGGGGTTTTAGACTCTCAAATGTCTTCCTCAAGATTTTCTTTTCTGTTCACATATTCCTGTGATGCAGGTGTTTACTGAAATGGCTCTTCTGCATATTCCATTTAGTGCTGTTTTTTTGGGGTGGTTTATGTTTGTTTGCTTTGATTTGTTCTTCTTCCATGTAAAAATTATGGTGTTATTCAAAAAGTCCAAATAATCCATGATAGAAAGTATTTTGAAGATGCTGACAAAGACTATATTAGTATTAATCCTTGTTTCCTAGGCATTTAGTAGCATATTTCTTTGTGGTCTTCTTAAACTTACAGGATGGGTAATTCTTCATTTCTCAAAATGATGTTGTGCTTTTTTCCCCTATTTTTCCATTAGGATAGATGCTTTGCCACTTGAGGACTTGTTCACAGCGGAAACATCATTAGAGGAAATAGGGGAGAAAGTGTGTGGACTAAGTCCATATATAAATGAAAGTACATTGAAAGTAACCCTGTGTTATAATATTAATTATTGCCAAGAATATAGTTTTAGCTGTTAAAACTGAGTGCCAGTTTTCAGGAAAGATTTTTCTCTTCTTCCTTTCTCTCCATTGAAGAAGAGACAAATGGGAGAGAAAATTACATGACAAGATTTTTAAAGTGCTTGTTCACATAATTGTGCCACCTCTCTCTTTCTAATAGTTTGCTTTTTCCTAATAGCTTGCTCGGTAAGTTACCAGAGGCTAAATGAAATAGCAATGAAGCACCAAGCAGATGTCACTTATGCTTAAAAATATCAGCAGTAGTTTCTTTTGAATTTCTCACCTTCTTGCAAACATATAACTTGACTTAAATTAGAAAGCCATGAAAGTTCCTCAAGTTTTGTGGTATAATTGATGAAAACTACTTCTTCAGTTTTCAAAAAGCAGGTTGAAAACATCAGTAGTCTCCCTAGGTGGAAATTTCAATGAAAACCAGCAGAGACATCATTTCAAAATTAAGTACTTAAATCTGTTGTTTTTATTGTGTGCTAAAAGGCACTTTCTCCCTCAGTAATTTGTCTTCCTCAATTAAAACAATTACAGAATTAAGTGTAAATTGATATTTTATTTTACACAAGTCAAGAAATTCACAGTTAAATTACCCACTACTACCTTATCTTCATCCCCCGGAGTGTATTCACCACAGCGAAGGACTTTATTTTACAATTGCACCACATGAATACATAAATATTAAAATAAATAAAGAGCTATATTTACAAGATCATTTACAGAGTAACTCTGCTGGTTGCCTTAACTTAAGACACAATGATACAAACAAGCCAAAAGTTACTATTAAACACTTAATAGAGTATGAACATCCCTGTATCGATAGGATGCCGAGTTTTCTTTGCCTGTTGCTGCAGCTATTATATGGGAGAGACTGCTCTGTTGCTTGTGGTGAAAAGTATGCATGGCAACATATATTGCTGTTCAGGAGCGCCTGAATCAATGGACTTCATGGAAAGTATGGAGGAATTGCACTTTGGTGGTATTTAGAAATCATGGATATTACCATATATATGTATAATTATAAACTATTAATATTATCCTTATATGTCAAGTAGTTTACCTTGCCATTTTAACTTGTCAGTAGCTTTAGCAGTGTATAGACCCCAAAAAATGCACTCGATGACACTTTTAAAAGAGATTTACTGTTTCTTGCATACTCTGAGTTAGACACATCTGAGAAATACTGGCAAGACATTGTCAAGAGGTCAAAACAAAAAAAACTTTAATGGCAACCCCAGAAAATTGAGAACGTTGGCAAAAGGTTTAGAGCAGCATTCAGTCAACATAAAACACTTCTCAAAGCATTAATTTAGCCCATTCAACTCTGCAAAATCTAAGCCCATTCGATTTTAAGTTACTCAAAAATTCCAAGAGGGAATTAGAAAAAGGAGAAAGAAAGAAAGAAAGAAAGGACAGAAAAGATACAGAAAAGAAGAAACATAGCTACGACTCCTGGTTGCAGTGGTGTTCAGCTGATAGAAATTCCAAGAGGAGGTAGGGTCAAGACATGTTCTTGCCTCGTGTTCAGCCTTAAATACCCCTTGACCTTCCTGAGCCCTTCTCCCAGGTGGGACTTCTGGTCATTTGGCCACTCAGGAGCTGGGTTAGGGGCTCCAGAGGTGAGTGTGAAGCATTGCCTCTGCTGTGCCACGGATTGGCAGCCACTGCAGGTGCTGGGATACAGGCCCAGAGAGGATGGGCTGTACAGGGCAGTGCACTGCCTCACCAGAGCAAAACCTGACCTGCCCCTTCACCTAAACACACACATGAAATGTTTCAAGCCAGCAGTCCTTCCTGTCTCTCACAAGCAGGTTGACTGAAGAAATTAAGTGAAGATACATAAAATTCATGTGATTGGAAGCTGAGAATTCATTACTTCTAGTCATAGATTTGCGCTGATGGATAATTTCTAAAATTACATCAAAAATTGTGATGCTAAATTAAGATCAACTTTTGTAAGTAGTGTGATGCTTTCTAAAGTTTGGGTTTTCTCATCAAAATAAGGTAAAAGCAAAATGTCACATTAAAAACAGAAGTTACTTTCCAGTTTTGAAATTAAAAGTCTGAATTCTGTCCAGAGGAGCATAGTAGGATTAACAATGAGGGTAGAATGTGACCGACAATGAATTTTACCTTGTCTGCACTTAAAAACTCTGGGAATATTAATCCTAAGGATAAAAGCTGCATTTGCAACTTACTGTTTTCATTTTATTTTTCCTTTTTACCCTCTGCCATTCCAAATTCTCCCTTTTCCTTCAAACAAACAGAAATCTGTAAGTATGAATAGCTGCAAGGAGACCAAGCATAAGAAGTTTTAGTCCAAATGTTATTTTCTGACAACATCACAAAACAATGGAAGCACCACTTCACCCCCAACTTGAATGTTGCCACAACTGCGACACTGCAATTACCAGTTTTTAAGCTTACTTTTGTCTGTGGGAACAGTTTTAAAACTACAATATGGCAGACTTAAAACTTTTCTGAATGAGACAGATGGTTTCTTCACATTTTGCTTTCTGGGAACCATTTGCAGTTCTGGCAACTCAGTGGCTACAGAAGTCTGGAGGAGAAAAATCAGCTTTGCATTAAAAAGTGTTGGTGTCTATGTATGGTAGTTATGTATATTTGTATTTAACCATTCAAATTCTCTAGCTTGTCTTTTTGGGGGGAGCACTATTGGAACATCCCATGCCTTCCAATGGGATACACTTAACTGAAGTATAATCCTGACTTTAAAAAAAGAAAAAATGTTTTTATCTGTCAAATACTTTGATAGGTGTTCCCTTCCACAATAACACCCATCTCAAGATAGGCCCATTTCACCATAAAAAAAAAAAAAAAAAAAATTCTGCTTCCTTCTTGAAACATTTTCCTTTAATTATAAGTGTATGATACCAGGTTAGAGATAGAACTGCCATTTGGAAGTACACTACAGTGAAAATGGTACATTGTGGCAGAACAAAATGTTGCCCCTGAGACCAAGTCTTATATAGTTTGGTGTGTGCATGCAACTCTAAATTTAAAATGAGCTAATTTAATGCATGCTTAGGGCTTTTGTCCTTGTCCTCCAGTCCCTACAGTAACATGTGTCTATGTGCAAAGGGAAATGAG
>NW_008238452.1:940491-1022789 GCF_000691975.1 Corvus brachyrhynchos | reverse complement strand
GAATTGAAGTATGACATCTGAAGTAACTTTAGTTAATCAAATTGCTGGGGTGTGAAGCAGGAAGCATGAATGTGCTCCATTCGTGCAAAATATCATCACATGCATCCTTCCCAGAATACACAATACTCTCTTGATGAGCAGCAGGGAGGGAGGTGTAATTTATGTTATCTAAACAGGTATTTGACAATCTGGAATTGTTTCACTTCATTGACAGCATTTATCTTTGAAACATGGGATAATAAACTCTGCCCACTGCATTGAATGAGGACAGAAATGTACTCAGTCAAGAAGTGCCATGTCTTTAGAGTGAAATTATACAAATGCTGGTGTTGGTTAATGCTCCTTGCTGATTTTTAAAAATATTTGGTTTCTTTTTATATATTTGTATCTTCTTTCTATAGAAAGAAGTGTCAAAACAGAGTGGATGCCTTTACATAATTGTCCCACTGGACTACTTTATGCAGAAAGGCATACTGAATTATAAGGCAATTTTTGGTTCAAATGCAAATGATGTACCAACATTAAAGATTCAGTGCTTCCTGCAAGGCTGCTGTAGGAAGGTCTCAGAGATAGAAAGTACCACTAAGCCACTGTTTTGGACTTTGTCACGTTAAGAAGCAAACATCTCACTTTTTTGCTGGTTTTGTTTATTTGTCTGTTTTGTGGTTTGGGGGGGTTTTCAGTGCTCAGTGGGACCATTTCTTCCTCCCCGTGATGCAGCAGCGACATGGAACTGAAGCGCCAACACCAACCAAGTCCAGCCAGCTGAGAGGGAAATTAACACCACAGGCCTGGAGCTGCCCCGGACAAGGCCAGCACCCTGTCTCTGCCACCAGAAGAGCTTTGTAAGCTCCTACCTTCACTTTTTCTTTGTTTCAGGGAGAAGGTCGAACCAAGAAGGCTTCTCCATCACATTGTCTTTTTCCTCTGGACCATGTGGTCTGCTACTGCAACCACCAACTTGGGTGAGAGGCTTCTTCCCCCTCTTGTTTTCTTGGTTTCTGGGGAGTCCATGAGATTCAGCACTTTCATATCTAGAGGATATTGCTGTTATCTTGTTTGTTGCTGTTTTGTTTTTTTAATAAACTGTTATTTTTTCACTTATATCCTCTCTCATTCATCTCTCCTTATTGATGAAAGGGAAGTGGTTAAAACTGGGTCATTTTGGAGTCTTCACAGCACATAATTTTCTAAGACAGTGATTAAAGAAAAATATTTTCTGATTAGGAGGCAAACATGAAGCAGTGGGCTCAACTCCTTTCTGTCAAGGAATCTACTGTGGAGCGTGATCGAAGAATTTATATACATGGATACAGAAGTGATGAGTGCTCAAAACATACTGAGTCTTGTCACAGATACATACTGTAAATGAACTAGCATATTGTTTAAGAAGTGGTTTTCTCTTTTGTATTAATGCCAAAAATACTGGGCATTTAGTACCAGCTGCTGTGTAGTTGTATCCAGCTGTTATCTCATTACCTTTTCCTTTTTTTTCTTCTTTTGTTTTTTAATGTTTAGGGTGTTGGTGCAGCTGGGTGGTGCTTGCATCCTCTTGTCTCTAGGTAACAGTAGTAAAAGGCAGCTTAAAAGGATCCCTTTTAACTTTTGACTGTGCTAAATTCATCTTTGCTTTTCTTCTTTTCTGTATCAGTTCAAGAAAGGAGAGTCCTCTTCCTTACTTTTTCAGTTTTCCTTTCTTTTTTTCCCCCTGAATGTCTGTGTGAGATACTGAGTTGTCTGTAGGGGATCTCCCTCAGTGATATGGACATCAGCACTAGGTGGATTAGATGATTGTAAATTAGATAGCATATGCACTGTGCTATTGCATTTATATAGCCATAGCCCCCATTTCAAAGACATCAGACATGAATCAGTTAATGTTGCTTGAGTTTGTCATCTGACATCTAAGACTGGGGTTTTTTTAATATTATAGCAGTTCTATGTATCTTTCCTCCTCCTCCCCTTCTCAAAGCTGAGTTTTGTTCTTTTCTAACAAGCTGTAGAACCTGCTATTCCTTATTACTTTGTACTTGTGCTTTATGACTGTAAATAGCTATTAAATTATTGAAGAACAAAGTGATGTTTTTTTTAGAATATTTTTCCCCTCCCCTGTTGATTAGTTTCTGGCAGGATCTGCATGTATTAATAAAATGATATACTGGGTTGTTTAGGCAACATAAAAATGGATAGTAAATTATTAAACTTTGTATGTGCCATTAATTTCCATTTTAAATGCAATATTTTCATAGTCATGGAAATTAGAATTGGAAAAATATGTATTATGCCATTCTGTTCAATCTCATCCACTGCAAGATTGCCTTGGTATATTTATGATGTATATTTCCCAGTGCTTTATTTTAACTAATCAAGTGATGAGGCTTTCAGAATTTATCTTGGGAAAGTTATCCAGAGCCAAGTGGGTCCCAGTATTAGGACATTTTTATTTTGTGCCAAAATTTCTCTTCTTTTCTCTTTCTCTCTCTCAGTTTTTTTCTGCAAAGTTTCTTTTAAGCAGCATTTCCAGCATATTCTTAAAATCCATAAACTGTATAGGGTTACATCTCATTGTTTTAAGTTGGGTTTTGGATTTGTCAGTAATAAGATAGTGGAAATATTGCCACACTTGCAGGGTGGATAGATGACTAAGGATTGCTCAGGAGTTTGCAATGCAGCTCCCTTATTTAGTATGTAACATAGACTTACATGCCTTGCTAGCTTACCTGAACTTCAGTTTTGGCTTTCATTTTTTCTGTTTGTTCGTATTTGGTTTTTTTTCTACATACTGTTTTTCTACAATGGCTTTATTTTTACATATTCTGTAGAAATAAGTCCTTAATGAAGATTACTGTTGGGTTTCTGGCTTCTACATTGGACTAATTTTTATCCCTTAGTGAAAGGTTTGATACTTTCCACAACTGTAGTATTAAATACAAGTGGGAAGAGATCACTGCTACTTTTATAGATTGCCTGAATAGTCACTTCTGCATTTGGTCATAGTTATCTCTACCTATCCTAAAAAAGGCTGTGCCATGTAGAAGAAATTCTTTGCATACTCTGAGGTCCTATTCAGAAATGCTGGGAAAAAGAAGTGAATTTATTTGTGCTCCTTAAACAGCGCTTACTGGAGATGTGTTCTTCATAGGCACAAATTGTGAACGTGAGATAATCATTCAATAAACAATTGATTTGTGTGAAAATACTTAGAGTGATGGTAGACAAGTCTTTGTAATAAAAATTACCAGCTGCTCTTCTCACTATTTTACAGTACATTCAGTTGCTTTCTTTCAGTACTTTCTTTTGGAAGCAGGACCCTTTCTAGGAACAAATGCTGATGTTTTTGTTCATCCTATTCCATTTTATATAATTCCTACTCACTGGATCCAGTAAGGAGAATACCTCTAAATTTATTTTGCTGCCAAGAAACCAAGTTGGTATCTGTTCTGTATTAATACAACTGAATATGTTTTCCATTCCTCAGAATATTCAGGATGTGAATTTACTGAAATTTTTTCAATAAATTCATTTTTGTCTGCCTTTTCTGGGTTGGTCCCAGACTTCCTGTATGATCCTCTTTTCTGAACACTGCAAAGCAGGGATACAAAATTCAAAATGGTGATATTTTTACTCTAGTGTTGAAAAGTCACTTGACAAATTCTACTGCCAGTTAAATTGTTATACGACAGAAAAAGGGAGCAAGTATTGGAAGAAGAAATACAGAACTGCTTGAGTCATCTTTGATAGTCAAGTCTTCACCTGGGATGAAATTCGTCACTGGGCTTGTCCTTGTTTGAAAGGATTATAATTTGTTTAAAGCAGTTGCCATAGTGCTGGCAAGAAGCAGTGACTGTATGATTGCAGGCACTAGTCTCAGAAATGGAGGCTGAAATCGCACTTTGAAACTTCTGAAAGAACTTTTCATTTAAAATATGAAGATGAAAGACAACCTTTTTAGTTCTGGAATTATACTTATGAGATGAAACTGTCTAATAATAAATTATCATATATAACTACTTTATTGAAAAAAAATTAAAACAAAGTGATCATGAAGAAACATTCAAATTTCTTTTGTTCCTCTTTTTTCTTGTCCTTTTTATTGCTCTTCTGCTTAAAATTCTTTATACAACAATATAGACTTGATTACAGCAGAGTAGATTATGATTTTCTGTTTGAAAGGATATTTATGTTCATTATGCAGAGATCTTTCTGTGCTTCTGATTGTCTCCAGTGGTTAGGCATTTGAACCTCTTGGATAGCAGCTAGTATAATCCAGTTCTAATAAAAATGTAGTTTATGCATATCACAGGAAGGTTTTAGGCAGCTGTGAGCTATTCATACTCTCTCCTCAGAGAGATCTAAAATTTTTCTGTTTTGAATAAAGTGCCTTCTTCCAGTTAACTGTAACTGGGGAAAAGTATTAAAAAAAATTCCTGATGGCTGTACACACTGTTCTCCCACCCCTGTGTTTAACTGACTCTGGCCCAGTGACAAGACCATCACTTCTTTAGCACACTAATTCAGTTCCCCCTTTTGCTGGGCAGTCTCTCAGAACTGAAGGGATCTGGATTGGGAAGAGCCCGTGGGACATAGGCAGTTTCTTGATTTTTTCTGTTTCAAAGTTAAGGAGCTATGCTGGATGGGGTTTTTTGGCTGTTATTTTCTAGTTATCATTCTTGATATACAGTTCAATACACATATAGAAATCTGCTGACATAGTCACTTGTGCCTTTTTGTACAACCAAATTTTAAAAAGAGGGATGTTACAGATACATCTGTAGCCACATTGGTGGCTGTTAAGTCCAGTTTTCAGATGCAATCTTCAGGTGTAGAACTTCAGGAAGGGCAGATTATTGAAGGTGGGAGCACTGGCAAGGGAAGCATCCCTCTATATTTGTGTGGCCTGTACTCCTTCCTAACACCTGGTGTTACACCCAACACGATTGGAGTTGTGATGGTGAACTTAGCAGAGCCTTGTTTTGATACAGTAAATTCTTACACAAGCAAATGGACATCTCAACAACCCAGTTGTAGGTAATATTTAGGAGAATGTAATTTTTTTTTTTTTATGTGTCTTAAGGATTAAGAAACATATGTTTTAGCTATTCAAGAAAAGGTGATATTACTCTTTGTGTTGGGTGAATTGAGTCCTGGTGATGGCAGAGCTCCAGGCTGCTGTGGGGGTAATCGAAGCATATCCAAAGGCAGCTGTCCTCCCAAAATAAGGACAACCCTCCGGAGCTGCAGTGACTCACACTTGCAAGTGTGCCTGCACTTTCTGGGGAAATACAGAAGCTTAGGGCTCAGATTAGGTTTTGAAGTACACCTTTGTTAAGGAGATGTTGTGCCTGGGTTAATAAATCCAGTTTGCTGTATTTATAGCTGTGTATCCCTTCTGGGACCAAGCTGGCAATTTTTGGTGGCACTGAAGTGTGCTGCAGCATGTAGTATGAATAATGTGTGTGTTTACTTCTTCAGGCACATTTGCACCTGTAAAGCATTCCCTGACTTTCCATTCCTGCACTCAGCCTTTTTTTCCCCCGAGACTGACAACAAAAGTGCTGGCTGTGATCATCTTCTATTATAAAAATGGATGTTGAGCTCAACAACTCATATTATGTATCCTCATGAAACAAGCATCAGATAAAGCTGACTCAAGGCCATCATGGACGTGATTTGGTATTGAAACCACAGCCTGTCAACAAAAGGCTCCCTAGCCATTAGGAGTCCCTCGAGCTATTCAGTGTTGTATAAACTAAGCAAGCTAATCTGACATGTTTAAGGATTTGTCTTGCTTAGATGCCAGAATACTTGAAAATTCAAACTGGAGACCTGTGAGGAAGGAAAACAAACCAGGGACTGAAGTGTGTTATGCATCTCGTTGTGTAAATTGCAGGGGTGAGGAGGAGGTGTAAGGAAGGGGGTGGGAGAGGAGAGGAGACCAGAGAACTGTCAGCTCTTTAGGGAAATGCTGCTGCTGGCTCTGGCAGAGAATAGTGCGGAGGGAAGGAGGACATTGAAACAGCAATCACAGCAGATGGAGAAACAAGGAAGATACAGTGAAGAGTAGCAAAGGGTGTGATACTTTTCATAAGCCCCTTAATGTTGAGATTATTATCTGAAGTTAAATTCTGAAGGTTCTCTGACCACTGTTATAAATCCAGCAAGACTGAAAAGAATGCAAGTACACTGTGGAGAAGCTTCAGTAATGCTTCCGTAGCTATGCACAAAGTGATACAAATAATTTTGCCAATGTATATTTTTTCAAGCAAGAATCTGCAGCTTCACACCTCATATATGCATCAGTTGATATCCTGTGCAGAGATCTGTCTGACACCCTTTTGCTTTTTTTTTTATGTCCACCTTCTCAAAGACAATTGTGAACTCTTTCAGAGCTCATCACATATATTCTTTTCAGGTGGAAAGAATCAGAAAATCACTCTTGCCTGCAGGTGCACAGAGCATGCTGGAAAGATCACATTTGTAGTCTCTGCATAATCCAGAATCTAAGTAAAAATTTTGGATATGAATTACAAAGTGCGGATTCATGTGCTGTTTATCTGAGGCTTTCTGTTTCTACAGTCTTAGTCTTTTGACTCTTTGATAAACTAACCAGCCTACCTTGATGGTTTTTATTTCTGTAGAGAAATGTGTTTATAAGATATGTCTTGAAAAGTAGGAAATAAACCCACAGACAACTGAGTTAATATTTTCTTCTAGACTACGTAGAGATTTCTTTATGCATTTGTGAGATGTGACTGTGTGTCCTGAATACAACTCAGATACTTACCAAGCAGACCCTCTTGCCTTGTGGCTTTTCCTCTAAGGCAGAGGCTCTGTTTTATGGTGGGGTTTTTTGCTTGGTTTTTTTTTCTCTCTCTTGCCTTTTGCCTTCCCCTGTCGCTGTCACCAGGAGAGCTGAGGCAGCGCAGGTAGAGGCTTAGATCTACTGATATCATTCATATCTACCTGTATTTATTTCTCCTTATTGGTGGAAAGGGCTAAAACTCTATGGGGAGATAACTCTTTTCAGAGTATCCACCTCTTATTTTGTCTTAAATGGCAGAGTGTTTTAATTCCATTTTGCAGTCAAGGAATGGAAAGTCAGATTAAGCGATCTGCTCATTATAAAACTTTGTATCAAAAGTGGAAATTGCATACCACCTTTTTTTTCAGACTTTAACTGGAAATCAGTGAAAAGAAAAGAGGCTGTATTAAGAAGTCATATTTGGATAAACTCCAGCAGATCCTAAGAGCAGGAGGTCTTTTCTGCTGTCCCCTGCTGACAGCAGACAGATGTTTTGGTGATTCTTCTACCTACACCTGGAGAAGGTTGTCAGTGTCAGCCTTATGACTTGGGAGATCATGGGATGAGCCAGAGAAACCCTATGGAAAACTATAGGTACTATAGGTACCAAGGTACTATTAAGTGTTTCTCTACAAAGCTATCTTAGTTACTCTTGAGTGTTGGGGAGGATGAAAGTTTGGTAAGGTATGTAGGCTTGGCAGAAAGGTCTGTGAATGTAGAAGCTGGGGATGAGGTAGAAATGAAAGCAAGTTTTGATATAGAATAAAGGATGTTTTGCTGAAACAGTGATCGCTGAGTAACTGAGAAGGCAAAGGTTGGAGATTTGGAAGGAGATTTTTAGGAGCAGTACAAAGGTATGTGACTACAAACAAAGACATGTTTTTCACCAAGTAAATAAGTCTCAAGAAGAGCATAAGTCAATAGAAAACATGTCTTTACCAAAAAGAAAGATATGGCAGGCAAACAAGAAATGTTGATGTAGCAAGAAGAAGAAAGGTCTAAGAATTTTCCACTGAAAGCTTAAATTGTAACTTACTTACTCTCGTGATTGGATAATAATGACTATAACATGGTGATGGTAGTAGCTATGATAGGCTATAGGCAAATGTAAAGGTATTGTGTATGGTGCCTATTGGTTGTTATGTGTTAAGGTACTCTGAAAAGAAAACTATAGCATGCTTTGTAACTTGAACAGAAAGCGGCTGCCGGTATGCCTACGAGCTGTAGCTGACAGCTGTAGGGCTGGCTCTGCATACCCACTCCCTGAAACGCTGTAACTTCGCCTATGCAAGAAAGAGCTTTCAAGAGAGCCGCCTGAAGTGCAGCCAGCCTTCGTGAGCCTTTCTCCTGCACTTGAGGCTTTTTCTGTGCTTGGCAGTTATGGCAGGTTCTGTATGAGACTATGTATTGCAGTAACGAAACTAATAATAGATATTTTTGATGATGTAATTAAGACTTTATTTAGTGCAATGAATTATTTGCTTCATATATATGGTATTTGGTGTTCATGAGTTTTTCAGTGTAAAAAATAAATTTTAAAAAGTCCATTGCTTCAAAGTGTAAGAAATGTTAAATTTAAACCATTTCTAAATCATAAGTGGTTTTCTTTAGGTGTAGATTGATTGCTGAGTATTTTGCTTATCTTAGAGTTGAATATGACAAGGAACAAGAAAGCACAGGCAAAGCTGCATATATTTTTTCATACCAGTAGTTGACATTGGTCTAGTGTGGGGTCTGTGTGAACTCAGAAGAAACACAGATAATGAATTAATGGTTTGGAACATACGAACTTCCAGAATAGAAGTAGTATCCTGCTTGGTTAGTCACATGGCAAGTAAAGTCATGTGTGCTGTACTGAGAAGAATGATCATAGCAGTATATATAAGATATAAGGCCTTCCTAACTCACTGTTTTGTTTCTGTTTTAGCAGTAATTAGAAGGGATGATTAGGAAAATAATAGAGATAAAAAACAAATATGGAATGCTCCTTCCCCTAAAATATTCTTAGCTTTCTATATTAAGCAGTGTAAAGATTTGAGCCAGCTTTCATGCAAGATGTTAATAATAAAGGCTTTTCTCAGATCATTATTCCCTTAATTTATGTAATTACTTTCTAGTAAAAATACGGTACCAGTGCTTACACAAACAACTCTGGAGTATGGGGAAAAAACCTGTTTCTTTATTTAGGCCCTTTTCATCAGGGGCCAAGTAATTCTTATGCCCTTTGTAAATCTCTTATCCATTTTCAAATATCTTTAGTTGCCATTCGTTTGCTGGTCCTGAAGCCTTTTTGACTGTACATCGTTCACAGTTCACAACTTGTTTCTCGTGCTTCCTTCTCTGAATCATGTGTACACAGGGAGAAAGCTCCCTGAGATAATGGAGATAGCAATGGCAAGAAGTTAATGGAATAGCTACTCTATCTACAGTGTGATGTTAACTGGGCTACAAAGGTATTTATGTGTAGGTCGGAGAAAGAATAGCAACAGAGTGAAGTAAAATATTTCCAAGGGGGAGATACAGGTAATAGCAAGTGAAAAAAGTTCTTTATTACTTCTTATTTTGAATACTTTTAAGTTGAACTTTCTAATGAGTTAGGCATTTTTAAGATTTGTTGTTGCTGTTTTATTTTATAACCCTATGCTTTGCAGTAAAACATTACTGTAGCAGACAGTTTTGCTTAGAAAATAATTGGAAAAAGGCATTCAGTTTGCTGCTGCTTTTTTATTAAATGTGCTTGAATTATGGATCAGTCCTGATTTTTCTGATTGACATTATTCTGGGAAAGACAAGGAGTTCTTCAGCATTGAGTCTCAATAAAGTAGGGATTCCTGAATTAGAATTTATATGACAGAACAATGACATGAGATGAAAACCCCAACTAAGTATTTCGGCTGCAATTTTATTGGGTTTTAAGTTGAATTTTAGGTTGATAGAATTTTCAAGATTTGTAGAAACTACTTCAGCTCGTGCTGAACTAAATGAGGCATTTTTTCCTCTGTGTTTTTATGGTTTATGGAGAACATATGATTCTACCACAAAAGAAACATTTTTACAGTGAAACCTCTCCTTTTAAGATGTGGTTCTTGAGTGGAAACCTATATCCTCAAATACTGTGTTCATTCTTTTGACTAAAACTCCTGAAGCAGAGAATGTGAACGGTGAAGCAGTGGCTCTTAGAAGGGTGAAAATATATTCCATACTATTGATGGGAGTTGTCCCAGCAGTATGTCCAGTAGCACCATTAGATTTTTGTGACATAGTGACACTGCTTGAATAATGCCCTTCATCTATCATTACTGCTTTGATTGTGTAGTATTTTAGTGGTATATATATATATATATATTTTAGAGCTTTTCTGACACTCCCTTTAGATTTTTAGACAGATATGAATGGGGATCCAGCCTGTGATTTATTTTAAGTGTTGCAGGGAGGCAAGGGGAGAAGTGATTGCTAAAAAAGGCTGCCCTGGAGGGTTGGAGGGGTCAAAAGCTTTGTCATTGGTTCCTTCAGTCACTGTAAGGTGAATGCTCTCACAACACATTTTACAGTAACTTTGGGGAATTAATTGCATACAAGGTTACTGTTTAGTTGTTTTAACCTAAAATTCATGCTATGAGAAATATTTCTAGCTATTTTTTCCATCTTCTTTAATCAGAAAAATATCTTGGTGTGTGAACCTTCTCATATAAAATGTTCAGCTAAAATATTAAACCAGCAAAGATTATAAATTACAAAATATGAAACACATCCCATCCCCTTTGTACATGCTACGTAGTTATCTTTTCTTGTCCTTAATAGATTCTAATTTGTTTCACCATATTTTCTTCAGAACCTTTTCATCTGGAGTATTATGGTAACTTTATGTGAGGATGGACATGGTTCCCCCTCACAGAGGGAAAGAATACTTTACCTGAGGAAGGTTTTTAAGGCTTGAATGTGATTCTTAACTATGGAGGAAGTTATCTTGTTGTTATTTTTAGTTAGAGCTTCTAAAGTGAGGCATGGGCAGTACTGTGAAGCTTTCTGTACCTGCTGTCTAAGAATTCAAAACCTAGTTCACATAAGAAAGAATCATGGAAAAGACCATGGTCTCTTATTATTCTGATGATCAAAAATGATGAAAAAATTCACAACCGCCTTTTCTGTATTAATGTTGTGCAAAACAGTACTTTAAAAACCCTCAAAATCTTCTGTTTCAGAGGGATTTTGCTTGGGTGAGAGTTTTGGGTTTTTTTACATCTGGCACAAAATATATATTTAATCTTCTAGAAGAGCAATATTTTAACATTTCTAGCAATAGCAAACCATTGAAATTATGAACCTGAGATAAAATTCAAATATTTTAGAAGTGTTCAGCCCTGAATAAAATTTTGGGCAGAAGCTCTGGAAGCACAGCAATTATTTGCAGACTGTAAACTGATTGTGAGAGGTGAGTACTCTCTGTATGTTGGGGGGCTGTAAATGCTGTTCAGTATCTAGAATCCCTCACAGGCAAAAGTAAGAATATGTAACTCTTTTTTATATTCCATGATGGTAGTAAACCAAGGGTCTTTTGTGTGTGTTACTGAAGTTACTGAAATAAAAGCTTCAGTTTTCCAGCAAGTGCTTACAATGAAGCCTTGTCTGTGTGTGCATCTGTTTATTAAAAAAAAAAAAAAAAGTTATTTTGATTTAGTGACATATTTATTCAAGATGTGAAAATAAGAAAACCCTTTTTCACTGACAAAGCATAAAACTTAGTGGTGTTGAAGATTCTACCTTCCAGTTTAGGGGTTTGGCAGCTGAACCCACAAGCAGATGTCTCAGTCTCACTTTTGCCTTCCTAAGTGATAACACACCTGTATGTTTCTCAGAACATTTCATATTGCTGTTAAACTCTCTGGGTCTCCCATGGTTTTTTAAAAGTCTTTTTGAGACAGACGCTCAAAAATGCACAAATCTCCATGTAAAGGACTGAAAGGGGGTATGTGAAAGTATAGAGCATCAGAAACAATTAAAGCCATGGGATCGCTGAGTCACTGCAATCTTTGAACAAGCAAAAATAGTAATTGAGAAGTATACTACTTATATATATGTATATATATATATATATATATATATGGCATATATAGCGATCAAAATACACCTAACCTTTACAAATGCACCATCAAATCAGGTGAGACTCAATTTCACTCTGTTGCACAAATAACATTTAGCCTTGAGTGAGTATTCACACTCCTGCCAAGTGTAATGTAATTCTTCCAGAGGTAACCGACAATCAAAATAGCTTTCTTTTTTTAAGTGTACTTGAAAAGGTTGCAGGAGAAAGTGGGATATCAGAGAGCATATGTTATTGTGCAATAAGCCATGCAGCAGATATCAGAAATTAATGAGGCAAAGAAAGTAAATGCAGCAAGCAGCAGCAACTAAATTTGGGAAAAGCTTGAGTGTAACGGGAGACAGGAACATTAAGTGCTCTCCCTCTTTTCTCTATGACAAACCTGAAAATGGAGGCTTGAAGAAAACACGTAATTCTGTGCATGGAGGTAGCCATGGAACTTCAAAACAAAGCTGTAAGTTGCTAGTGCTATATGCCAAGATAAAATGAGTGATTGAAGAAATACAAGACAAATGGATCTGTAAAGGGTACAGTTTCAGAAAACAAATTTCCCAGATCATATCAATAACCTACTGTTTCTCAGAGCATCATCAGAATGTCCATCACACACAGGATGTTGACTTCATTCTGCAATTTTAAGTAGTTTTAGACATCTGTCTTCTGTGTCTTCCTGCAGAAATGTTTATTTTCCATCAAATGGAAGCACACCTTAATTATTTTTCTGGGGCCATGGGATAGAATGAATTTGTTGATATTTTGTTATAGGCAACAGAAATATACCTTCAGACCTATTTCATGGGAGGAGGAAGAGGCAACCTCTCAGTTTGCTGAGTGACATGCTGGGTGTCAACACTGAAAAGTCCGACAGGAATGAATGCTGGAATTCTAATATATGCTCTCCTTGCCCTTAACAGCTTGTTAGGTCTCAGCACTATGTGTTGGTTGACAAAATTCTAAATTTCATTACTGTGTAATAAAACAGCTCAGCTTCAAAATTGGTCAGTTTATTGATTTTTAGTGGCAGGGGATTTGAATGCACTCACTCTGTAGGCCGTTACTGTTCGACTTTCAGAAACCAGTCTGCTGTTTTGAGCAGTGGATTAAGCATGCAGATATTGTGATGATCAGAGCAAATGAAATGTTCATACTAGGGATGAAAAATTGTGTGGGATATCTCTTCTGAAACCTTTGTCACTAAAAAAAAGGTTTTAGCTTGAATAATACTGCATCTTTGTGTTTCTTTTTCATGTTTAACTTTTGGAAAAATTATGAGGAAAATGTAGATGTTATAATTCTTTGTTTATTTTTGATGTATATGGCATTTATAAAGAGAGAGCCAATTTTTTTATGCAGTCATTCCATTGCCTTTTCTTCTAATTCTTTCTTGGTTAAAATCTTAGAATATATTCTATTTATATGAATCAAAAAGAGAAGGAAACAATTAATTTCCCACGACAAAGGTGTTAATTTTGTGCTGCCACGAGGTCTGACAAGTGAGGTACTGACTGCATCTTGCCTGAGAACTAAACGGGATAAGAAAAGTTTTTCTTTGTGTGAAAGAATTGGGATCAGTGAGTTTGTTCATAGCTGGTTGACTGTCACCTTCCTCACACAGGAAGTTTAATTTACTTCAGTTTATTGAAGATAAGGGACTGGGAAAGCAATGATCAAATTTACTGTGAGTCACAGCTCAGCCCTGCTGGGTTTGGGCCCCATGCCACTCTCTGCCACTCAGGAAATACACAAAAAAACCCCCTCACATAGTCCTATACACAGCGAAGTTGAACTATTTAAATAATTGGTGGTTTATTCTGGTTATCTAGAATTTTTGTATGCTAATTTTTTTTATGGGTGCTGGCTTTGGAGATAATTTTCCATAAAATTAAATTACGACAGTTGAAGAAATAAAATCTTATTAGACTATCTAGCCTAAACATACCATACTTTGAAATTATTGTGTAGCATTAAGGGATGTATTCATTAAAGGCTGTGTCTGTCTGATTTTTTGCATTTAGATGTCCTTTATATTTGCATACTGTTTTAAGCCTTCAGAACTGTGTCGTTAATGTGAATAGTTTTCATCGATGCTATCTACTTAGAAAGCTTATCACAGTGCTATGGATATTGATTTTTGAAGATATGAGTTTTGAAGTAAGGTGTTGATAATTTGAATTGTCTTAGATCCAGCTGGTGCAGTCTTGAGGTTTGGTGTCTACCTCTGCTGCAAAAGTGTAAAGGAATAGCATAAACTGATAGGATAAAATGCAGACCTCTCAATCAAAACACATAAAAAAAATAGGTTTCTTTAACTTCTCTTAAAAGGGAAAGGTCAAGAAAAGTAAAGACTTTTGGTCTGAAAATGTGAAAGGTAACCAAATATTTGATTGCAAAAAATTCTGTTTGATTATTCACAATAAAAAGTGGACTACAGATGTGTAATTTACATAAATACTTTTACAAACGTTCAAGAATGACACGTGACTGTCTCAAACGCTGTTTAGGACACAGAAGGACTCTGCCAGGAGATGTCAGGAACTTGAGTTAAAATAAAGGTGGTGTTATCGTTGTCTCACACCTTGGGGGAGGTTAACAAAGCTGGGGCATTTGAATGTACCACTGATAATGGACAATTTATGGACCACAAGGAAAGCCAACTGAGCCACTCTGCTGAAATCAGCTAGGACAAGGTAAAAGGTAATTCTGGCAGGGGGAGATCATGACCACTGACCACAGCTCAAGAAAACTCAAAAGAAGACAGAGACTAAGCTTGCACATTAATTAGCATTAGAAGCGAGGGGATCATTTAACCAATAAATTAAGAGAACTGTGTAGCCAATGAGCATTAATTTCTCTGTTTGCAAAAATGTATGCATAGTGAAAAGTTTTGAACCACTTTGGGAGCCCCCATCACTGAGAAGCCTAGGGTGAAGAAGGAGCAACAGGATGCTAGTGGATCCACATGTGGTGACTAACTTCTGCTTAACCTCTCTCTGTCTCTCCTCTTTTTGTATTTCTTTCTATCTCTCTACCTCACATTTTATTGTTAAATAAAATCCATACTATTGACTTCAGCATGTGGTCTCTTTTGCACCTTAATTTGGTCAGAGGCATCTCTCAATAACTGGATCTTAATATTCTGGTATCCATCTAATGTGGGGATTAATAAGGATTTAAGATACAGCCAACATGGGTATTCAAGAAGTCATGTTAAATAGATGTACATTTTTCATGGGCAGGTGACAAGCAGCAGCTCCAATACAGTTTGATTTCAGACAGGTTTATTCAGCTGACATCTATATATTTCAGAAGTAAATCACCAAGAATTAAATGCCCAACATGCTTAAATGAAAGTTTACTTGTTGTTCATTGTGAAGTTGGAAGGGTATTCATTATGGGCTGAATCCTAGTGTGGTATTTTTTAGTCCCTTCTGTGATAGAAAAGATAAAACTTAAGGGGCAGTTCTAGGGCAAGGGCTGGCAAGTGCTTGGAATCCAGGTCAAAAAATCAAAATAACCTTGGTAAAAAAAAAATTTATGATGAAGAAGATCAGTGAAGATAAATGCAAGTGATAAAATGGGAAATAATTAGGTATGCAACACTGCTGCTGAAAAAATAACAGCGCACCACAGTCCAAGTCAGCAATATGTTGCTGTTCCAGGAAAGCCAGAAGTCATTCTGAAATGTTTTCACCAAATTAATGTATAAAAGTTATGGTACTCTATTTGGGGCTGTTCAGGCTTCAGCTAGGGAGGGTGAAGGGCGGACAGATACCTGTAATAATGCTGATTTTGGATAGGGAAAATAATGAAAAATGTTTTCACTAAATAAACAGTAAAATTTGAGGGTGATGTGGGGATATCAACCTTGCAATAAAAATTGTTAGAAAGTAGTGATCATCAGCTCTTTTGGTTCTTTGTGGTTTTGATTTTGGTTGGTTGGGGTTTTTTTTATTTGTTGAGGGCTTTTGCTAACAGAAATAAAAAAGAGTAATTTAATTTTTTTAAAAATTCAAACTTGTTTAGAAAAAGCTTTCCATCTGGAAAGTGAAGGCTTGGAGCAGCTCCTGCAGGCGACACCACTGGAGGTTTAAAACACACCCCAAAAAACCAAACAATACCAAAAACCTAAATACCACAGATTTGGAGATCTCATCTGAAGTATAGAACACCCAAGTGATGTTACTATATCATACAGAGATTCAATATATCATAAAGAGACTGTTAATTATTTTGGAGTAGAATTTAGGTTTTCCACATTAAATCAAAAAGTTGTTCTTTCTGTTGCTACAAATGTAATTTAAGTGTCTTTTTTACAATAAATTCTAGGTTTCAGCTAAAAATGTATTTTTTCCAGTTTAAAATAAATTTTTAATACATTCTTAATGATTTTAATGACTTTAATAAATAATAAGGTTTCAACAAATCTTTGTTTTCTATTGGGAAAAAAATATTTGCCCCCACATTCCTGGCTAAAACGAGGAATTCATCATTTGTATACCCAAAACCAAATACAAATGATTAAATTCCTGTTTGACAATGAACTCTTTTTGTATGTCTTTGAACAAATTGTAAATTCTAGCTGTGCACCCCAAAGTCATACGAATGACCCTGAAGGTTTGGGTCTTTTAATCAGTTAAACTCTAATTTATACAGCCTTGGGTTTTTTAATGTTGAGAGGAGGTTTGTCAGCCCTGCTGTGAGTTCAGAGTACATCTGGTACTGAATATATGATGGTAAACAGGGAGAATTTCTCTTGCTTAATGTACCAGTGGATTACTGTTGATATATATTTACAAAATTTACAGATGTAAATAAAACATAATATAACCTGTAATTATAGATAATTTAAAATTTTATATATCACAATTTTAGAGATTATATTTTATATATATATATAGTTATTTCAGAAAAATATTCTATGGGCAGGTCTTCTAAGTTGATTATTTGTTCTTAGCATAAGCCAGCTGTGCTGCTTCAGTGTGGGCAAACTCAAGTCCACTATCAGGAGGGCAGCACAAAAAAAAATTACAGTAGTATATAAAAAATAGTATTTAAAACCAATTTTTTTATAGCTTTATATTTAAAACATAACCAGGCTGACTCTTATACTGACTGTAGAGATAAACATTTGCTTGAGTATATTATACTACATAATACATATATAAAATTTTTTTCTATATGTATATATAAAAAATGTGTATACTTGGAACACGAATGTTTAAAGTGTGTTGCCTGATGACCCGCCCTGTCTCCTGTATTTGCCAAAACATAAAAATATACCTACTTTATAAAATTTCCTTGAGATTTTCTCCTTAAGTATTTGGAAATTATTTTGTGTGTTTTTTAATTTTCTTTCAATCCATCTCCTTAGCATCTTCATAGCAAAAATGGACATTAAATATTGTCTCAAACCTTAATGCATGAGACCAAGGATGGCTAGCGTTGTTAGGTGCTAATAAACACCAGGCATTGTGAAGGGTCTGTAAATGGCACATGAGCCTACTTTACAGGTTTAACTAACCCAGTAATCAGGCATTAGGGTGTCTCTGTATGATGCTGCTGTGTGAATTAAGTACTCACCACTCATTGACTTTTGAAGGACTATAAACAGGGTAATAAGACATGATTTAAGAAACCTTTTGAGAATTAATAGCCAGCTGTATATAGTGTTTGATTAACTATTTAAAAATGTTTGATTGATGCACACTGTCAGCAAATGCTCTACCTAATTGTCCAAGTCACGTTGTCCAAGCAGTTGGATTTTATTGCTGATTAACGATGTGTATGTTTGTGCATTCAGTGGTGTTTCAGAGGAAAGTCTTCCTTCAATATCACCTTTCTTTCATTTGCTTCCATCTATAAGCCAGTTCCTCTGATACTATGAAATGTATGCATGAATGATTTTGTGATTGATACACAATCAAAGAATGGCTGAGGTTACAAGGGACCTCCAGATGTCATCTGATCCCACCCCCCTTCTCAAGCAAGGTCACCCTGAGATAATTGCCCAGGACCACTTCCTTATGGCCTTTGAGTATCTGTGTGGATAGAGACTCTACACCTGTCGCGGGTTCGGTTTGTAACCGGGCGGAAACACCAATTTAGTGTAGTGGTTTGGTCCAAAATACTCATTACTGTTTATCTGCTGTGAGATAAGAATTAGGAGAAATGCAAAACAGGCACCAAACTTGAAAGAATATAAAGAAGTTTATTAACAGACCTAAAAGAAGGAAAAAAATTATACCACCTTCAGAACTCTCCTCCTCCCCCCACCTTCCTCCCTTCTCCCACTGACAATGTTCAAAGACAACCCTTAAGATGTTCAGTCTGTTTACCACTTCCATAATAACCTTGTTCAGTCCATTTAGAAAGAGAAGTCTCTTCTTGCTCATGCTATGAAAACATTATCACAACGAGACAGCCGCCCACTTCCAAATATTGTTCAGTCCATTTAGGAAGAGGAGTCTCTCTGCCTGCGTGTGAGTCCTTTCCCCCGACTTGCAGCTTTTCCCGCAACTGCTTTCGAGGGTCCACTCTTGAAGTTTTTTGGGGTACAATTTTAAGGTTGAGCCGTTCAGAAACAAAAACAGAGGCCCTTCTCCTTCCCTGGGAGCAAAGGGTCTTCATCATCTTCATCGTTAGGACTATCTCTGGGAGCATCTCTAGGAACTGAGGTTTTCTCCTTTCCCATTTGGAGCAAAAGTCCTCATCTGGTTCATCTCTAGGGACTGAGGTTTTCTCCTTTCCCGTTTGGAGCAAAAGTCCTCATCTGGTTCATCTCTACGGACTGAGGTTTTCTCCTTTCCCATTTGGAGCAAAAGTCCTCATCTGGTTCATCTCTACGGACTGAGGTTTTCTCCTTTCCCATTTGGAGCAAAAAGTCCTCATCTGGTCCATCTCTCCCTGTCCAAACTTCTCATGAAATTACAGCTGCGTCAGCATCTGCCTATCTCAGCGCAGGTGCTTCTGCTCACGAGTTGAACACTCCACCCCCCATATCTTCATGAAATTACAACAGGATACTCTGATATATCATAGCTTCACAAGAGAATTTCAGCTTTAAGCATCTCCTCTCTCTCTTCCCTCAGGTTTTCAGCTCTTCACAGCAATAAAAAGGGTTAATCTCACCTCGGCCTTGCAGCTTTGCACTGGCCTGGCCCAAGCAGGGCCTGGCCGGGCCCACTGGGCCCTGCTCGGGCCCCGCAGCCACCTGTCCCAGCGCCGGAAACGAGGGAGAGCTTGGAGGGGGAGTTTGTCTATTCTTAAATGTGGATCACAGAGGTGATCACAACTTTAAGTGGCTTAAAGAATTGTCCATATTCAAACTGGCCAGCTGATAGGTTCTATCAGTTCCCAGAGGAAACTGTAAGCACCCCTTAGCAAGGACGTCCCTTCCGGGACTATGCTTGCTAACCTATGACAACACCTTTTCTGGGCAACCTGTGCCAGTTCTTGTTCATGATCATAGCAAAAAAAAAAATGTTTTCTGATGTTCAGAAGGACACTGGAAGTGAACTTCTAGTTCACTTCATGCCCATTGCCTCATCCTGTCATTGGGTAGCAGTCAAAAGGGTCTGACTGTCTCCTTGGCACACTGCATTCAGATATTTGTACACATTGATGAGATCCCTCCTTATGTGGCATACCATGTATGTTATCCTTGTATCATATATTTAACTTGTCTGATTGTCAAGAAGACTTTTTTATGAGAATGTCCACTCTTATCCTTTTTGAACTGGACTGATTGTGTAGAGAAGATTTAGTGATTAGATTAATGCACTATCTAATTCTGTTTCCTCTTTCAGAGGGTCTAAAACATTTTGCAGTTTATAACTAATGGATAAATATGCAGAAAGTACTTTGGGAGGAAAGACCACAAGTTTGACTCTCCCAAATCACAAGGAAGTTTTTCTGCTCACAAGACCTATTCATGAGAGCCTGTTTCTATGATTTCTGCATTCATGGCTGATATGTGAGTACTAAAATCTCCAAGAGGAAAAAATGTGAAAATGCATGCCTCAGAGTTGAAAGGCATGACATGAAAATTTGCATGAACCATGAAACCATCTTTTATGTAAGGTGAATTCTCCATAGTGGTTTACAGCATCTGGAAACTCTTTCTGTATAAAATAA
This sequence comes from Corvus brachyrhynchos, assembly GCF_000691975.1. Classification (NCBI taxonomy): domain Eukaryota; kingdom Metazoa; phylum Chordata; class Aves; order Passeriformes; family Corvidae; genus Corvus; species Corvus brachyrhynchos. The sequence continues at coordinate 1,002,753 of NW_008238452.1, read as the reverse complement.
CTTCAGGTTTATCTCTGAAAAATATATGTACACAGAATAAGAGAGAAGGAAATATACGGTGTGCTGTGTGTATGTATCTATGTGAATATATCTAAAATCTATATTGACCAAGGAGTAATTTTCTCTATCTTGCTGATGTATATTGTAATTCAGTCACCTTTGCTGTGTTGACAGAATGGAAACTAGTCAGTTTCAATGCTTCTTGCATTTCACTGATTTTTCCATTCATTCTCTTCAGTTGAATCAATTTTATTAAGGCATTATTAAGTTTTCCCTTGGAAATGCTAATTTTCTGAAATCAGAAGATTTCCTCCTTATATCTTCATGAGAAATATTTGATTGACTACTGAATGTACTACACAGTGTGCCCATTCAGCCTTGCAGAACACTGACAGATTTGCCTGAGGGAGGGTGAGAATCCCATGCCATACCTCCACAGAGGGCTTGTGCAAGCCATGAGTGAGGGAGCTGGCAAAGGCATCTTTTGACCTTGATTTGATCACCCAAACTCCTTGTTCTGACTCTGTTGATATTCTAAGTCTTAATTTCATGGCCTCTTTTACAGTGTCCAGTCCCCTGGCCTTCTGACCTTTACTTGCAACACTTCCTATAGTGGGGATAAGTATAACAACTTGCCAGATGTTACAGACAGGTAGATGTGTTCTGACAATTCCATATTTTCACAGCTCCGAAGTGTTGACACTACCTTGTACTCGTGAAAGAGCTCCATGCATTCCTTAGATTAATGCTGCTGGGTGCTTTTAATGCATCTGTGATTTCTGTTAAGATTAGTTAGAGAAAATGGTTTCTTTGTAGTAAAGAGCAGCAGATTTTCTGAAAGCAGAAGGATTCTGAGTCCGAGGCTTGAGCTCACAGCCAAGTGACAGTGCCAGAGCCAGAGTTAGTGCCAGTCTTTACCCAAATTTCAGACCAGCTTAAGTGAGAACTTCTATAAGAAAGAGCAAAGGAAGGATTTTGCTGTTGATGCAAAGGCATTCTGTCATGAGGGAGGCAGAATGGAAAAAATCAGATGGGGAGATACACTTATACACAGTATGTAAAATGTTCACATGATCTCCACTGTGACTTAGACAAAAAGCAGGTACTTTTACAATGCAGCTGTTAGAAGTGTGAATGAAGTGTAAACATGCAGGAAATGTTTGTTGTAAATTCCTATTTCTCTAATATTTTTTTCTCTTAACAGCTTAATAAAACTTTTTAAGGTTATCAAGAGCATGATAAGGAGGATAAATCAGATGTCTGAATTGATGTAGTCTCACTGTGATGTGCCAGTAGCAGTAATGTATAGTGGGGCTAGGACTGCCTATCATCATTTCTTGTGAAATGGTGATAAGTGCCTGTCATGGTTTTAAACCCAGCTGGAGATGAAACACCACACAGATGCTCACTCAACTCCCCCGCCTCAGTGGAAGCGGGAGGCGAATTGAAGTAATACGTGTATGTTGAGATAAGAACAGTTTAATAATTGAAAACAAAGTAAAATACAGTAATAATGGTAAATAACAATTATAATAATAATGGTAAATAACAATAATAATGGTAAATAATAATAATAAGAAGAAGAATAAGGGGAAAAAAACCCCTAAGTGATTCACAATGCAACTGCTTACCACCTTTTTACTGGTGCCAAATCTCACTTCCCCAACCCAGATTGGCCTCTCTTCCAGGTAACAGCCCCAGTTTATATAAAGGACATGGTGCTCTCCAGTGTAGAATACTCTGTTGGGCAGTTCGGGTCACCTGTCCCAGCTATGGTCCCTCACAGTTTTTTGGGTTTGGTCTTGGTTTTTGGAGGTTTTTTTTGCATACCTCCTCACTGGCAGAGCATGAGACAAGGAAAGGAAAAGCCCTTGACTTAGGATAAATACAACTTAGCATAAATCCCAAAACATTGGTGTGATGTGAACACATTTTCATTCCGAATCCAAAAACCAGCACTGTAACAGCTACCGAGAAGAAACGGATGAAAGCAGGAGAGTAACAAATGAGTTCAGAAATGAATCCATTCTGATTTTAGGGACAAAATCCTGCCATGTTCAGTGTTTTAAGCATTCTGGTTTTTTTTCTCATGTCTCTTATGAAAATATATATAATTTTCAGGGTTTGTTTTTTTTTTTTTTGTATGTGTCTTTCCCCCTTCCTTCTCCCCAGTTCTGAAGAAAATGTATTTTAGAAGGTGTTTGTTTCCTAGGCAATAAGTATTTGCCATTCAGCCACTTGGCTGCTGTGTTTGTTTGCTTACCCTTTGGATCAACATCTGTCTAGCAGCTTTTAGTGTGCTGGCTTGCCATGCAGTGGAGAATGAGCTCTCCTTCCAAAACCCCTCTTGAATTTGGGTACGTTGGTCTCACTGGAGGAAATCCTGGGGAGAAACAGCAGCAGTGTGAGTCATCCTCCTCGAGGTGTTTTTCAAATGGGAGCTTTGTGAAAGTTGTACTGTGCTGCTTGCTCTCCCAGCACAGCGAAGCAGAAGCTGCTGTGTGTAGGAAGAAACGAGGAACTTGTCACAGGTAATACAAAGACTTTTGAATGAAGTTTGTAAGGAGCAATTAATTCCACAGTGGTTTACTCAACCAACAGAGAGAACAATACCACAGGGCTCAGCCACCTCATCTGAAGTTATGAACTACTTTTCAACATTAAAAGGTATAATGAGGTTTTTTTTATTGAAAGATATCATTCTATAAGGACCTCAGGTTTATTATAATCAATATTAGCTTCTGAAAAGAAATCTACCAAACTGTTCCTGCTCATCGCTTTGGCCTCTCCATATAAGCCATTCTTCAGTGCATCACTTTTCTGTTTACCTTTGTGTTTAATTTATGTATGCATTAACGCAGAGCTTAACAAAAACTAATATAACATAATCTATTTTTATTTTATTATGTCAGTCCTACAGAAAAAAGGTGTTTCTTCTGCTTAAGCCTATAGCAGTTACAAAGCAAGATGAAACTTCAAAAATTAAACTGAAGAAGCTTTACTGTCTAAATTAATACCCATTAAATTATACTGTTAGTTTGCACAGCTTGAAGTTTTAGATTTTACTCAAGATCATTACTGCAAAATAAAAACAAACAAATACAAATAGTGAAACACACTAACAGCTTAAACTTGCAAGGTACTTGGAGCACTCATGGCTTTTATTATTAATTTATTTCCTTAGAATAACTGAGATGCTGATAGTAATAAATTTGTATTACTTTAGATCATTTAAGGAATTTTTTTTCTTTGTTCTAATTAAATTAATTTTATGACTGTTAATTTTATTAGTTAAAGAATTCTTGTAGCCATTTGGTTTTAGTCCTTCAAAGTCATCATTAGCTTAGGTTATCCAGTTGGAAATTACAGCTGCAGTGTGACACATCATGGGCTAGTGACTACAATAGAACTTTCAGATCTTTGAAATATGCATTATAATAAATGCATATTTCAAAGATAATAAATAATAAAACTCCAACTTATTCATACTGGCAAAGATATATTTCTTTAATCCTTCATTGATTTGATTATAGTATGACTAAATTTCCATACAGTGGAAATTATTTGTCTTGGGAAAATAAAGGTAATTAATAATAATAATATTAATAATTTAATTTAATTTTTAATTTAATAAAAAATAATATAGGAAACTGGGCTTCACATAGGTGAGTCATTCTGAGGTGAGTTTTCTGTCTGTCAAAAGTGAAGTGGCAAAGCAAGCAGGGGGTCTCCCTGGCTTTTACTCCTGGATCTTGTCTGGGATACCACTCATGGAGTTAACTGTGTGTTGAAGCTGTGTTGGCAGATATGAGGCTAAGGTAAATGTTTGTGAGGGGAATGGACACTGATGAATACCTAAAGGTGTGTTGGGGGAAAATGTGTTATGTTACAGCCTGAACGTCTAAATATTTCTGCTGAGTGTATATTCCTTTATATACAGTAAGTTGAACTATGGATATGGTTCATCTGTTGTATGATAAGTGTAAAAGCTGAAGGAATCAGATATGTTATATGTGTTCTCTGGAGTTTTAATTGATGTTTCTGTGCACACCACACAGAAAATATCATACTTCTCTAGATAGGGACAAACCCATTTACACTCTCATCTACTTCTAAAGACATTTGGCTGTCTATTAAGCTCTGCAGATTACTTATAAGACAAGAAGATAGACAAATGGAGTATGCTCATAATTTTGATCTGAAATTTCTTTGCTGATTAATAATTTGCTAAGGCAGGATCAGAGCTCTATCTCACTGTGTAGAGCTAAGATCAGAAGAAAGCCAACAATCTGCTCAAGATCCCATAGCTGGTCATGTAAATCTCTGCTGTGGCCCCTTTAACCATACCAGAAAATAAATCTATAAAAGATTATTAAAATATATCTGGAGAACAGGATCAAGTCCAGCAAATAGTGCTTGTAGACCCTGTGTAGACTGTGCCTACTACTGCTTTCTTATTCTAGTTCATGTCAAGAAATGATTTGGTGTGCTTCTGTAAACCTCTCTACTTTCAGTTTTGCTAAGTGATTTCTTGTTCATTTTCCTTAGAAGCTATTTGGTTTCAGCGAAAATTTATGAAAAGATTAGGTTATGTGGAAAATGAGTATTGAGGAAGGTTGTCCTGATTTTGCCATACTTTTCATTTTCACAAATATTTGAAATCTTTTTTTGAGAAAAAATAGACTTGTAGTTTATAATGGTTTGGGTTTTGGTGGTGGGTAATGCCTAAAAGAGTACAGCACTTCTGTGATCCATAAGCATAAAATTTTGTCTTCTAAATATTGTGCGTTAGAACGAGCAAAAAAAAAATTAAGTTTTAATAGTTAACAGAAGGTAACAGACGTCATTAGAGATAAGTGAAACTGTTCAAATTAGGCTTTGAATTTTCATCTAAATGTGCTATTCCAGTATTTACAGAATATTTTCTAATACATGCAGATACTTTCCCTTTTGCATTGTATATGAATATATATACTGTTAAAATAACAGTACATTGTTTAGATAAAAACTAGAAAAATATATCCAAATATGATGGCAATAACCTGGGAGCTGGGAAACACTGATGCTGGGAAATTAGGCTTTTTACCTCTGTTTGAGACATTCAGTATTGTCAGTCTCACAGAGGAAGACAAGGACAGTATCTTCAGAGTCATTGGTGCATATTTAGTATACTGTACTGGTTCATTAGCTGATGTAGGAGGAAATGTTTTTATCAATAAAAGTTGAGTAGTGAGAAGTTAATATATATAAAGAGAAAAAAATCATTGTTCTAAGTCTTTTAGAGTGAAGTCTGTGATGTTCCAGGCTTCACCTGGAAATCTTGCTGTGCATCTGCCTGTAGGATATTCAGCTCTAATTCAAAAACAGCCATGAGAAATGTGTCATTGCTTTTGGAAGGAAAAATTAAGTACTATATATGTAGCCCATTAGTGTACTACATACAAAATTGAAAATGTTTCAGTATGACACCTGCTCTTTTTGTATCCTACTGTTTATTTATTTTATCTGTAACTGTAATATAGTTTTTTAAATCTGTGATACATATTCTTCATAATATCTCATTTGTCATTAATCAACATATATATAACAGCCTTTGACATCTCTAATTTTTTTCTTTGCTCTCTGCAGCTGAAGAGGGAAAAAATACATTCTTTGTTGCCTTAAACACCTTAGAGCAAAAAGTGCAAAATCTAAAAGATTTTTCCCTGAAGATAAAAGCAAAAGTTTTGGAAATAGACTGTGAAACTTGTTTAAAAGTAAAACTTGTTTAAAAATTACAAAACAAGAAAGCCCTAGTTATTTGGTATACGCAAAAGGCCAGACTATGAAAGTTGTTTATCTATTTTCCTCACTTTGAAAGCAATGGGAATTAGATAGCTAAGTGCCTTTTGAAGTCTGACCCAAACATCCTAGGTGAAATTGTGTCAAAATCTCAAGAAAAGCTACTTGTTTTACCCCTTTCAGCTCTGTGGCTTTAGAGTAGCTGAACTGAGGTCAACAGTTAAAGTGCTTCAAGTTGTCTGTGGAGGAGTGTGTTTGTCTTGGGGAAACTACACTGTAAATGCAAATTTTGCTCTCTATTTCCAAAGTACTCATCATCAAAACATCTCTCAATGACTCAAAAACTCTAAGGAGCTCATTGCTCAGACTTGTCTCTGTTGTAGACAGAAATACTTGGATTTAAAAATTGTAAGTAGGGGGTACGTTTCTTTACATGTATGCACCTGGTCAGTCCTTCATTTGCAGCAAAGTTCACGATACAGACTTCTGTATGGAATGTTATTCCTTCCTGCTGTGGAACAAAGTAACTGAGCAAGGAGAAAACATCTGCAAATTGAATTCCACAGTTCCTTATGGAAAAATATTCCAAAGTAATACATTATGCTTGAAAGCAATGATTTTTTCTTCTCTGATTTTATGGGATGAGACTACTTGAAGGTGGCTTTTTTCTTCAAACATATCCTTTCTTTGGTATGCTTTTGATGATTTCTGTCCATACTTGTATGTACTACCCAAGCTCTTCTTAGAAGGGACTTTTTCAGTGTTTCAAAATATATTCTCAGCCAATAAAAACTAATACCCTAACATATTTTTTTTAAAATATATCCTTTACCATTTGTCCCTCATGATATATATTTTATAGGAATTCTTTGGACCTTAGAGAGGAATTGATGTTTGCTACTGATAAGGAGCTGAGCAAGTAATTCAGCTGAGTACTGTGTCTAAAAATCACATCATTTATATTTTCTTGCTTTGGCTGTATGAAGCATTGATATTTTTTGTTGTTATCATGCTTATTACACTGTTTTAATCTCTTTGTTACATTCTTCATCCGCTTCAGCAATAATTATGTATGCCCCAAAGAACATAGATTATCTGAGCTTTATGTCAGCACAATTCACATTAAAAATGTTAATTTTTTCCTTGTGCTATACAGAGTGTAAAACACACTGAACTCTCATAGAGGAAGGTTGTGACAACTGTTGTCTTGTTTGCACAGCCAATAGATTTTATAAAGTCTTTACTGCTCCCTTTTTCATGTTCTGGATTGCATTGTCCAGGTGACCATTTACTGCCATTTTTTCTGGTTACATACGATCTCACTTGAATGGAAGGTCTGTATCATTTTCTTTCTTCCAAATGTGACTTTCTGAGGCTCTTGGCTCATCACTTGTTTCACAGACTATAATCACCTGATCTATTAAGTTGAAATTTTGTCTAAAACTACTTCTCCACATTTGACACACTGTCAGCAGAGGATGTCAGGTTCTGTGTTACATCCAAGAGAATGTGCAATGTCAAGTGACTCTTCTTGTAGAAGTAGCACACATCCATTTTATGTTGTCTTTTCTTGCATGCAATGGCAGTGGCTGAAAAACACTTCTCAAATGGCCTTCATCCATGTGGATAGCTAATTGTTTGTGTTTCATTCCCACTGAGTCAGGAGAATCTTTTGCTTAGCATACAAGAAAATAGGGGCCACAAGGAATCTAACCAAACTGATGAAATAAGATGGTTGAGAAAACTGTAACATTTATCCAAAAAGGAATTCCCTGGCCCACACTCACCTCTAGTGTTATGCTGTTGCTTAGCAAAATCGTAGATTCCTGTCTTTAGTTGCTTATTTATATAGTTGCATATTTATATAAATATATACATATGGATATGGGGTGCTCTACATCCCCAAGTCTCTCAATTCTTTTCTCTCTGAAAGCCCAGCATGAACTATTTATGTCAAAATGTCACGTGCATTACACCATTATTTGACTGAAATAATCTAGTCTAATTAAAACAACTGGAAGCTAAAGAATAGACATTATATATATAACAGTGGCTTTAGAGGGGGAGAAAAAATTTCTTGTAGCCCATAGCACAAGCAGTTTTCAAAAATATAGGCTTTCACAAGGTACTGTTAGGAATTAAACTATTAAGAACTAAAGTAAGAAACACATCTTAATATGAAAATTTATTTAAATCCACATCCAAATAAAACCACCCCAAAAAACCAAACCTTGCCTCCAACCCTAAAAGTTGAGCCAACCCTATATAATTTGTTCAGAGTTCATTTCTTCGTTGAATTTCTCTGGTAGACTTCTCTTGAGTTTCGTTACAGGAGTGAGTGAGCTGATGTACTTAAGCCTGTTAAAATATGGATGGGAGCAATTTCACTCTATTAACATTTAAGCAATGCATTGGAAGTACAGTTGTACCTTACAGGATGGTGTAAGTCCTGGTATAAGAGAATAGATGAATTATAAAATAAATTTGGTGGCAAACGGTCCTTGAAAAGTATTCATTTGATCACATTTTTTTTTACATGATTCCTATGCTGCTTAGCAAAGCCAGTGAAGTTATTTTTTAGCCATCAGAGAACAAGAAGGACAGAAGTCTGCTAAGCAACCTCTCTTATCCTGCATGCCGTGCTACAAAATAGCTGTTTAATAGGTAAGCAGATCTTTCCCACTTAATTATAAGACAAACAGGTGTGTGGAGATGGAGGAGGTGGAAAAAGCTGATAAAATTCTTTAGGAAGGGAGGAAAGAAGGAATTCAGCTGTATCTGAATTGTACCACAGCTTCTATTAGTAAAACCATTTGTTTCAAGTAAGCTGTAAGATTTTTTGTTGGGAATTGGGTTGCAAATGCCTAAAAAAAACCCCAAAAACGTTTTAGGTTTTTCTGTAGAAAGACATTTGCCTTTGAGAAGAATGTCCAGAGCTACAAGTCATTTAATTTAGCTGTTTATAATCAAGGAAATGAAAGGAAGACCAGAGACTATGGTAATATACTGATGAGTACTATGGAAAATTCCTGAATTTAAATTTGCATATTTTTTTCTTGGGCACTGCACTTCTGTATTCATAAAGCAGAATGAAATAAGAACTGCATTCCATGCATAAGGAATTTCTTTCTCTTTACTTTAGTGTAAGTCAGCATTGAAAGAGACAACATCCAGATGACAACATCACTTTTCCTTTTTCTCTGTAGGTCAACTTATTCATTATTTTTGGAAACTCTGATCAGTATGTATTCTTGACAAATGCTGTTTATCTCCAGACATTAGAAAGAAAATAGGAAAGCAGCTCTAAAGAGTTGGCATGACATTAGTAAGGAAATAGGAAAGCAGCTCTAAAGAGCATGAGCCAGAAATGAATGACTTAGGTTTTATTTTTCTCCAGTTACAGATTGACATTGCTTTCTCAGTGAGGATGAGAGAATGTGCAGGATCTGGCCCTTGTTCAGGAAAGCCTCTTATCAAAACTTGATGTACTGAATTATTTCTCTGCCCCTCTCGTTCATGTAATGCTTCTAAAATATTTGAATGGTGTATTTTTGTATCGGTGAAATTACAAACTAGATGCTGAGACAATCAAAGGTTGGAGTGTACTGTTGAACATGCATGTATTAGCCCTGCAGGGGTAGGTAGAAGTTTCATATACAAATACAGTGACTGAATTTAGTTCACAGTGTGTAAATGGACTGCTGAGAACATTTTTATGTTGCACCCTGATGCCCTGTAATGCATTCATACTGCGATGCTCATTTGTTGTGCCACGGTCATGTTGTATCCCTGAGAATTTTTTCAGTGGCCTTCATCTACAGATGAAGAAAAACAGGGTATGTTAAATAAATGCAGTGGGAGTTTTTCAAATGACTAAGAGATAAATTAAGTAATCAGCATTTCACCTGCGGTACAAAAATGGATTAGGAACACTACAGGGTAGGTTTTCAGCATATAAAGACTCTAAGTAGCTGCAATCTTTGATAATGATGAGAGTTGAATATTTAATTCCCTGTGTGCCTTACTGAGAATTAGTTAGTAGCTATATGGGACTTGAGATCAGCTAAAGCTGTCTGCAGCTCCAAGTTTTAATTTCCTAAAGTTGTGAATACTTTTTCTTTTGGCTTACAGATCTGTAGACACTCTGCTCTGATATTATACATGCAAATTGAGTCTAACTGGATCTTTCTTTCTCAGTCTGAGCTGATGAGAAAAGCTCCATGATAACCATATGTTACACTATCTCTGTAAAGGGAGCAAGGGGATATTCTGTACTTTTCGTTACTGTCACTGGATATGTAACTTTTTCCTGAACTGCATTTTTAGGTACCCATGGAGAACTGGATTTACAGTCCTGTGTTTCCTTAGATACAGTGATTTTGCTCTGAAAACAAAAGAAAAGATTTTAAGACACAAAACAGAATATTCTGTGTAACTGTGAGGGGACAAATATGTCTCAATAGCTGAAAATGCATCATAAAGTTAGTTTTTCCAGCTTTCATGAAAAAATGTGTATTTGTCTCCTTTATCATTTTCTTTGCTCTTCTGAAATGAAGGATAATAGATTCTCTGGGAATTTTTTTTGTTTTTCAGGATTTATGTTAAAGACTGGTGTAGGTAGCTTCAAATAGCTTCAGTAGTGTTTACTTGCTACTCCTGTTTACTGAGAAAGGATTCCCTATACTTCTCTCTCACAAAACTTTAAAAGTTTTCCCCATTCATGAAAATTCTGTATGTTTTTCCACTGCACATTGTTTTCCTGTTCCAGTAGTTAGTTTGAAATGTGGTATGACTATTTTCAGACAAATAGAGATTTTCTGATTTTCTGTTTCAAAATTTTGCTATGTGGTTAACATTTTTATTTTATCTAATTTTTCTGAGCAACCTGTGTGTTTTGTGAAAATGAGAAAAAAGTTGCCAATCAGGCTTTATCAAGCTGGGACTAAAATTATGGAGATTGTACACAAGAATAGTAGCTATTTGTTTTTTATCTCTTGCTTTGTAGATCGTGCTCAACATTGTTGTAGCTGACCTAAGACTTCTAAAGGTTTTAAATACCTTCTTGAATATAATGCCTAAGGTTTTACATAGACATTAAAAAAAATGTTAAAGAGAAAAATTGTTTCCCTTTTTTTTGCTATGCACATTAAGATCATACCTAAAAAAATTATATTTTGAAACAAAACTTTAGACAATATTTCCGTAACTCATAAAAATGTTAAGAACTATAGAATTACAGAAGAATTGGCATATATTTATTGGCATATATTGGAATATCTTTTCTGAGGGGAGACCTTATAATTCTCTACAGCTCCCTGAAAGGAGGGTGAAGTGAGGTAGGGTTAATCTTCTCCCAGGTAACAAGTGAAAGAACAAGAGGAAATGACCTCAAGCTGCACCAGGGGAGGTTGAGGCTGGACATCAGGAAGAATTTCTTCACAAAGAGGGTTGTAAATCGTTGGAGCAGGCTGCCCGGGAAGGTCATGAAGTCACCATTGCTGGAGTTATGTGAGAAATGACTGGATGTGGCACTTAGTGCTGTGGTTTAGTTGACATGGTGGTGATCTGTCAAAGGTTGGACTCGATGACCTTGGAGGACTTTTATGACTTTAATGGTTATGTGATATTTTGTATTGATTTAAACTATGGTATAGTTAAACTTTAAAAAACGGGGGGAGAAGATCAAGTTGAAGAGATAGATTATATGAATTTTGGGGGATTAATAAAATGTGGAATATTTAATGGAGTAAATGTGTTGTGAGAATCAAGAAGAACTCAAGATGACCTTGCCTGCTGAGGAGACACCATTTTAGTTGTAGAAACAATAGGTTTTTGCAATTTTTCTGTTTTGCCAGAGAAGCAGAAGTTTTGCAGTCACACAGAATTTCTGTCTCTAATACATTTTAGATGCATTTTGGTCATAGGAACTTGTTTTGACCATATTTGACAATGCATTAAAGTGTCAAAAGCAAAATCACATTGAAATAAGCAGATGGATTACATGCCCAAATGAGAGAAATGCTGTATTACTTGGTTATCCAGTAAAAATGTGATAAATGTCCTAGGCTCAGGAGAGGTTTACTGGGAGCTCACATCTTCAATACACATCAAGGTCAATCAACTACAGGTCACAAATCTATAAGATACCAGTCTTCATTAGAGCTCGTAGGATTGCTTTTGTGTTATTGTTTGGAAGTAAGGCTTAGTAAGACTTTTCTGTAAAGATGTTTTCTTTACTGGTTCACAGACAGATGATGTTTCTGTCAATTGGATATCAGTAGTTTTGTTGCCTGGCTTAAATTTTCTTCTTAAAGTATTAGCTTGAAATAACAGCAGCATAGATTTTAGAGAGCATAGGGGCAAATATTCCAAGGGAATGTGAGAGGGTAATTTGTATAGGGCAGAGAAAATGAAGGCACAAGGAGGAGACAGGAGGGCAGTGAGGGCATAGTTAGTGGGACATTTTTCTGCTTAAAACAGAGGCATGTAATTGCATATCTTGTCGTCAGGTTGTTTGTAGGTGTTTAGTTTGCTGCAGTATGTTATCTCTTTCTTCAGTTAGTGCGTGCTCTTTCTCAGTTGTTTTGTGTTTAAAATACATTGCATTTGTTACTTTGTGTTAAAAAAAAATATTTTCTCTCCTATGATGTGGCCTGTTTCCCTGGCTTTTGGTAAGGGGGAAGTAAAAGGATGTTGGGGTTTTTTTTGATGGGGTTTCTTTTTAGTTTTTTGAGTGTTTTTTTGTAGTTTTCTCATTTTGACCTCCAGGAACAAATATGTTGATTGCAACCATCAGGAGAAGCCAACTTCTTGGGGAAAGGTTTTGGGCCAGGGTGGGAGGAGATGAGAGGAGGGAGCTCAGTCTCCAGAATTATTGTGTTGGTGGTCCCTAAGCTGTTTCAGAGTTTTTCAAATGACAAGTTGTTAACTGAGGAGTTCAGTAAAATGCACTTGAGGAATAACTGGGTCCAGCATTAAAGGCAATAATTTGGCCTCTTAATGCTAACAAATGAAGTGTATGCTGATCAAAACTGGAAGGGAAAGATTACTATTTCTTCAAAAAATGTGAATTAGGCTGCATTTTTAAAGAGGATTCCTGTCCGCTTGCCACCCTCTTTTAGAAAGAAAAGTTGTGCCCAGGTGGGGCTATTTTGTAAAATCTTTTGATAAAAAGATAGAAGGGTATGATAGGAAGGATTGATTATATTGTTATAATTTGTGTATGTCATTATGAGTTTACTTGTTGGGGAATCTCAGAGCGAAATCATCACATGAACTAGGTAATTCTCAGAACATGAAGATCTGAGTATTTTGACATCAGCCATCCATTGGGTTAATAAATGTTTCCAGATGATTTCTTACGCAAGTTGTTTTTTTTTTTTAAATCTCTTTTTCCTTTTTTTTCTTCCCCCTTTAGGCATGAACCAGGGCTGATTGCAACAGCTTATCCATATTACAGATAATCTACTAACCACCAAAGTAGTCTTCTTGCTTATGATTAAGGTTGTTAAAGCAGTTTTTATTTATGTAAATTTACATCCACTAGCTTATTAATATTCCCACACTGGGTGAATATTATGTATAAGGAGCTGCTTTATCTGGTATGAAAAGAGAATAGTTTTTTCAGACAGATGTTGGTCAAAAATCTTACGTACATTTGTTTATAATAATAATATCCAGAGTACCTTAACAGCACAAAACAATGGCTTTAATTCACTTGACATTTTTGTTATTAAATAATCTTAAGAGATATTTCCTTACTGACTATGATGATGACCAGTAGGCTTATTCACTGTTTTTTTGATTTCTTGTATTCCATAGAGGAAAAATTATGAAGGCAATTTGAACTATGGAAAACTATGTCTGCATAAAGTGGGGGAATTTAATATCTACTGTGATGTGACTACCTGTATTAAAACCCAAGGGGGATGAAAGTGAATGGAAAGAAGGAAAATGTCATTTGGGAAGCATTGTTGGCATTTTCAAGATTGCTTATTAAGCATTTTGTTTTAATGAGCACACTTTAGTAATTTCGTAGGTTTTTGACAATTGTCAATAGTGGTGTCATTCCCAGAGCAGTCACGAGTATTTAGATCCCTGTACTGAGCTTAATCAACTAAAATACATATATTCTCCCTATTTTGCTGTCCACAAAGCATATTTTTCACTTGTCAAACTCTTTCTTCTTCAGGGCTATTAATCAGTTTGGAAGAGTTAGCTCTTAATAATTTAATTAAGTCTTTGTATTATAGAATATGGCATTAATTTAATTCCTAATTTAAGGTAGTTAAATAACCTTATAGACCTGATTAGGTGAATTACATTGAATATCTGTTGTTGAAATAAATAACATGAGCCTTTGCATAAATGGCATCTAATCTCTGTAATTATGATTTAAATATTAAATATTGCTTTTCTATTTTTTAATGTTCATGTGAGATCTACTTAAATATTCTCTAAAGGACTGCCTTCTAGAAAAGTCGCTGATAGAAATTGATTGTGAAGGGTGAATGTACTTTATGCATTGAATATTATAAGTATGAATAATTTGAGATTAGCACTGGGCTCTAGAAAACACTGGATTAATATTTAAGGAACTAGTTTGCAAAACATTTGAACACGCGCGTAATTCTGAACACGTGTGTGTATAGACTTCTGTTACACACATAAATTTACACATCATAGTGCTTTTTTGAGTCTAGGGCATGTATGACAAATTTCTTTATGACAAAAATGAAAAATATTTTAGGATAACATAAAGACAAACCTTTCCTTGCATATGTTTTGGGGTTTTTTTGTTAAATTACCAAATTCATTCGGAGAAGGATTAAACCAGAACTCTTTATCCCCTGTGATGACAATATGTAACACCGATGAGTTACAGTGCATTGGGTACTTTTCATTTCCACTCAGTTTAGATTTGCCATTTTAAATTTTATCATTAAATTATTATTATTAAATTATTATTATTAGATATCATTTTAATGTTATCCGAGTTTGAAAAGCCAGCTTCTTTAATATCTCTTTCTTTCCCACTGTTTGTAAATATGAATCATAGGTATTCTCTATTTTCAAGCCTATTGTCTCACTGTTCCATAAACAAAAAACAAATGGAATTACTGGGATGATAGAACACCCATTTCCATAGTAATTGTCTTTTAACATACCAAACACCATGTCTAGTCTTTTCCCTTTCTGCAGTGCCAGTGGGGTTTTTTTCAGATGGTTTGCTTTCAGGGTTTTATTTTGCAGAAGGAAGAATGGATCTTAGAAGTCTGTGAAGTGCTGGTCATGAGACTGTGCATCATCACAGATATGTCAACTCCTCTGGTCCCTTCTTAGTCTTTTAAACTGTCCACAAGTTCTTTACTGAGACAGACTTCATAGACTTTTGCTGTTTGCTCTTCCAGATTGCCCTTTGAAGCAAGCACGTCTTGACCTTGGACTGACAAAGGCGTACTCACTAATAGTAAGAAGGGCACGTTCCTTGCTCTCTCTCTGAATAGTGATTGTGTGAAAATCTTGGGATGTTGAGTGGACAAGGCTGTGTTCTCCCACAGATTTTTACCTTTCTCAACATGAGGTTTTCAGTGAGCTGTGACAGACAGAAAGAAAAAAGATAGGAGCACAAGAGAGAAGATCCACTCACACAGATTAGCCTCGATATGCATTGATTAAACACAACAGTAAGAGATTTTAAGAGAGGCTATGTAGCAAAACAATAGATTTTCCATTTTATTACCATATGGAGAAATAAAGAACTTCTATAATTATTTTTATAAATTAAATTAGATAGCCAAAAGTGAAAATTATATGCAATAATAATAAAAAATACTACTTTGTTTTCGAAAGAAGCAGAAGGAAATTTATGGATATTGCTTCTATTTTCCAGCTCCACTAGCTTTCACAGAAAATTCCCTTAATGAAAGATGAAAACTAGATATATATTTTGCATAAATGTGTGACTTTTCAAAAAATGAAGAAGTTATTGGAAGAACCTGAAGTTAGATACTTCTCAGTTTTTCCTTTTTCTTTTATTTTATTTTCCCATTGAGGGAGTTGGGAATTATTTAACTTGAATATCTGCAACTCTGGCAGGTGAAATATTATTTTCACCTACCCACTCCTATTTCTTGAGACATGTACTTGGTACTGCTTTTTTTGTGGTTACAGTATTTTGGGAAGTATCTTTTTTGTTCCTTTGTTGAGCCTCGATTTCAAAGCACCTTGGGCAAAGGCCTTGTTCCACCTATAGTTTTAGTTTCACCTAATCAGCTATTTATTTAGAGCTCCAAAAGATGGGTTTGCATGAATACACACAGAATAGAGTAACAAATCAAGCTGCACAATTAATCTACCTGGATTCCTGTACTGACTTGTTGCCCTCTGGTCCGTACGTTGCATTTCTGCCTGCCTGCCACACCTTACTTCACAGCTGGAAAGTACCAATGTCTAAAGCTCATTAGAGCTTGACTCTGTTCTCACATTCACATTTTTAATGATATTTCTTGTAGTCACAAACCTAATGCATTAGTGTCCAGGTGGCATAATAGATGGAGGAAATGTTATCTGGTACTTTTGGAAATACTTCAAATTGTTTGGTTTGGAATATTCTAACTCCAGAAGAACCTTTGCAATATTTAGTCAAAGTTTCTTGAAGCACTAGCTGGAAAGTATGAGTGATACACCCTAGATTGCAATATCAGTAAAATCTGATTAACATTAGAAAGAAATAATTGCATGAACTCACATTTAGTAATTACATTAATAATACAAAAGAAAAAGCAAAGTTGGCATCACATTTGTGTCAACTGCTTTGTCATTCTGGCATAATGTATGTTTAATAATATGTCAGTATCATTTAGTCTCTTACAAGAATATAGATGTCTTCACTTTAACTAATGACCGTAAAAAAGTAATTGAAATGGACTCAACTGCTTTATACCACTGTGGTTCTTTGTACTTCACTTAGTTTATTTCTCCTTTCCCTGTGATTACTTGTAGGTGCTTAAGCAATTTGAGTATGAAGAAATCAACAGAAATAGGCCAATACATATTTAATTTTGACCTATAGCCTCCTTCATGGAATTTAAATCTCTTATGCTTTCAAATTAATGGTAATTTATCTGAATGAAGAATCATGTTAAATATGCCAGCAGTGCAGTTCTGACTAATCAAAGGAAAGTAGTAATTTTGCAAAACTAAGGTTCCTGATTGTGCACCTTTATTTTCATGAGGGTGAAGATGTTTGTGCCCAGACACTTGCACAATCTTCTGCTTACACAATGTGTCTCTGACTGAATATGCATAGGGAGCAGTTGGGTGACCAGTGCCAATCCATCCCCCTTTAACTCATCTTTTCTATTTTTCTTTGAGACAATAATTTGCTCTGAAACAGATCCAAGGATAACTTTGATGGATGTGAAGCTTTGATGATAAATCAAGCTTCAGAGACACATTCATTAAAACAGAATGGCAAGTCTACCATAATAAGAACCAAGTGTCTCAAGTGTCTAGAATGGAAACATCTACAGATGTTCATTCCTAGAATATCTAACCACCTTTGTAGCACCCCAGATAATTTCACCAATCCTTTTTCATAAGGTTGCAGCACAAGATGAACTATAAAGGCCACAATATTTCCTTTCTTTATAGTCTTAGTTTATAACGCCTTTGCCTGAACTCAGGTTTGAAGTCTCTGAGGCAAAAGCTATCTTTTTTTTTCTAGCAATGTCCGTGACTAGAGCTCCTGGTGGTTAAATATTACCAACAAAGCATTGAAATGCTGTTCTTCTAGAATATAAAGTAGTTTTGTGGTTGAACTCATTTATTTTAATATTTCTCTTGCAGACTAATAGCATACTCTTCTCAACCAATCAGCCAGTCAACACTAACGACTCAGAGGTAATTTATTTTTTGATATAGGAAACTCATTGGAAGTTACATTTTTATTCAGCAGATGAGCAATCTACTGATGGCTGCAAAATTCATTCTGTAACATGAGACACATAGAAAGTTTTGCAAAAGTAGAGAAGAAAGTGCTATGATGGCTTCATAACAGTTGAGGATTTTATCTCAATCTGAAACTTTATTCTAACTAAGGAAACAGCACTGTCACTACAAGACTATAAATGCAAAATAATGAGATTTTATTTCTCTGTGAACTGTGCTAAACAGACTTTCACTTGGCATTTATTTTCTAGTGCAACATAATAGATTAATATGATGTTTTGGTTTTTGCATCTGATTCTTGCAAGCTCTTACTGTTGTATAGAATGATTTTGTCATTCAGTAAAAGTTCTACAGAGTTAAGTGTCTAGCAGCAATACAAATTATTTAATTTAATTTGATCTGGAATGCTATTCTGCTCTGATTGAAATACTGCAACTTTATTAACAGTCTAAATTGTTGTTCAGTTGTCTTGAAGAAATAATAATAATAATAACTATAATAATAATTTCATATTGATTCTTCCCTCCAGCTAGTGATGACTGAATTTTCTGTATATCATTGTTCAATAACAGTGACATCAATGTTATTACTTACATATACGAGAAAAAACCTACTTCGTTTTGGATTACTTCCATGTATGTGACCACGAGATTTTGGGCTAGAAAAATCGGGGGTTTTTTGTAATAAATCCAATAGGTACAACACGTATCTTTTAATAACATTAAGGAATAAAGGTAAAATCAAGTGCTTTAATGAGTTTCTCGTCAACCCTTCATAAACTCCTTCCACAGAAACAAATGCAGGTTCAGAGAGGCTGGGTCGCACAAGTGATTATGTGCTGGGTTAAATGGTGGAAGGTGGAATGGAAATGAAATCATGTGGAAGAAAAATGAATTATTAAGAAGAAGGAAAAAGATCTTGAGTCACAGCTTTGGGGGGGTACATGTTTGTTGGAAGGCTAATCCATTCTGACCTGTACAGTCCTAGTTAGTAAGTTATATGAAATCTGTCTGGTGTTTGGTTGAGGATTTTTTTTTTGTTTTCTTTCCCTTGTATCCTTCCTTGACCTTTACAGCATAACATAAAGGTCATCTGATGTCTTGAACTAACGGGTGTACTAGGCTATATATTTGCGTAAGCATATGAAAGTTCTTTATATTTCCTAGCTGTGTGTCAAGCAAATGTTGTATATTCATATTCGCAACATTATGCATTGCTGTGGTCCAGAGTTAGAAAATTGATTCATATGGAAATAGCTGAGAGAAATTTGAAATATAAATGCTCTGACAGCATCCATATTCTCTGCAGCATTGTCAGGAATTCGGCTGGCATATTTGTAAATCATCAAAGGGCATGCTGGTTCAGAGACTCCAATCTGGCTTCCTCCAACTTGGATGTGTAGAGGTCAGTAGTTCTGACACAAGTTACTACTCAGAGCTCTCCCTACAAAATACCTTCTGCTGTTACCCCTGTGCCATGCAGACACACCTTTCATATTTCTACCCATGGAAGCACCTTGGGGCAGGGGGCATTCATTTTTTTGCAGTCCAAGCAGTATCACAGGCAGCAAAAACAGAAGAGTCAGCTGGCAAGGCAAACTCTCAGGCTGTGAGCTCTATGGAGCAACACTGGGATGTGCAGACTCTGGCACAAGGGACTTTTAGCCTGATTGGTTCCTCAGGATGATCAACAACAGAAATGCATACCAAAACCTCTATGAAGTTTTCAAAAGTTGGTTACTGCCACTTCATGTACACGAGGTAAAGACTTGCACACATACTGATTTCCAGCAGGAGAGGTGGAGTGCATTTCCAGGACTTTCACTAGGCTTCTGTTTTCCCAAGACATTGCAAAGAACTACTCAAATTATCACTTTGTTACACGCATGGTGAATTCTTCCCCCACAAACCAAGCAGTGTGACACAGCATTCCCTTGACAAAATTGTGAGTCTGTGGTTTGGCTGCCCTATGTTGATATGCATCTAATTTTCAATTCACAGCAGTTTACTGTCCTTGGGCTGATGGTTTCAGGACAATTCAGACTCCAGAAAACCCAAGTGAGGGCAATTTAAGCAGTCACCTAAAAATTCCGAAGAGCAGTAAATAAAATAGAAATTACACTGACTTTTCTGGAACTTGAAAATATTTCTTTATATATTTTTTTAAGACTTTGTCCATTTTGTGATAATTGTTGAGTCATACAGAAAAATAGCATAATGTTAATATGGGTCTCTAGAATGAAACTTTGAGTAATCAGCACCGTGTTACAACAGCTTTTTTTTTAAACCACTACTTACATGACTTACAATATCATTTACTCCATAGATTTTGTGTTTCATAAAAATGCCGTGCAGCTGAGTATGGCACATGAAAGGATAAAGATACATATGCAATACTTCAGCAGCAGAAAAGAAAAACAAAATACATCTTTCCTTTGTAATCGTAAAGGAGTACTTTTTTTAACTAAGCATCAAGGGGCATGTGTTCACAAAGTCTATTACAGAAGTTACATTTCTCATTAATTTTTTCGTAACTGAGCTTCTTTCAAAACCAGACAAAAGCAAAGGGCTTTTTGTTTCTGTATTAATTGGTGTCTTTGTGATAAAGCATTTTTTGCTCTGGTGGCCGATAAAATAATCAGCATTAGGGTATGTGTGTGAATATTCCCTTAGGGTTCACTTCAAAGACTAAAAATGAGGCAGATTTCCATACGCATGAAGAATTGCTTCGGGAATGTATGACATGTTGTTTGATAAACACCTCTGAGGTAAACCTTGTAGTATGCAACATACAAACAAGGTATATGTCCTTTTAAAATTTTTAATTAGAGAAAAAATATTTTCATCAATATGAAATGATGGAAGGTTATTACAGCCTAGAGGTTTTAGAGCTTCTGCAGGTTGGTATATTCTATTTATTTTCAGAACACATAGATGTGATTTTAAGTTCTTTTTCGAAACTGACAGCATTAAGGATTGTAGAGAATTTTTACACTCTTACTTACACACAGGGGAGTTTCTCTGTTCATTTAGATCAGAAAGGAGCCAAATCTGGCATCTTTACCCAAAGTTCTCTACAACATACAATATCAGGAACATTTGTCTGGGACCATTGTTTTGAATATGAGTATTCCTGCTTACAAATTGTGTCTCTGTATTTATGATTTTGGCAATCAGCCTGAACATTGCATACAGATGAACAGACCTTGAATACCTGAACAAATGTGACTTCGGATATTTCAAGATAGACGAAAATTTCTGATGCTCTTAATCACCTAGTACAAAATGTTGATAGATGGTGCTGGTGCAGTCACATGTGCATGTTGTAGTTATGCTGAAAGAAAAATCACACGAGTATTGTCATTCAGGGAAAGGATTACCTGTGAGCCAACCTTTATTTTATAGCATTTGCAGAATTCTTTGTATGATTGTTAGGGAATTTCTAGGGGAAAAAGAAAAAAAATGAGATTATCTACTGCATCTAAAGCTTTATACTCTGCCCCTTAAAAGCTTCTTTTATTATGTAGCTAATGGAGAGCTCATGAAATGGAAATTAGTGTCAAAGGTCAAGAAGAGAGCTACCTGCTTGCGAGGTATTTTTATCTGCTAAATAGTGATAAGAATTCACTGGTTTCTGAGATGCAATTTTTTTTAAGAAGAGAAGACAGAATCAAATGATGAGGCTGTTCCTGAGCACACACCAGTGGAATGTAAGACTACTTCTCGGGTATGACTTTTAATTGTGCATCTGCAATTTGCAGCTCCTCCAAGTTCCTCCTTGCTCACTACAACAAAGGAATTTTTGATTTTTGGTCAAATTAGGGCCTCTTGGCCACTTGTGCAATTTAATCTTGTTGAATTTCTATCTATGGTGTATATTGATTGTTCTCAGTTCAAGCATGGCCAAAAAGACAAAACCAATTCCTGAGTATATTGCCAAGGCTTGGGTTCCATATTTTTTCTTCTGTGTTCTTCCTTTGTAGTCTTGATCAAATAATTTATTTCCTTTGTATCACACTCAAATTTTGAGTGGTCATCAGAATGAAAATCCGGAAGAGAACCTGTGTTTCTGTACTACCTAGAGAGATGGTACATTAGTTGAAGTATACCTTATTATAGTGCCTGCAGTATCAGTTGTCACACTTCTGTTTTCTCATCACGGTGCTTTTATTTCTGTAGATCTTGGTAGACTGTAACTGATATGCTTTTTTCCAATCAAACTCGATGTCTTCTCTTTTGAAGGTGTGACCAAAGTAACTTGCTTAGTGCATACTGATTGGCATTTTGCATGAAATTTTGCAGATTGTGTTCTTTCATTGGGCTTTTGCCATTCTGTTTTCTACTCTTGCCATGTACTGTAATGTCTCTGAGGATGACTGACTCCCGTTGCTCTTGCTAGTATTACATGTACCTATTTCTGAAATAGTTTTTGTTCTAAAGAGTATCTAGACTCAAAGAGACGGGAGTTTTTACAAATAAAGCTAAAACAGTTATTTTGGTGCTTTGTTGGTATTTATAATAAATTGAAAGTATGTGACATGCACTGGTGACAGAAAGGCTACAGATGACAGAATTTGGGACTAATAAATTGTCATGTTTTTTGAACCTAGGGTTCGATGAATATGTGAGATGCCTGAGTATTTTCTTTTACAGTCTAATTGCTTAATTAATTCATCCTGATAATCTTTTCAACACTACTGAACCGCGCTGTACTGTGGAGTTCTCTATATGCATGAGACCTTTTTGTTAATGTTGAGAGCGAGATCCCCGGTACATACAATCATATGGTATTTGCGCTCTATATAATATCTCAGAAGACATTTGAATGCATAACTATTCTAATCTCTCCCTCTCCAATTTTTTCTACTATTACATATCCTGTGATAAACTCTGCTGATATTATGACTTTTTATCAATTTAACAAGCTTTTAATTTCAGATTTTTTTTTAAAAAGTATTTAACTACTTAGAGAAAGAGAAATATATATCTGACATTTTAAGCTTTATGCCA
Organism: Corvus brachyrhynchos; assembly: GCF_000691975.1. NCBI lineage: Eukaryota > Metazoa > Chordata > Aves > Passeriformes > Corvidae > Corvus > Corvus brachyrhynchos. Next base: position 980,011 of record NW_008238452.1, on the reverse strand, counting down.
GCATTTTTCTTTTAATTTCTCTCCTTCTGTGAAGAGTGTAGGGGGAATCTGTGGGTCTTCTGAGAGTTACATGGCTGCACCTTATCAGTGCTGGCCTTGAGACAGCTGAATTCATAGTAAGGGATCTGACAGAGAGAGTGTAGTTTGCCTCTTCTTCAGTTTATTGATAAAGCTATTACACAGAATAGGTGCTAAGATGGATCCATAAGGAACCTGATTTTTGGGCCTAGAACAAACCAGTAATCACTAGTCTTTGTTGGCTTCACTGGGAATATTTTGTGAATGACTTCACATTTACCAGGGAAAAAAGTTTTGAAGTCTGGACAAAAAAATTTCCCTGCATTTGAAGAAATTTTTGTGACAAAACGAAGTCAAACCAAAAGTAGAAATTTGATTGCAAGTTTGGCACAAATTTTCTTGAAGTCTCTATTTCTCAGTCTCAAATGTAGATGGAAATGACACTATTAATTGTTGATGCAACTTAAGCAAACAGTCAGGAAGAGGATAATGTGAGTTGCGCTGATATGCTTGGACTTTGTCTATTTTTACAGTACACTGTGGTCTGTCTTCAAGGTTTAACCCAGTCATTACTCCTGTGGCACTGCCTGATAGCTCTAGACCTTGTGCACTTCACTTAGCCAAAGCATTGCATCCCTTCTATTTGGAAGGTCCTGGAACTCTCCCACTGGGTGGGAGTAATCTAGAATGAGCACACAGAAGAGCATTAAGAACTTGTCCCCTCCCACTCACCACTGAGAGTGAGAGGACCAGCCTCTGCCTTTTCTTGACCCAGAACTTCTGTTTTCTTCTTTGGTATTGCCTTTTGCATAGGAGAGAGCTCCTTAAAAAAATGTGGAGTCACCAAGAAGCCATCTTTTATTTTTTCCTCTTCTGCCTCAAAACTTTCTTTTGCAAGATATTCCTGGTAAATCGAAACCTGACAGTTGGCAGACAAATGGAAGAGGGTAGTCTCTGCTTTTGGCAGAGGGTTCTGTACACCCTATGCTTTGTTTTGCCGTACTCCTCTCATTTGCTTTTATTTGACCCCCATTCCATGTTTTCTACTCAATGTCACAAGTCAAAGTCTTCGGGAGAAGTCTGTTGCACTCAGACTCTTCCAGTGAGCAGGAAGTGTTCTGGTTCTGGCCATGATGGGGTTAATATTTTGCAGTAACTAAGACAGGACAAGGCTAGGACATTCTATACCACCTCACATCAGTTTCTGGGGATGGGGGAAAGGGACTCTGTTCCAGGGAGAATGGGCTCCTTCTGGTTGAGAAAATGTGGCAGAGGAAGCCATCAAGTATTGTCTGGGGACAGGGGAGGAGGATGTTTTTTTTCCATAGGAATAATTTATTTTCTTAGATCCTCTGTCATTAGTAGTGTTGATGTTACAAATAATTTTCTTATCTCATTGCTGTTTCCAGCAAATTGTTCTTCTCTGAACTCATGATCTTTGCCTTTTGTGCCTCCAGTTGGAGGAGGAAGAGAAAACTGCACGTAGTTTTAGTGGGAGTACTAAATTGGAGCATAGCATATCTAAATGACAACAGGAATTAAGGTCACTGGATGCCTAAATAAAGAAATGTAAACAATAAAAATGTTAACAATGGTAAAGTTCTTGGTGGTGTAGCAGACTAGCAGAACATCTGTCTGCAAATACTGGTAGAGGAAATTATGCCAGTTTTCTCTGTAAGGATTATGTAACACTGCCCTTCCTCGGGAAGAGCTCTTCCTAAAAAGAGTTCTCAAACACTTCATTATGTAATTTATTCTTCAATTCAGGTGATGCTGTTAGTTTTACTTGCTGACAGTTGTTTTTGTAGCAATTTATATTGCTATAGCAGACTTCTATAGATCACTTTTATCTGTTTTTGATACCAAAGCTTTGAAAGTGAGTGCCAATAATTTTACACACAAAGTCTGATATGAGCTTCCTTCCTCTCAGAGATCTGTTTTTTTTTGTGGTGAAAATACTGAAGATTTTTTGCATATTCTCCTTTATTTCATTGCTTTTCCTCAGCAATTTAAATTTCTCTCATGCTCCATGTACTTTCTGCTTCTATTAATTTTTCTCTCTTTGGCTCTCTTTTATTGTAAATGCCTATTTTTTTCTTTTCTTTCACACACAAAGAATTAAACACCAGCCTTTAAGAACAACAGCATTTTCCTTTATTCCAGTTAACTCTCTATCTATATCCCCAGCATCCACATTTCTCCCTTTTATATTTAAGCTAAACTCAATCTGTGCTTTTCTTCAGACTTTATCCTTGACCCTTTTTATTCACTGGTTTCATTTCCTCAGGTTAAGTTTGGCTTAAGTCATCTTTACTCCCTTCCTAGTCAAGTTGGGTCCTCCATGACCTGTAAGTCATTTTCAGCACAACCAACTCTTCTTTCTTTATTCCCAAGTTCTTTTTCTCCTTATTCTCTGCTACACCTATATCCAGTCTTGTTCATGCATCTATGTTTAGCCTCCTAGTTACTAAACTCTTTTATCCTCTTGGGGTAATTTTATTCATAATCACATAATAATTATTTTCCTCCTCCTCAAATGTAAAACCCACTTATAAACTGAAAAACATAGTTAACTACAATGGTTTTCTCATGACATATCAAACACATCAAATAATCATTAATATATAAAGGCAATTTCTCTTAACCATTTGTTACTATTAATAAAGTGTTTAGAATTAGTACTTTGTACTCTCTGCCATACTAATCTGCTGTACTATTTCAGAAAAGAAAAGCCATTATAAAAAATGCAACAACATTTCTGAGTAAAGCCACATCTTTCACCTTCAGTTTTCAACCAAGACATACTTTTAAATGTCCTACGTAATTTTAACATCTGCACACTTCACATAAATGTCATAACACAACATATGGAATTAAGCAAATTATGTCCAAACGTCCCTAGTTGCTTTCTTTTTTGTTTGTAGGTTGACAATTATTTCCTCAAAGTTGCATTACTAAATATATTTATAAAATTAATGTTACAAAATTAATCTCTTCAGCAAAAGAACTATTGCTGTGGCTATGTAGCACATACACTTTGGCAAAAGGGGGAGAGTTATCTTGCTTTGCATAGCTTTAATATTTACCAAAAGCAAGGTACAAGTTTTGCAAATATGTGCGTGTGATATGGTGTGGTTCTGATGTTTTACTTGTTCTTCCTTTTTATGACATTTAATCCTTGTGGTTCTCTGGCTCATCAACTCGTCCATAATCTAACTGTGATGTTTCACTGCATGATACTTAATAAAAAGAGGACAGCAAAAGTAAAAGACATTATTTCTTACTTATTTTGTACATTTGGCTATTTTCTAGTCACTGACAAGTGAAAATTTTTGTTACCTTTGAGAGAGACGAGTCTCTCATTGCTTATAGTTGGATGCTTAGTCAGAACCTTCCCCAACCCCAGAACATTTATTCTGAACCTATACATGCCAAAGTGCCTTAAAATAATTTTATCAACTGATTTGTTTGAATTCTGCAAACATAATGCCAGAAATCTGCTTTCACATATGAAGTCTATTATCATGATTCAGAGAGTAACTCTGGACTTTTTGGGGATGGAATGGTGTACAGCTGGAAAGGTATTTGTATTGGACACGGTATTAACCTCTGAATAGTTCCACTTTTTGTGTAACAGTGCATTATTTACCAAATATTTCAGTCTTAAAGTCTCAGTTTGGGAAAAATATTACTTATGGTCAGAGGGCATTTTCCAGTTCTATTCAGAACCTTGCACCTTCTGTAAAAAGCTGTGGTTTCCTGGTAGATGCACTCATATACACCTGCCTGCATAGGAAGGATTGATGATTCAGCCTTATTGCATATGTCATAGATCATCAGCTGTAATGCTGGCTGTAGAAAGAGCAGGATTAAACTATTTGAATGTTGAATGCTTAGTCTCTTGGCTCTCAAGGTCATTGTTGCATACGATTGCCTTCAAATAATTCATAGTGTTTGCTTGCTCATTTGCTGTATATGGATTATTTTTTTTTTTCACCAAAGAAATGTCTTTTGAGAGAACTTTTATCAGCAAAGTAGGAAATTATCTGGTGAATATTAATAAGCATGTCTAGTGTCTGATGCTTGAAAGTAAAGTTTAAGTGTTTGATCCTTAGCTGCACTGCAGTCGGCTTGAGCCACTCAAGTACGTATCGTGAGTAAAACTGAGAAAAGAAAGAAAAACAAGAAAGAGGCTATTGGGGTTCATTACTTGAAACAAGTGGCATCACATGCTGGAAGAAAAATGTTTTGTTCTCCATTTCCAAATGATTGAAGAGCCAGCTTGTTTATTCTTTAGAGCACAATATATCTTCCACAAGATAAGATGCAACCCTGATATGAGGGCTTTGACTCCTGACTTTTCATGGCACTCAGCCAAGCTGGCTGTATGACTGAGAGCTGTCCTGATGGGAGGAGGGAGAGGCCTCCATTTCCCCTATTATGAAGATCATGTGTTTCTGACCACATAGGAGGAAGGAGAAAAATGCAGCTTTTCTCTCAGTTTATGAATAGAATTGGAGTGAGAAGGTCTTTGAGGCAAGTCTTTATCATGTGCACAGCTGGGGTCGATGACTTCCATTCTCACAATGCCTACTCAGGGCACTGCACTCAGCCCTCAGCGTGGTGCAGGGATGGGTGCATTTCACCTTGAAAGCTTTAAGGTTAGTGTCTGGCATCAGTGATTACATTTGCAATTCAAGTTAGTCTATTTTCTGCTTTTTAGCTTTTATTCAACTGAATTTAGTGCTTGTGAAAGGTGTTCAATTGTTATTTCTGGAGACTGATCCTCCTCTTGTCCAACACTACCCCTTCTGGTGTCCCTAATGCTGAAGAAATGTCTCTTAGAAGTGAGAATTATTTTCATGTAGCTGTAACAGCTTTAATGAGTAGCTTTGTATGGAAGAACTTAAGATAAATATGAGCCTATCCACATTATGGATGGCTAGCAAATAAACAACAGTGACCATCCCCTAGTAGAATAAATACTGGTTTAAAATGTTCGACATTAAAATTGGGGAAATGCAAATTGGTGGCTAAACTTGACTTTGTGAGTTTCTGGGAAGCAAAGCAGTGTATCTCAAGATACTGGGAAAAAGGGTACATCAGCAGGGATGTTTCTTTGGGTTTTCACAGACGTGTACTTCTAGCATGTAATGCAGTGATATCCAGATTGGAAAAAAAAAGTGGAATTTTAAATAAATTATCAGACTAATTTAAAGATCATTGCTATAGAAAAGGTAATATACAGTGTTCCAATACATGAAAGTTTTTTTGTACTATGGGAATAACAGAATACGATGATGTTGTGTAAGAAAGGGGAAGTACTTGCAGAGCTGAAGCTGAAAGAAGCTGAAACTCATGGTTCCCATTAGAAGTTGTGTTAAAATAGGGACAAAAGAATTGAATGCAAGTTATGCATAACTCCTGCGCAAAAAGTTTCCTAAGAGCCGCCATGTGCTGTGTATGTTTTAAATCATTCCAGCTGCTGGAGATTTAGAGGAATTCATCAGTGATATCAGGATAATGTTCTTTGTTTGCAGGTTTCTGGGATGCAGCATGGTGTAATGGCAGATTCATTGGTCTAGAGAAAGTGAACATCAGCACGCATCTCTAAATTAGAAAATACAGCTGAAAGCTGTCTTGGGTGTCTCTTCATAGCTCAAGAAATTAGGAACAAAGCAAGAATTATGTTCACTTTCTGATCCTTAAGGAGGGAAAACCATAGGTACCAAATGAAGCGTTTCCTGGAGGTGTTTATAGAGCAGTCCTTCAGAACCCTCTATAATTCACGTATGTCTCTATTTATATATACACTTTGAGGTTAACCACCTAAAGATTAAACACACCCTTTTCTGAGTGGTTCTAGAGGTGCATTTGAATATTTCCTTCAAAGAGGGAGGACTAAGTCTTGATGTCTCAGATCTTTGGTGAGTTAACTGAACTATAAATAAAACAGGAATTTTCAACCATGTTTGTAAGGAATCAGAACTGTGCTACATTTCAGGATGCATACAGAGTTTAGCTTTTCAACTGTGGTGGGAGGTAAACACGAAATAAACGCCAGGTTACTCAGCTGTGTCAAGACATAAGCCACTATTAGTCTTCTCCACCAGAATTTTGGTAATCATAAGGAATGTGAGTTTTGAAAGCGGATAGGCCTCGGACGTTTTTATCTTTCTAGGCTGATGTAGCTGTATGGAGATTACAATTTTAAATTTTTGAGCCATCTGTAAGTCTCACTTTTAGACTTAATGTATGGATTTGGATTTTAAAGCCTGTCTTAGCCAAATTAATATGAACTTCACTAAAGCCTGGAAGCTAAAAGTGTGAAATATGAAATAAGCTCAGAATACGAAGTCTGAGCTTGCTATTTGATATTATTGAGCGTAGTGCTAGACTACCATTTTCAGATTCTCTTTTCAGCCCAGATCTTTAAAAAATTTGTGCAAAAGGCAAATAAGATTTCAGGAAAAAAAATAGAAATATGAGTCTTTCAGGAAAGGAAGAGTTTTGTGTTAGTAGGAAAATCTAAGTTACTGAGACGACCGTATAGAAACAATTTGAGTACTCATAACAAGTATGTTTTTGAGGATGATCTATCCAGCAGCACATGATTCTTCATGGTACAGGAAAAAGTAATGCAAGATCCAGCTTGCAGTTGAAGCTAGGTAAATTAGAATTGAATGCATATTTTTAGCTTAAAGTACTGCAGCTATTGAAAGATTAATTGAGGATGTGGTGAAGTCTCTAGATTAATTTTATTATTTGAAGTCTGTAAATGTAAGACTGGATGTCTTTCCAAAGGTGAGTTGTAAATCAAAGAGCCGGACTAATTATTTACACAAATGCACACACACACACACACACACACATATAGGCTCTTTGGTTTGTCATGCAGGAAATAATTCTAAATTCAGCTAACTGCAAGCTGTTGCAGGCAAAACTACTTGGCACTTCACATTTAGGGAGCTATTAAAGATGATGCTGGAAAATGCTAATTCCCTCTCTTCTAACATCAGCATGCTAGGGCTGTGTGCAAGCAGCTCTCCTGTGGTTCATGATAGACAATAATTGTTCTCTCAAGGGAGCTCAATTTCCTCCATTTTTAACTCCCTAGTGTGGCCTTTTACTCATGGAAGAGATAAGCCCTCAAACTCTGGTGAGGTAAGCAGGGAGCCACTGTAACTCAACTGTACACAGCAGGAAGGGAAAAAAAAGTCACTTAGTGATCCCTGGCTTTTGCATTGTCTATAGTACCAAGGCAGAGAGAAGAAAAATTGCTTTTCAACATCTGCCTCTGAGCACTGAAATTATTTCAGCTAAGCTACCCAGGCAGCTGAGAGTGGAGACAGGTTCAGCTATGTATAGCACAAATACGGCATAGACACTTCAACTTAAAAGCTGTTGATTGGAATAGTTTTGGTAGAACTGTAGTTTATCAGTCATGTCTTTACTTTTAGATAAATATTTTCGCTAAGTATTCATACCATATGACCAGCTTAATGTTTCAAAATTTCTGTTTTGTAGCAGAAAAAAACAATTCCATGAGATGTAAGCAATCCAAAAATGCTCACAAACAGTAACTGCTTATTTCAACCCACAGACAGAAAATATCTGAGTTGTGTTATGAGAGCAATAGATGCATTCAATTGAAATCAGGATTGCTCTGTGAACAAATACCAAAGAGAAGAAATTTGCATTGATTACAATTAGTGTCAGACTGATATCCTAGAAAATTTAACCTTACTTACAATGCCAATTTAAGACAAGCTTAAGCACACACTTAAGTATAATTAAGTGTATGCTTGGTCCTTCCTTGATTTGGGGGCTTTTCACTGAAATGTATGCACAGGGCCAGCAGCCCCCCGGTAAATTCTGCAATCCACATAACTGCCAGGCTTGGGTTCTGATTTTAGTGTTAGAAGAGAAACTGTAATTCATTATGCAGTTACTCAGTCAAGAGTTGTAGTTCCTGCTGGTTGTGACTGTCTAAAAAAATAACATAAGCACACTAGGAATTACCTCAGAAAATAATAAAAAAACAATCTCTGGGTATTTAAGGATGTTGATACTAATTGTGTACTTTAGAGAGCGAGGTTCCTAATTCAAATCAGGGAAGAGCATTGGGGAGGCCTTCCCTTTGCACTTGTGATTTTTGTAGTGCTGTATTGTTCAACGTAGGGATTTCTGTGTGAATGATCATAGCAGTGGGCAGATGGAGTGTTCCTGTAGTGCTGGAACCGGGACTTGATTTGATGGGTAGTGTTTTTAACTCCAGACACAATACTATTTTAGTGCTTCATCAATCTCTATATCCTTATTTCATATTTTAATGCACAACAGCAATCCTAAATTAATACATATTTATTTTTAAGGCATTGTTCATAAAACCTGGGATAGTATGGATACATACATTACAAAGAATAACCATCCTCTGTTTAGAAAACAATGTAACAAAACCTGAGATCTTAATGGTCACTATGACAGCTTATCTTCACTTGATTTCTTCAAGAAAAATTTTAATTTAAATGTACACTTTAATTTATTTATATTGAGACTGGATTTTCAAGGTGATTTCCTTTTATTTTCAGTATATTACTGAAAAGTCTCTGAATGCATTAAAGATTAGAGGCCATCTCAATATATTTAGATTTCTATTGAGGCCCTGTAGGGTTTTTTTGGTCATTATATGTCTTGGGATTCCTTTAACATTCTCTGGTGTCATATCATTCCCAAGAACAACTTTTCATCCTCCACAAATGACACCTCTTGATGACCCTGGCCTGTTGTGAATATGGAATTAATGAATGTATTTACTTTCATTCATATCTCTGCTGTCAGCACATTGTTTTTTGCCATCTCTCTGAATCCCACTGATCTGTCTTCTTCACAATGTTTTTCATGTACTTGGGGAAAAGTCTTACCTCAGCCTCTTGTACAGTTTATTGTCCATTTTCCATATTTGACTTATCTTTCCTTATTTCAGCTTCTACCTGTTTTATATTATGTCTAATATATAATGCCTTTCTATTCTTGATTACCTTATGCAGGTCTGATTTCATCCAGGCTGGGATCCTCTTTCCTTTCTCACATATTCAGCCAGATAAAATGCAGAAAGACTGAGCACATTATGCAGGAATACCCTATGAACAAACATTTCTTCTTTGCTTTCATAAACTCTTTACTTTCTTCAAACTTGTTATTTCAAAGTTTTTATATGGATTTATTTGGTTTTATTGTGTGAGGGGATTTTTTGTTTGTTTTGTCTGTCTTTTATGTTTTAGAAGCTCAAGTTCTACAAAACTTGGCCTCTTTTAATGTTTAATCTCTCTTGGGTGCATATTGTTATTTGTATCTCCTACATTACCACAGAATAAGCCAGAACTTTTTTTTCCCCACACCACTTTCTTAACAAGAAAAATACTTTCTATTTACTCCTAAGTCTAGGAAGAGTGTGACTTGTAATACCACTTTCTTGTGCATTGATTTCTATCATGGCAACTAAAAAAAGGTAACAATTTTAAAGAAACCTTTCCTTTCATAAGCCATTCTCACTGACAGAACAGGCTGTATGTGGTGTGCAAACGACCAGCTTGCTTAATATCAGCATTTCAGGAAAATTCCTTTAGTTGATATGATCAATGACATGATTTCTATCTGCTTTAATTTTGTATCACTGTAAGACCATTGATTTCTTAAGTATAATTGTATGCATAGATTGATCTAAGAATGATAAAAATACCCAGGAAAAACACAGAATTTTACAGATAACTTGAAAAATACATTTGGGATTTAGATTACACTGAGAAACTTTTTTTTGGCTGGGTGAGGCCTGTGAAAGAACCTCACTATTAAGAGCTGAGCTTTACTTATCTCATCTCTGACTATGTCTTTGTATCTTAAATTATTTGATTACACCTCAGATGAGCAGTATGACATTCTGTTGCTGAAAGCCCCATCCAACCTGGCCTTGAGACTTCCAGTGATGGGGCATTGAAAACTTCTCTAGGCAGCCTCTTCCAATCACTCACCACCTTCAAGTTAAAGAATTTCTAAACCTAGCTCATTTTTTGTTCCTCTCTGATAGTGACTGGATTTTTCTTGGAATCTGGAAGGAGGTGCTTCTATCTATAGGGAATAGGCTGATGCTGCTTTCAGTACAACAGTAATGTGGTCAGACTGCACAGAAGACAAAGAATAAAAAATACCATGAACACCCCCAAAACGTGGCTCTGTGTCTAGACAGAAGATTTCTGGTGATACTAACAGGCTTCAGCATTGCAATCTAATCAAGAAAGTTCCAAGGTTTAAAATCTCATCAGCATCACCTGAGTCAGCAGAATTAAAGATCAACCTCATGAGTTAACCTTACTTGATTGTAATGGCTGATATTTACAAGCTCTGAGTGTGGGAGAAAACAGGATGGTCAAATGTGATAATGTGTTAATTCTGAATGTTAAGTCATTATTTTTTTCCTCGTGAGTGCACTGCATTATATCATTTACAAATTAGCATATTTCTGGCTTTATTTCAAGGTGAAAGCAGGTCTCCAGTACAAATGTGTAGGAAAGTATGACTGAGAAAAGTATTGCTGATACAATTGTGCAGAAGCCTTTCCAGAGATATTGGGATAAGGGCAAAACAAGACAGTCTTTTTCTTCATCCAAACCCATAATTCTGTTTTATTTAGCATTTAACTTGAAATGACTGAGAGATTTTTAAAGCCTCACCCTTCAGTTGTACCAAGTGAGTGTGCATTTGAAAGGGTGGGTGCCCTGTGATGCTGCCTTTCCTCACTAGTCTTGCAGCATGAGAGAAAAATGACAAATTTAAATTTGGCTGAAAACCTGAAACCTCTTGGAGAGTGGAAAATCGACCTTGAGGTACATTTATCAGTTGTTCTATTTTCAGTAGAATATTCAATAACTTACAATGTTAGTGAATAAATGGTATCCTGTCTTCTGCTTATACACTTAATCTGCTTTGTAAATGACTTTTCTTTCCAGTTGGAATGGTGGGTGACAGCTTTTCCCTCGTAGCCAAACAGATGACTTTTACTTCTGTGACACCTACTAGTAAATATATGGAAATTTAAGATGTAGCCTTTAGGTTTTGGCTCGAAGGAGTTAAAAAAACTCTGACAAAGGCTAGGCAAAACTGATACCGGATAAAGCAGTTTGCCCTCACAGAGTAGTTCTGAATACGAATATGATAGTTAATGTTAACCTTTTGATCTGTCTTTGGTCTTGTTTTAAACATTTGTGTAAGAACTGGTAGCTGTTAATTTGACTTAACCTATTTTCTTTCTTATCTCTGATAGTTAATATACTCTTGTAATATGGATTTTCTGACCATGATACATGTTGCAAAAACAGGCAATGACTGAAAATATTGTCCTTTAATATGTATGTAAAGAAACTTCTCTAAAGTGGGTGTTACTTTAAACTATATTAAAACTTTGAACATGTCTGTTCAGCTGTAGGATTTCCTTGCGCAGGCATACTTCAGGAAGGATCGTATGGAGAATGATATTTAAGAATATGTTTAGAACTCTGTTACCTCTGATGACATAATCCTGACCACACCGAGTAACAAACCAACTTTGTTGGTTCCTGCTGCATGATGTGGTTGTTAGGGGTTGTTGCAAACCTTTGTAAAATTCTTCAGGCATGCATTAAAAATATAACAAACTCAATCTGTGCTGTAAAATTCTGGCTGAAAACTCTAACCAAGAAGCTTAAAAGTATTTTAAAGAATTTTTGCTGTCTGAGATGGAAAAGTGAGTGTGCTCCTCTATAAATTACTATTAGATACAAGTGGATTTTTGCTGTTTTCAAAGGGATTTGGGTAAGATTATCTGCTAAGATCAAGACGTATGTTAAAAACTGAAAAGGACTAGCAAGTAAAGAAAAATCATGCTTTGACACACAAAACTAAAATATAAATAATTACACTTGTGATGTAAAATGTGTGCTTTCTTCAGTTTCATTTAACAACAGTTAAATAAATCTGCAAGGTTCACACTTTCTTTAGATCATTTTATGCTGATCTATCAGTTTTGCAAAGAGCTGTACTCCAGTGGGTAAAGGGAATGTTGTACTCAGTCGGTGCTAATAATTGTTCTTCCTGACATGGCATTAATGAAAAGGTTTCTGTTCCAATTTACAAACATATATTTGAAAAAATAGTTTGGAACTGAAACTCTCAAAACAAAACAGCTGGTGTGAATTTTGGATAGCAGTTGAAGTTTCACATCACAGGTTAGTTTTGCTTACTGCACTGACCAATTTAATTGTACGCAAACTACAGTTAATTCATTATTGAAGTGATCACTGTCAAATAGATCTTTGAGTAAGTCTTTTAAGTCAGAGCAGTATGTGCCAGCTTTGATCAAGTTTTTTTCTGCCCAATTAGTTACCGAGGAAAATAGAAAAAGAACTAAATGTAGGAGCAATGTCACACAATTTCATTGAAGTTTCCCTGTTGCTTTGTTGCTCACATCTTTCTTATTCTTTCCCCTGGGTTTTGCTGCATGTGAAGCTGAGTTTTAGGGATGGAGTATGAGATGATATAATATATACTTCTGTTTCACCTCTCTTTTGGTGCTGAGGGATGGAGTATGAGATGATATAATATATACTTGCTTCTGATAGTGACTTCTGTTTCACCTCTCTTTTGGTGCTGATATGCATAGTTTGGTTAAGTCTGCAGCCCACAGATTTCAGGCTGAGAATGAACAAGAAGGGGTGACACAATACTTTTAAAGCAGCTCTCATTTATTGGGCTGATCTACCTCCAGTTGCATCTACCTCCTCTGGTTTCCCCAGTCCCTCACTTACAGAGTTTGTGCCAGTTGAAACTTCTCAGAACTGCAGAAGTGACAGCCCAGAGCACCTTTTCTTCCTTCAAGCCACTTGTAGCCTTAGAATTTCCACAGAGGTGGGAAAAATTAGAACTTTTTGCATCTATCAGCAAGTCAGTCATAGATACTCTTGAGTTATTTCATCATTTCAACAATGTGCAGGATATTACTCAAACTTAATATTCTTTTCAGAAGAATATAGAAGCAAAATCTGTACTCAATTAGTAAAGCAAGAGAAATCCAGCAGGCAAGATTTTTCTCTAGTTTATTCTCCCTTCTAAAATATGGGAGATGCTGATTTGATATCCACCTTCTAAAACAAAAAACAGCTTAACAATATATAAAATATAGTCCTTATACTCAGATAAATTTACTCAGATTTGGACATTTTGAACTGAATGTTCAGTCTGCCTTTGACAGAAAGAGAATTTTTCTTGGGAGCAAGAAAAATTTGAAGACAGTAAAAGATTACTGAAATGGATGGAAATCTCTCTAGTAAAGGTCAGAGTGCAGAACAGCTGGTGGAGCTGTGCTCTGCAGGTTTGACAGCTGTAGATTGAGTTGAAAGAGCCTCAGGGCATGCACCAGCTAGAAGTGGAGGAGAAGAACTGGGAAAGTAACTCCTGCCCACTGCAAACTGCCACAATGCCTGATATAAACAAAAGTGAACCAGTCTTCTCAGTGTGTCTAGAAAAAAAAAAAAACCAGCCAGTGCCACAGGACAAAAATCAAAGCAGTCATGCAAAGGCACAAATTGTCAGATGCTGTACACATGACACTAAGCCAAAACAGAACAGACTGATGCAAGAAACATGTTGAATTCTTGGGTAAAAAGGAAAGATAAATGACCTCATGGAATTACTAACATGATGTGTTTAAGGGCAGTTGATACTTGGTGGTGATTAGCTTATCACCACAAGAACTGCATTTTTCAAGTAAAGAAATGTCTAATTTATGATTAATTTAATTTCAGCGTTTTTCAAATATGACATGATAATGACTTATAAAAGCTCGAGTGCAATTTCAATTAAAGATGTGTAGGTGGTAGGAAATTTGCATATTAAAATGATTCTTTAAAAATATATTGTTTTGAACTCCATTAGATAGTACGTTCAGTTTTCTCATTATCTTGAGGCATTTGTCTTTTATCCATCTTTCCTATGTGTTCTTGTAGCTTTATATGCAAGGTGTTTGACTGTACATCATACAAGGGAAATTGATGATATAAGTGTATTTCTAAACATGTGACAAAAACCTTTTAGAAAGCCTTATTTATGGTGAATGAGCACACTTGGGATAAATTCATCTGACTTGTTTTCCATTCTACTTGCAGAAAACCTCAGTGGTATTGCAGAGATAAAACAGCATAAGTGGTTTTTTTTTTTGAAGGAATACAATAGCTGGAGAGCAAATTATAAGCAAGCAAAAAAAAAAATTCTAGTGGTGAAAAAAGAAGTCTCAAAATTTCTTTAGACATCCACCTGTCCTTCTCTGAGAAGAATGGCATTATCAAAGACTTGTTTTAGATGGGATTTTCATCATAGCTGAAGGGAACCTGCTCCTTAGAAATACACAGCAGGAAGGCGTCACTAAATATTTGCATTTGTTGAGAAGAAAGATGAATTTATATTTTTATTCCAATTTAAAAACTTATTTTGAGTTGTTCTACAGATGTGATTCAACTTCCCATATCTCTATGTAAATTGTAGAGCCATTGTACAATGCTTGCTACACAGTGGAACCCAACACATTACATTCTCTTGGTTGCAAAATGGGAATGAAAGACTGAACTCATCTGCTTTAGCTCACTGAGTCCAACTTTGCAGGAAAGAGGTGAATAAAACGCTTTAAAAAGAATCAGATGTACTAATGTTGTAGTAGAAGAAACTATGAAAAGTCAAGGTCAGAGACAGTAGGAAAACTTCTCAAGCTTAACAAAGCAAAACAATATAAGCAGCAGGCAAGCAGAGCACTCACCAGAAGGACTCAGTCCAGGGAAAGTGTCATGATAAATGGGAGGCTTTATCAGCAGAAGTTTCGAGACCCTGCATTGTCTGGAACGGGTTCAGGATCAGAAGATAAACTGGACAATACAGAGATGCAGTGGGCAGTTCTGTAATGTTGTGATGCACTCCAAGCTAGGGGTAGTCTGATGTCACATAGATGGCTCTTGAACAGACATTCTGGCTTTGCTGAGGAATTCTTAATTTCTTCTCAGGGAATGGAACCCTACTAGCTTTTCAACTCAACTTCCTCATTCTGTGCATTTTCTCTACTTGCAGAAATAAAAAATTAGATTAGTCTCTTAATAAAAAGATCCTCATGTACATGAAACTTTGAAAATTAATGAGTAATTGTTGCTTCAGTTCTCACATACTCTCATATTAAGACAAATCCTTTGGAATTTCAGAAACTCTTGTTTTGAGAAGACATTGTCCGACTCTAAGAGAAACTTAGATTCTTAAAATTGCTATATTGTGCATCCAATCACAGATGCCTTTCTCATCCTGAAATATTTTTCATACTGGTTTCAAAATACTACAACTCTGTATATTTTTTTATATGAAGTAGATTTTAACTTAAATGAGAGCTGTAATGAAGGCATTAGTTCATATTGCATCATCAGCCCCACCAGCCTTATTCAGTATACTTTGGTTGCCATGCACATGCTCAAAAAAACTTTAAGTATATGGGGAACAATTCTGGTGGTGAATTTTGCATAGCATGTAGTGGTGTTCCTGTAGAATGTGGGTGACATGGGGGGAAAAGAAACCCCAATGACAACTGGAAACCAACCCAAAACCAAAGCACAACATTCAAACGTCTTGATATAGTTAGGTAGTTGTACAGGGAATTTATACAAGTGCAAAGAAAACAACTGATAAAGCAAGTTAGAATGATTTCAAGAGCTAGTAAGATTTTTCTTTACATTTTTAGCTCAGGCTTCTTTCAGATAACTAGGATGTACAGCACAAAAAGCTGAACACTATCACTTGTGTTCTGTGAGTTTTATAATGCTCATGGCAGAAAGAGGATAAGAAGTGTTAAACAGCTTTTAAGATTGATTAAACACAGAATGAAAGCTGAGGAGTTGATGACTGCAAACCTCATTTATTGTGAGTATAATATAATATATGTTTATCATATAAAGCCATTAGGTTACTAGATTAAAAAAAAGAAGGAAAAATAAATTCTGGTCTATATCTAGTCTGCTAAAATACTTGTTTTCCTCTGCTCCTCATTTCTTATTTGTAATTCTATGGATTAAGGAGTTAATTTCTTATTTGCAATCTTATGGATTAAGGAGTTAAAGATGAATGGTTTAAGAAGGGTAAATAAGCATGCTGGGTATAACTTACACTTTTCAAATGGAACTCAAGGATTAGATAGAACATATGCCATATTTTTTAAAAGGGGAATGAAGTAGTAACTGCTTGCTGCAAAACCTAGAGTCCCTAAATGTCATTAAATTTTTCCTGCTTCTGAAGCAATGTGACTAGACTTGTTTGGCCCACTACCTTCTCCCTCTCTGAAGAGGATATGCTGAAGATGAAGAAAACTGAGGGAAATCTCATAACTTTTTAGCTTCAGTATCACAGATACATTTCTAGTATAAATACTTGATTGCTAGCTAGACAAATGGAAGGTAACGTTCAGACCCCGGGTCTCAATTCACACTGTCCTCATCAAATAAAAATAGGCAGGCAGCAGACAACCAGAGGTGTCCAAAAGTATTTCTGTAAAAAAAAAAAAAGGCCAAGGGCAGAGATAAAAATACTTTTGAGATCAGCGGTGGAATTGGGTTTATACTGAAAATGTGATGTGTAGGATAGAAATGAAAGTAGCCTTTAGTTATGGAAATATTTCTGCAAAATATTCAGAAGGATTAATCTGCCTTCTGTCTCTTAGCACTGCATGAACAAAGAAAAACATCCCACTCTACTGTGCCATACTCTCCAAGTTATGTTATGCTCTGCTAGCATTTCTTTTAGGTTATGTAAGCTTTTGATATATACAGAACACTGTAGGATTTATGGGAAAATTCCTGTTTATCAAGATTTTTTTTGTACCCTGCTGAGTTTTTGGAAAAGTCTTTCTTAGCAAAGAGCAAAGCCTCATCTGAACACTAAGTTCTGCAATTCATAAGTGATGGCAAGCTAGATATTTACAAGGAGTGGATCATCTACCCCAGTGCATATGTACATAAAGAAAACTTGTTCCTCATGACATTTTGTTTCTCATTTTTCTTTGAAGTCCATGTTATATGCTGGTGATGCCCATCAATCAATGCTTGCCTTGACCATAAAACTATTGTGGCATTAGGATATTTTTATTGAAATAAGGCTGACAAGATTGTGGCCTATATATAAAATGTTATCATATGATATTTTAAACATATTCTTTCATCTTGTTGTGTACAAGCACTTATTTCAACCATCTTCTCTAAGATACATGTTGTGAGAAAAAGGTGAGATTTTACCTTAAACCTGTTCAAAGTGGTCATAAAATCCTAGTTTGATGGATCGGGCACCATAAAGGATGTTGGACGTGGTTCCTTGCTGGATAGCCATGTGCTATTTCTGGTTCTGTAACAGACTTTATGGACACCATTCATTGGTTTTTAGTTTGGCTTCAGTGGCAGAATCATAATTCACAAAACTAAAATTTAAACAAACTGTTTCTTTTTTATGGAAACCATAATTTTTAGCTGAATGCAATCTGAATAGTAAATGTGACCATGAATCATTGCAAGCTACAGTTCAATTTCTTCAGATTGCTATGGCAAAGAAAACATGTATAGTGTTTAAATGGACAGGCAAATATTCCTACTGGGGCAGATTAAGATGATAAAATGAAAACTACAGAAGGGATTTCTACTGATATTGATTAACAGGTTATATTTTCCAAATCTCTATTATTCCAGTATTTACTTACTAAACAAAATATTTATGTTCCTCATTCTCTTATTCTTAAAGGAATAGCAGTTGCAGCACAGCCCTTCTCTGGGGAGGGCAGTGCATGGTCTGTTGACAAGAGAATCTATGCATTAGTTTTCAGCTACCTTTGTTGTCAAAAGTGATGTATTTGGAACTTTGGATCCTTGTTTGTTTTATCTTAGCTTCAATATTTTTGCATGATGAAACTGCAGATGCATTACTCCTGTTCCACCAGAACCTGCAAATGGAACACTCATGGTGCTCAAGGCATTCCTTCCCTGAATGCACATTCATAGGACATGCCTCCACACATTCTGGCACCATCTTTAGGCTGGCTCATGTCATAGCTTCCATTGTATTCAAACAATCATTTTCCTATCTTAGTCTTAAGTGCTCCATGCTTCCTCATTCTCATATTGTCCTGGATAAGATGTTGCTTATTTCCTGGGTTTGGCTCTGTGGTGATGGCCAACATTATCCACAAGAGGAAGTCTTACTCTGATTAAAAACGACTGCACACACCAGGGGACCTGTAACTGAACACAAAGGAAGCTGTAAACATTTTTTCTGTGTAATTGCACGACACTTGGAAAGACTGTGTCTGTAGGCACAAATGCTGTTGATATTATGAAAGTGCAGCAGCTTCTGGCTGCCAAGCTCAGTAAGGAGATCAGAATGAACCTTAATAGCAATAGCGCATCCTACTTGCTGTCTTGAGAACAGTTTGTACCTGTAATTATTCATACATGCACACGAATGCTTAGGCACTATAACAAGCCCAGTGTTCTACACACAAAAAACCCCCCAAACAAATTAATTTGGTTTCCAGTAGAGGATAATACAGTTCTTCTTGGCATATTCCTACACGGCTTTAGTAAAGAAGATGCATCTTATTAAGATCATACTTAAAGTTATTTAAATCAATTAGCATTAAAGTTTCTGTCAAAAGTAAACATGCGCAGAGAGATTGTCAGTTTGGCTCACTTTATACTGAGGAGGGATGGAATGCCTTTCTCTTACCTGGAATTTCTCTATATTTGAGGGATGGGGAGGAAGTATAAAGTTGGGCTATCGACTTGTTGCCCAGGAATTAGTGAGAAATGTATATTCTGCAACTTTGGAACTTTCCTGAGATTTTTGTACTGCTGTGTTTGAATTTGGAAATGGAGCAAGTTTTGTGGTAATTACCCCTAATACCATTTTGATTAGAATCTCATATGCCCACATTTGTTTAAGAAGAGAAAAATATCTAGAATATTTTTTTCTCTCCCAAGATTTTTTGTCCACAGTAATCACCACAAATTTTCAAGGAAGGGACTTTGCAGAAGAGTGTGCATTAAAAAAAAAATACATTGAGATTTTATTCTATTTATAATAACCTTCCTAAGTAAATTGCTATTTTAATTTTATTAGCTTCACAGATTTCAAATTTTAGCCATTGGATTGAGCTATGCAGTTGCCTCCAAGATGAAGGAAATGCCTCTATTCATATAAAGATTGGGGGGAGCTATTTACAGAATATATCTCTTCTATTTGGTGAGGGATTTCTATTTGATGCATGGGGACAATTGGTTTGTAACTGAGCTACTGCCTTAGGGAAAAGAGAATGCAAACGAAAGGCATTTATGCACTCCTCAGAGCATGTATCAGCCTTGTTCTGGAATGACATTCTGAAGTCTAAACAAGACGACTCTGGAGAAAAGAGCATAAAAAGGTGCAGTTTGAGAAACTACACCTTGTAGCCGGGAGCTGTCATGGTTTGTCTCCTCTGTAAATTGACATAGTAGGGAGACCCATGCATTTATCAGCGCGGTGTATATTGCAGAGAGATTTGTAAGGTAAAATTTTGTTTGATAACATTAGAGGGACAGATTTTTGTGCAAGGGTTATGTAAGTAATCATGTATAAAGGACAAGAATGACAGGGCTGTGGTGAGGAAGCCTAGGATGTGGTTTGAGTCCTGCTGTTTAGAAAGAAACCTACACTCATGTAATTGTTAGTGCTTTGTTCATATTTTAATTTAAGGGTAGAAATCAGGGTTTTGATCTGTAAAAATTTAATTCTTTTGTGCTGAATGCATCATCAGAGCACCATGAGTTTGCCTGTTCTAAGGAACTCTTGTACTCAGTACTTTTAACCTTAGCACACAGCAGTTCTCAAATTGTGACTGTGGCTTCCCTGGGGAGGCTCACGTCTCTACCAAGTGAGATCCAAGCAGATGTCAACAGCATGACTCCTTTGTTGTTTTTCTAGAGATGTAGTGTAAGTATAACCTTGTTATGAGTACTCAATCATGAATAGAGAATGGGAATCCTGAAGAGTTCAAACTTTTATAACTTTACATATCTGAAAACCTGGGTCTTAATCTTTTGTTCAATTTTTATGTTCCTAAGGATCTACCTAAGTCACTACCTAAGTTGTCTACTGTCATGGTTTAGTATAGTTTGGGTTTTTAGTAAAGAGGGCATCAGCTACAGAAATTATTCTCTTGCAAAGAGGTGCTTACAGCTTCCTCTACGACTTGACAGAACCAAGCAATTGGCTAGTTTGAATATTGGCAACTTTTTGAGCCACTTAAGAAGCTTGACATGCCCCTGTGATCCACATTTAAGAACGAACAGAGCCCGGGAAAGCTCTCTTGTCTTCTGGCTTTTGGACAGGAAGCAGGTGGGAACCTGCAGGTGTCCCAGTGGGGCCAGGCTGGGCCTTGCTTGGGCTGGGCCAGGTCTTTCTTGGCCCAGCTGGGTCAGCTGTGGTGTGGCCCTGTTCCATCCACGGCCCCCCCCCACAGCCCTGCTCCGTGCAGGCAGCCCCTGGTGCGGCTGAAACTCATCTGAGGCCGCTGCCCCACTGCCCGGCAAAGATCATGTGACCAACAGCAATAAGTGAATTCCAGCTGCAAGGCCCTTTAGTGCTG
This sequence comes from Corvus brachyrhynchos, assembly GCF_000691975.1. Classification (NCBI taxonomy): domain Eukaryota; kingdom Metazoa; phylum Chordata; class Aves; order Passeriformes; family Corvidae; genus Corvus; species Corvus brachyrhynchos. The sequence goes on along the minus strand of NW_008238452.1, from coordinate 959,277 downwards.
TAAGTTTCTTCCAGAACAGATGAAGCCTGAAGACACCAATCCTCTCCCGAGTCGGAGGAAGAGGAAAGGTGGAGGCAAGTGAGGAAAACACCATAGAGACACCAAAGTCAGTGAAGCAGGAAGAGCTGAAACCCTGAGGGAAGAGAAAGAGGAGATGCTTCAAACCTAGAAGCTGAAATTCTGTTGTAAAGCTATGGTGGTGATGGACTGTGATACATCAGAGTACCCATTGTAATTTCATGAAAGCGTGGGGGGTGGAGCATTCAAACTGTACTTGTGAGCAAAAGTACCTGTGCTGAAATAAGCAAATGACAGTAGCTGTAATTTGATGAGGACCCTTGCTCCCAGGGAAGGAGGAGGGCCTCTATTCCTAGAGATGAAGATGCTCCCAGAGATAGGTGAAGAGAACCTTTGCTTCTGAACAGCTCAACCTTAAAGTGGTACCCCAGTAGCTCAACACTGGACCCTCGAAAGCAGTTGTGGGGAAAGCTGTAAATTGGGGGAATGGACTTTGACATGCGAGCAGAGAACCAACCCGGGCGGCTGTCTTGCTGTGACACTGAAGCCATGAGAGAACTGTTTCTTGTGGAGATGTCTCCATAGCATGAGCAAGAGAGACTCCTCTCCCTAAGTGAACTGAAAAAAGGTTATTATAGAGGTGGTAAACTGACTGGAAGTCTCAAGGGTTTTCTTTTTACATTGTCAGTGGGAGAAGGGAGAAAGGTGGGGGGAGGAGAAGTGTTCTGAAGGTTTAGTCTGACTTTTTTTTCCTTCTTTCTTTTAGGTCTGTTAATAAACTTCCTTAAATTCTTTAAAATTTTGTGCCTGCTTTGCTTTCTCCTAATTCTTATCTCACTGAAAGAAAATAAGTAAGTAATAGATATTTTGAACCAAACCACTACACTCTAATTGGTGTTTCTGCCCGGTTTACGAACTGAACCCGCTACATCTATCTAAGGTCACTTGGGTTTTTTCCCATGTTTCTGCTCAATATTTACTTTCTCTAAAGTTTTTGTAGTGTTATATTGGATGGTTACGTGGCCTCACTGCTGTCAGAAGTGGGATGCTGTCCTCTGACCTGAAGTGCCTTTGGACACCACATTTCCCTCTGAGGGAAACCTTGAGTGATACTTCTGTAGAAACTTTTGGAAACTTTGCCACAACCTCCCCTCTGAGGTAATTTTTGAGGGAAGTTGTGTAGTTTTTTTTGAAAATCACTATCCTGGGGTGGCTAGTGTAAAGAAAATATTTTGCTTTCCTTTCTTGAAAACTTTGTTAGTTGCCACACTCCCCCTAGGGTGGAGTTGGCTAAAGAAAATAGGGATAGTGACAGACTGGTTACTCAGAAATCTGAAAATGAAATAATATTATCTTTACAAGATTTGGTGAAAGAATTGTAGTGTCAGAAAAATGAGGAAAACAAAAAAAGGCCGCTGGCAGAGAGGCTGCTTGCTGCTGAGCACGAGTGTTTTAGGGAGCCTCAAATGGATTTTCGGACAGCGCATGAAAGAAAAAGAATAGTACAGGAAAAATTCTGGGGTGTAGGACTAGTAACATTCTCAGCACGAGTGTTTTAGGGAGCCTCAAATGGATTTTCAGACAGTGCATGAAAAAGAATAGTACAGGAAAAATTTTGGGGTGTAGGACTAGTAACATTCTCATAAATAAGTTCTTTTGACTCAGACCTTTTGTGTGGAGGAGCTGGGACACGTGTGAGCTAATCTGTTGTTCTAATAAAGAGCAAGATGTGGTTTTTACATTGGCATCTGATGACGAAGAAGGAGCATTGCAACCCTTAATTAAAATTGAAACCTCAAATGATTGGCAGAGTGAGCAAACTGCTGCTGAAAGGGTGCTGTGTACGGCTGCTGAAATGGGAAAGTCTGGACATGAATTGGGTGAGACTGAAACCCAGTCAGTATTAATTTTGCAGTGGAATGTCGAAAGGCAATGTGTGCTTTCTGGGCAGCAAAGAGTTAAAATCACTGGAGCAAGGGTTATTTGACAAACTGCCAGGGTCAATTTATGTCTCACAAGTGAGAAAAGGAAATTTGCTGATCTTAACCCTGAAGGAAACCCAGAGAGTGCTCTATCACAGTGCTGGATATTTGCTGCAACACAAAATAGAATTTCTGAAGTTATGGCTAATTTGGATCTACTAACAGCTACAGTATTAAGTGTTGCAAACCTAACATTAGAATTTCTGGTACTAGCACACATTCCTTCAACAGTAGAGGGATGGCCTTACACTTCCCTTCTAATTCTCTTATCTGGCCAGTTTATTACAGGAAATTGAATAGCAATACTTTTCCCTTAAAGGCTGCTGAGCTAAGTTTTGTGGAATTGGTAACTCAAATTCAGAGAGCTTCCTACTTGTGGGTGGCTACCCTAGTTGTGAAAAATATATGTCTTTTATGATTCCATTCCAGAAACCTGAGAAGGCTGAATTAGCCCTTACCTGCATGGTGGGGAAAGGGCAATGCACTTTTAATTAACTACTGCAGGACTTAGATGCTGCGCTTGCCTCAAACCAGAGGAAACCCCCCTGAAAAAAAAAAGGGAAGAAACAGCAGTGGGGTGAACATTTAATAGAATAAAAGTTGGGATTCCACCTGAGAAATATCAAGCCCGAGCTGTTAAATAATTTGAATCACTAAAGCATAACTAGGAATGAGTTCCAAGTGGGGAATCTGCCAGCAGATTTATATGAGAAAACTCATAGCAAACAGCCAGAAACAGAAGATAATAATTTTTCCCTTAAGCACTTTTTAACTTGTGGTTACTTTGGTGCTATATGTAAGAATGAAATCAACACTCCAAATTTTCACTCTTCTTTCATAGGAACCTGCTAACAGAAACAGATGGAAATTTTAACTGCCCCCCTAATTGCCCCCATAATATATTCATAATTGATAACTGTATTATCAGTTACTAATATTTGTGATTTGTTTCTGTGTTCATAGAGACCAACTTGTTGGGACACCAAATATTAGTAGGATTATATAAGACAAATCATTTTATGTATCGTTAGTTTGATTTTTTTCTAAGTTTTTTTTCCTTCTTCTTTTTAATAGAAAAAAATTGGTGTAGGAAAAGGTTTTACTTTTGTTCTATGGATGTATATTTTTGTTTCAATGAATTGAGCATTAGAAAATCCAACCAAATATAGCCTGGGAGTTGGTAAAAGAATCCATCATTCAAGTGTGCATTTATTGACTTCTGTTGAGCAATGTGATATTCTTCCAGCACCTCCTTCAAATCTAATAACAATACTGGACTTTTAACAGTATTAGTATCTATTGCATGAGGTTTAGGTTATATTTGTCCCTAAAATTTGGAGCATGGATAAGATTTGTGTACAATAATGAGGTGAATGTTTTAACTCATATATTGCATTGCAATTTGAAGTGACTTTGGCTGACAGCGATGAAGAGATCTGCAGCTAATTTCCACTGCCTCAACTAATCCATCATGCTTTTTAACTGTGCACACTGACTGTGAGCTGGAAATCGTGGCTTCAGTATATGAAAGCATTGTAGAACTCTTACTTTTTAAAGAATTTATATTTTATGGTTTTTTACACAGCAAAAGACCCATAAAATACTTTTATGGCCCAGCCACAATAGGACAGAAAGCCTATTGTATTGTTGTATCTGTGTGGGTTATAGAGGCCTTGAGGTTTAGTTAAAGGATTGTTGTTATGGTTTTTGAACAGTAATTACGTGAACTAGCCTATTTGATTATGCTAATGAATTTGTGCTTTGATATTATGGATGTTAAAATCCCTTAGATCTCTATGGAAGTGACCTAAAATAATTCCGGTCCCTTTTAATGACTATGACTTCATCAAGGTATTGTGTTCCCTAGGAATTAGAACTATTAACCTGAAGGAGACAACTGAAAAGAGTGATTTTTCCTGCAACCATTCATGGGTTTGAATGCTGAGGAGACGAGAATGGGCATAGCTATCACTGCTTTTAGACAGAAGTGCAAAATACCTGATATGAGTCACCTTTCCTGTAGTTAAAAAGGGAGGGGATAAAAGAGGGAAAAAAAAATAGAGAAACAAAAAACTGAATAATAATCTCTGCATCGAGAAAGTGGTTTATTTTACAGCCTATGCATTATTGCACAGGCTTTGAACTGAGATAAAACAACAAAATGCAGAGTCTATTTAGTTAACGTAAACGGATTTCAATTTTCTTATGCAATCTCAGAAGCAGAGAACAAAGTTTTATCAAAATTATTTTAGAAAATTAATTCTGCAGTTTAAGTCCACTGTGCCTAACATATGTACTGAGATTTTAATATCTTTTTCACTCTGTACACTTTTTTTACAGGTGTACCCTAACTATCATTCAAATGCCTGCTTTTTCAGTAAAAAGTTCTATATTTTAGGTGACTCAGTGGTGAACTTCTGTCCTGTCCACATATTCTTTCCAGGTATCAATGTGGATAATGTGGGTGCACTCCAACATGTCATATGGATTTTACTCTTTGGGTTACAAAAGCCTGGTGCAGAGTAACTTGCATAAACAAAAATGAAGGAGGACAGTAGTAAAAGGCTGCAAAAATTCCAAGGTGTCATTACTGCTGGCTTCTGAATTCCATTAGTTTTTACCATTACTCTGGATTACTAAGGATGTGTTTAATTAAAAAAAAAATATTCTTATCAATGTAAAGGGTCCAATCTAGTTTCTTTTTACTCACACAGTGAAATGCATTGAAGTTGAATAAGGGTATGAAAATCTACTCCTACTTGCTGTAAGGTGTAGATGTAGTCAACAGTAGTCTTCATGAGCTTTGTAGCACTTCCTAAAATAAATATTTTTCTGTGATATTTTACCTTATTTTGAAATGTAACCTCTTTAAAACAAGTCAAAACCAAACCAGCCAAACAAACAAACCAAAAAAAACCAGGACACAAAAAATCTTCAGGAGACCGACATTTGAATTCTGAAAGGTGCTTTTGAGATCTAAATGTGTCCTCTGCCCATAAAAGTGAATATATTTAACACTTGGAAATTGATGGAAATTGCAGTGAGACAGCCTTCCTTTCAGTATCACCTACTTAAAGATGGTGCCTTGAGGGTATCATTACTTATTAAAAACTATTCAAACATCTGTGGCCTGGAAATTAAGCTGGAAGTTTTGTAAGGGGCACATTTCATTGTGAACGCTCTTCTGGTTTTGAATAACGGTCCTTGAGTGTTATTGTAACACATTTACGTAGTGCTTTCATAGGCTTCCTTCATACTAACAAGGTGAAGTACAAAGCAGTTTTCTTTCTTTTCTTACAGACCTTTAAATAGGTCAGGTAGCCTTTTAAACTCATAGTTTTTCTAATTGCGTTTAGTCTTTATGTAAACGGACTCCATGACAAATGCCAAGTGAAACGTTAGAAATCCTAAACTGAAGGACTTAAAGAGTCACTGAAACTTCCACACTGTCCAGGCCCAAAACATACAGAGATCAGATACTAATCAAAGAGAGTAGATATTGGAAAAGGGTTTAACCAGGTTGTGAATAGCTCGCTGCTCATTATGGCATTTGGAAGAATCCCTTTCAAAAAAACAAAGGCAACCAGGGATGGTCAGAGCTGTGATACAGCTGACTATCCATGGAAGACTAAACAGTTAAGGAATTCTTAATTTCAAAGGGATGTGTTTAAGAAGCAGTTTAAAAGAGGGGTCTAGACTACAAATGCCCCAGAGAGGATGATTAGAATTTATAGCTTGCTGGGTTTAAGCATTTTAGAAATTAACTTTTATTGTGCCTAATATTTGTTTGATGATCACTCAACATTTAAGCAGAAATTCTGCTGCGTTCTCTATCCAATTCAATACTGGTCCTGTGGGCAGCAAATATTTAAGGCTCCCTGGTGAATTAAAAAACTAGAGGCACAGTACTACCCTTACTGTATTATTATGTAAATCCAGCTGTGTTAAGGAAATTTATCAAATCAGTAGCTAGTGGAGACACAAACTGAAGTCTCAGGAAAAGGCATTCTGAATCTAGACCACAGCTTGTTTTGGAACGACTTTACATATTTCCATCTGTTTAATCCCACAATAAAAATCTGTTCATCCTTCATGCGACTCAACAATTCCTGGCTTACAGAGATTTTTTTTTTTCATTGGTAATTCAACCTGTTTGCATAGCATAAGCTTCAAAATGAAAAGAATTCAATTAGGAAAAAAAATCTATACTTATGATTTACCAAATAATGAATAGTTTTTTTCCCATTAAATTTCAACTGCAAAAATCTCCATGGCCTTGTATGGTTTACATGACCTGAAGACATCATTTGGCACTTAATTGGACTGTGTGTTTGGGAACAGATTTCCTGTAAAGCACTTAACATGCTTTAACTCTAGTTTCATTGAGACTTCTTTGGGATTGTTATGAAGAATAACAAGGACATCTGAAAGCAGATTTCTTAATTTCTGTGTGCAACTGAGGTAGCATTAAATGGCAAAGCAATTTAAAAGTGCCTGCTATTGTGACGAGAAAAGTTTTCTTTTCAGTTTTAAGTATTTTGACATGCACATGTTTGTTCTCAGAAGTGCAGTAGGGCTTTAATTGCTTTGAATAAAAATACCTGAAATCAAAGTTTGGTTTCAGTGCAGCTGAGTTTGAACACAGTGGGAGGACCATGTTTATAAATCTTAAATAACTTCCTTTCTCTGGAGGTTCTTTTTTGTTTGCTATGGAAAACAGACTCTAGTTAGATCTGAATAAACCAAGGACGATATGCAGACCATGAGGTGTAAGTAAATGTGTCGTAGTGATGTAGTTAGACCTGATCTAGTCCCAATGATATATGAAATGTATTCCATTGTGGTCATTACAGAAGCAAGAATCTTGCAGCACTGAAATTTGGGGTAGTCTCTCTGATCATTTTCTGTTCCTCTGACACCAAAATATAACTCCATGGTGAATGTTGCAGTCTGTAGCCATATGTGATTCTACGCCTTTGCCAACATGTTTTTCGGTTTTACTGCCTATTTTTCCCTCTTGAGAGGGAAATTCCTGCAAAAGATAGAATAAAATTGTAGATTTAGACAAAAATACTTCAGCATGTTTACTCTTAGAAAATGTCTGTCTCAGAAAATCAATATAGCACTTTTAGAATGTTTCATTTCAAAAAAGTAGGTTTTGTTAAATAAAGTTAGAGGATTTTACTTTGAGTTACATTTGAATTATTGCTCTTTTGTTGAGGAATAAAGAAATTTCCAATCCTATGAATTCCTCAGCTCTAAAAAATGCTGAGATTTGATCAAGTCTCAGAACATTAAAAAATTACAAGTAACATCCAGGGCAAAAATGAACAACAGCAAGCTTGTCTTGAATTTTTTCTTTGTGTGTGTTTTTTTATTTATTTCACTCTATGTGCAAAACTTGTAATATATGAACTTTTTTTTAAATATTTTTTATGAAGAAACACTCCTTTGAAAAGATTGAAAAATTGATACAATACAGCTTTGAATATTTTTTTATATTTTTGTTCTGCAAACTGAAGTTTGCATTGGCGGAGAAAATGCCGTCAAAATAATCAAAAGATTCTGAATACAGATTAGAAGATAATATGGGATATGGGCGCAATGCAAAAATAATAAAACTAAGGGCAGAATATCAGAGTTAGGCAACGATTTTACTATTTTGTAGAAGCTAACCAATTGCTGTTCTCTCCCCTCCGCCCTTTAAAAAAAAGCAGCTATTTTTATGAAGGACCATATCTTTCTTTCTTAGTTATTTAAAACAGTATGCTACTAGGCTGGGGAGTTGTTACAATTGGTTCTTCTAAATTTTGATATTTGAGACGATAAAGCTTGCATTTTTTTTTTTGAGTCCTTTTGTAGAGATTGTCATGAAAAGGTTTTCTTTTATAAATATTTACAAAATATTTTTGTCATTGTGAAAACATATATTCCTAATAAAGAAGTTTAGATAACCATCTTGTAGTCTTTCTGCTATCTTTGGGATTATTTTTTGAATAAGCTGTTTGTCCCCTTTACTTATATCTGGTTTTCATTTTATGTTAATAACATCACATAGAGTTCAGCCTGACTAAAATAATCAATTAAAGAGTAATAGAAAAGAAAAGAAAAATAGAAAAAATGAAACTCCAGGAATGTCAACCAAGTCTGCCTCAGGTGGGCATGAGATGCTGCTAGGAAGAGGTTAAATTCACCAGCTCACCTCACTTCAACTCCAACAACTCCCTGAATTAAGTAAATGTAAAATAGATTTACACATTTTAACCCTCTCAGGAATTAAGTCCTGAATCAGCCAAAGTAGTACCTGGACTGGGATACTCAACAGGTTGTAAAGTGAAAGTCCATAAATTTTTGATGTGATTGTTCAGATTGCTCCTGGCACTGGCAATTGAAGGGGTCTCTTTGCTCATGCCTCAACAAAGGAATAGCTTAAGGCAATCACAAGCATTTTCTTGCTTTTAACTAAATGAAGCTGTTTCATTACTTTCAGCTGAAGTGTGTGGGCCTATGCAATCAGGAGGAAATGATGTGAAGGGGCTGGACTGCAAAACAATTTTTGTCTTTTTACAGGACAAAAAGCAGGAAAGAGACTAGTTGTTTCCTTAAAAAAGACCTTGTTGCTTATGTTTCATTACAGTATTAAAGTGTCAACACTTCATTTAGCTGAAAACTACATCACCTGTGTGAGAAGAAAGTGAGAGCACAGAATCAGGAACTTCAGGAATCCAGGAACTTAATGTTTTTTTTGTCAAATACTGTTTGGTTTTCGATACATTCCTGTAAAACTTTCCCACCTGCTTGGGTAACATTTTTATACCCCTGTCCCATGCTTGCACTGGACTACTTTACATCACAGTGCCAATACAAAGAGGTCTGAAAGAGGGCGTAAGTTATTCTACCACAACTGATACAACGTGTGATTATTTTTCAAATAGATTCTTCTCTTCTTCTGCCAATACATTAAGGTTGGGTACTGCCACAAAGGAAAACAGCCAAAAAATGCTCACTTCTAGCAGATTTTTCAGGCCTAAAAATATTTCTGAAATGTTTCATAAAACTTTTTATTTTTTTATCTTAGTCTGAACTACTTTGAGTAATTTAGGGATAGCAATGCACTAAGGCATTTAAGGAAAAACAAGGTTTGAGCCATTTGCATTCCAGCCTCATTGGAGGGCTGATCTATTTTCAGTGACAACGGCTGTGGGAAAGATGATAAAAACATCTGCAGCATCACCAGATTTTAATCTTCACATTCAGAGTTCTGAGATAATCTTACAGATGTCTGTACCTCATTACATGGCTACTGGGGGATTGTTTCATCTGGTACACTTTTGCAGCCGGGTGTACCTTTAATAAGCAATCTGGCATTAGCCTTCTGTTTCTGCCACTGGAAAGCACAGGATTGTGATATATCAATGGTACTGTTAATTACACTGCTGTGCTAGGCATCATTAAAGCTCATAACGCTGAAAGGCATATCAGGAGGATTCACTTTTACTTAAGTGAACCTGCATTAAGCGACTCAAGGAGACTGTTGCAAGTTTCGTTTTCCTGGCAACCCATGGTTCAAGATGAAAGGTGCTTGCTTCAAACACTCTTTTTCCTTCAAACATTCTTTTAAAAGTAAAAAGAAGCAGCTGTTTTACTTGAGACTGTTGACCAGTAATAGAGCTCTGTGATTTTATGGAATAAAGAAAACAATGTTGTATGAAATACTTCAGGTATTCTTGCATTTATCTCACATTCATATGGTTATAGAGGACTTCTTTTATATAAATTTTGATCAAATTCCAGGAGTGGAGGAAAAGAAAAAAGCAAGAAACATGGAACAATATATTATGTGTGTATATAACAGAACCCTACAGAGAAAATTACAGAAGATGCTGTTCTCTCTCTCCTTTTTAACAAACTAGGCATAGTTCCAGGGATCCAAAAGCCTATAAACTAGCTTGTAGCATAAAGTTCTTTTCATTCAGTATTCCTCTTGATCTGAAGAATACTATTTTTTCATCATGGGAAAACTGGAGTGACAACATGAAAACAAAGTCAGCAGTTACATGCGCTTTTAGGAAGGTGTAATTCTTGTAATATCTTCTAGTGAAACATCATACATAGAAAATACTTAGCAAGGAAAGCCAAGATCAATAATTCTTAATATTTACATGACATTTGCAGTTATTGCACAGTTTGCTTGGCTTGAGTGTTAATTTATTCTCTCAGCCTAAATTTGACTTTTAATTAAATTATGTGCCCTTATATTATACATTTGAAGAGCATGACTTTCACAAATGCCTTACAATAATACAGCTAGAATAAGAGAGATGCTGGTACTCTAATCACTGTCATGGTAAACTAATTGTTACAGAAAAGATGCGTTAGATCTAGTTAAGTCATCAAGTGTGTGGACTTTATTAAATATTAATTAAAGTTCTTGTTAATTGAAATGGATTACTTGCTTAAATTACTCACATTTTCTTATCTGTAACAGCAGTTTCTGAAGGTTTTAGATATTAGAAGTTCCAGTGTATGTGAAGAATTGCATCCTGTTCTCTCCAGCAGATAAACACCTGACTCATCACCTTATTATCTTCAAATTTTTGTCCTCCTGTTTTTACAAAAGGTTATGTGTCAAAGAAGGGAGTGTAGTGTGCTGGGAAATATTGAATTATATATTTTTAATGATCATAGAGTTGAAGGAGCTGATATAGTAAAGTCTAGCATTATGAAAAGCAATTTTTTGAGTAGTTAGAAAATCAACAGAGATACTATATGTATATGTATATGTATATGTATATGTATGTGTATTTCTCTTGTGATTTCTTCTTAATTTAAGTGTGGGAAGATAACAGTGTCAGAAATAAGTGAGTTACTTTTTTGCCCTGCCGTACTTATGCAAGCTGAAATCCTACCTTTGTTGTAATCTGGCAAAACAGCTGTTGCCTTCTGTTTGAATAGCATTTTCATGTACCTATGTAGCATTACTCTTAATTTCAGGATAGTCTATTGAGAAGGATGTTCAGAAACAGAGGGAAAGATTCTTTGTATTGGGTAAAATATCAGAAGGATTTTCAGTGCACTAAGATTTTATTTGTACTTTAAAGGATTGTCAGAGTCTGCAGTGAAAATTATTGTATAAGGAAAACCTGCTACAATTGTATGACTAATTATGCAGGAAGGGGTAATTCATACCAAAATATGTTCACAGTTAATTGCAAACTGGAAAAACAATTTCTTCTTCAGTAACAATTGAAAATAATAGGACCTTCATTATCCCAATACTCCTGTCTGCACTAATAAGATCAGATTGTTGGAGAAAAAAAGCCATTATAGAATCTAATCTGCTGCCGTCATAGGGAACTATGCAGTTAGTCAGGAAGCTCCATGGGTTGCAAGTCTAAGAACACTTCTAGCTTTATATAAAATAGTCCAGACCAAAGAAGAGATTGGAACCTATATAAGAAGAAATCGAAAGTTATCAAGAAAGTGTTCAGTATTCTAGATCCTTGGATCAGTTTGGGAATTGTTAAGTAAGGCTCTGGCATAGTCGTGACATTGAACAAATATGGAGAAAAACCCAAATGCTTCAATTATGTTTTCCTGACTTTACATAAACTCAAATCAAGAATTTAATTACTTTCAAGTTTTCCTTCCCTTTTAACATCCTTTTAACATTACAGGTTCCTTTAACCTGTAATGTAAGCTGCAGAAATTGTTTACAAAATCTTCACTTAGTGAATATTTGTCAGTTACTTTTAATCTTTTACCACATATCTGTGTAGAAAATATTTCTTCATTATCGTAACCTGTTAGATTTGAATGAGGAACATAAAATTCATCAGTCTGAAATTTCTTCTATTTTCTGTCAGTAGAAATAATTTTGCTAGTAATCAAATACTCACTTTGTAATACCGGAGCAGCCAATGGGATAATCCATAAAAGCAGAAAGGTGACAAAAGTTTGAGACTTCAAAAAAATCTTTATCTTTTATATGCCTCTTACCTATATTTTAATGAAAAGAACTAATGCACAGGGCTAACTTTTGAATATGTTTCTTAAAAGCTTTACTGGCATACTGTTCTCACCCAAAACTTTGGCAGCCTTAACAAATTATGAATAAAATCTACCTAACAATGTCCACCTCCAAAAATAAAATTATAAGTAAGGTTAAAAAACATTCTGTTTTTCAAAATTACATGTTCATATTTATTTTTCTCATTTCTTAATTGGGCAGATGAACTCAATCTTCTCACACTTGTGCCTGAAATTATGCAGTGATGGAATTTCTATCACAGAAATTTTAGCTTCAAGTTCAAAGAAATTAAGGGAAATCCTATAATGATATGCAAGAGGTACAAATGATCACATTAGGCTCTTCTGATTTTTAGTCTGTGAATTGTGAGATCTGAAAACTTAGCTTGAAAATAAAAAGTGAGAGCCTCATGAAACATCTAACTCCTAGAGCTGATGCTTTAGTAAAGCCTCCAAATATAAGAGCACTGTAGTAAAAATTGTCAGAGTGATCATATTATTGGCAGATTGCTGATGACAGTTGTATCTGTTTTCGAGGGTTCCCTAGCTGAGTGCACTGATACGAGATTTTCACTAAAACAGGAGCTGTGTAACTAGTCCCAGCTGAATTAGATTACTCTTTCTCAGGATAAAAGGCGTCCCATAGTCCATGATGTGATATTTTTTGTCTTTTCCCAGGTAATGAGAGAATGCTGGCAAAGCGATGTCTATTGTTGTCATGGCTGCATAGAACGGTGTTTCCATATTTGAAGAGGGAAGAAAAAAGGTTCCCTTTTTTTGTAATAGACTCTTTTTATTTTCTTTCTCTATCATTTGGATGATAGTTAAAACTGCCCAGAGGTCAGATTTGTCAGAAGCAGCTTGGTTATAGGCAGGAGACACGAAGTAGAGTTCAATATACGTATGCCAAGTTCTATGGACATAAAATGACAGACAATGTTGTGTGGTACAACAAAAGGTACTTTATGGTGTAGAACACCCAGGACACGGGAGAAGTGGGCCAGACTGAGAATACACTTGTGTATATACTGGCACAATTATTTCCAGTAGAATTCAGCTGTTCAAAGGATCTGAGCCCATAATGTATGACCTCTGTTCTACAGAGCTCTTAGAATTCTCTTACTTCCCAAACGTTTCTTTTAGACTAACTGCATGGAAAATTGGGAGGCAGAAGCTCTTGGTAAGAAAAATAACTGCAAGTATTGTTGGCTGCACTGATGCTTCAAGAACTGCTATTCATCTTCTATAGATAGTTTATTTGGCTATAAAATTTAGGCGATTCATCAATATTACTGATATTTCTATAATTTGAAGGACTTTTTTTTCAAATAGCATTCAAACTACTGTGTATTCTTAGTTTCAATAGCATGCCATCACAAGTCTCTCATTCCACTTATACTCAAAAATATTACAGGAAAAAAACATCTTAATTGGTGTTTAAGACCAAGACAAAGTTCTTTAATGAAGGACAGATGAAAGACACACTCAATATAAAATTCTGTTACTGTCTGTGACTTGGACATGCAGTTGGGAGACAAAATCCTTGCAAGGGATTTAGACATATCCTTCTGGAGGACTGGGGTTAAAATGCTTCACCCAGCTTCTGAGGGAGACTTAGTAATTCAAGCATTGCCAAAAGCTCATCGCAGCTAACCTTCATTTTGAGGACAGAGAAGGGAAAACCCTTCACCATAAGGATAGTCACAGGCTAGTGGTTCATTTTAAAAGCAGGTTAATATTGCCCCATCTTAAAAATAGTGCTCATGGGGAAAATATTTCTGCTTTGAGGAAATAACATCTTTTCCTTGAGCCAAGCTTCTATAGGGTAAAAATGGGATGCGTAATAAAATCTGTGTGTTTTATTGGATAGTTAAAATTCAAGTACTATTTCAGTAAAAGGTTTGCAACCAGTGGAAATTTATGTAAAAAAGTAATTATATGCTGGTTATAAAAATATAATGTGATTATGCATATGATTTATGTGGTCATTATAAAAATTTGCCAACCTTACTTTGTGTTCGTAACAAGATCTATATTTTAATTGTAGAATAAAAGCTACTTTAAAAAATCTAACAACTTCAAGTTGTAAAAACACAGCTCACGTTACTAACCTTTTAAACTCTATGAAAGAGTCAATGAGGTTTGAGTAACTGCATGCTTGGTGGTCTGCTCTTAGTATTATGCAAGCCTAAAAAGTGGTTTTTAATGGAAAAAATAATAACTTGAAGGAAGATCAGCTAACATTCTGTGGGCTTGACTGAATGTAATCAGTGCCTTAGAAAAATAAAGGGTTGAATGAAGATGACTGTGAATTACCACTGTGATGTGATCACAAAAAAAGTCAAATGCATTTAAGAAATTATATTTCTCACAGATATTGGTGGGTATTAATTCCAAATTAATAGGTTTTCCCCTGTTAAAATGTTAAGATAATAGAAAAAAACTGCATTTGCATTATACTTATTACAGATCTGTCTGTGCCTAAAAAATAAAAGACACCCCCCCAAAAATCTACATGTTTAATTATTCAATTCTTTCATCTGGTAAGATGGTAAGATGAAAACTATTTACTTCAGATAAATGGCAGTCAAAAGCAAGACATAAATATTTTGGAAGGTTGGAGAAGATGTGGAAGATAGGATTAAACTGAGCAAAGGAAATGTTAGATGAAGTATAAATCACAACTCTTTTCAATAAAAGTATTTTTCTTTCACTGTAGATCAGTAACATCTTTCTTTTTGGTTGTTCAGAACTAAGCACTGAGATACCTGCTGTAGAGAGCAATTTTATACTGCCAAGGACAAATACAATATGATCTAACAAGCTTTCTCTCATCACTAATTCCTTTTTGTGGTACTTTAATCTGGTGATTTGGAAAATTGAAGAGAGAATTGCAAACAAGATGAATACTTGGCTTGAATTCGTTCATATTTTTCTCTATTTCTCCTCATGGCACAGCTATAATTATGTTCTTATGAATTTGCTGAGATTGTACTTCTATTTGTCAAGTATATTATTAAGGCATTGACCTGTATCACTCACAAACTCAAAACACAGTTATTTAAAGTAGAACCTGAAGCACCTTAAGAGCTTGTCTGTTCTTGTATGCCTGGGATTATCCAAAACAGAAGGAAAAATCATTTACTTTAGTCTACTTAACACTACTGTTTTTCTTTTGTCACAGTAACTGCTGTTGGGTGTGGAAAAGGCTCCTTGTGCCATCTATTTTTGTGTCTGCCTTGCATAAGTGGAGCGCTTCAGCTGGAGTGGCAAAGAATCTCCTGTCCTCTGGGGTGATTCAGCATGCTGCTGCTCTTAGGAAAGTAAGCAATTCTTCCATGGCCCACGTGTATCAGTAACCTTTGAAAGGACACAAACTTTTAATGAGAGGTGGCCCAACTAAAAAAGGCTTGAAGGAACTCTCATGACTTTGTAAAAGAGTTGAACTGCTTCTTCAGTCTTGTGTATTTCATAGCTGCAAGCATGTTTCTTATGAAATCACACGTAAGCCTCTCACCTGCACCTGAAACACTGGGACTATGTGCTTTCCTTCCTACAAGAGTCTGCCCTGGCATCTTTTTTCTGGGAACAACCTTTGGATGTATTCAATTTTTTGAGTAGGAATCCAAATTTCAACAGTGGGCTGCTGGAAGAGAATGACAGTTCTTTACCATCGGAAGGAAAGCATGTAGCCCCAGTGTTTCAGATGCAGGTGAGGGGCTGCCCAGGGGAGGTAAAGGCCAGCCAGATTTCTTTTCCTGGCAGCTTTTGTCTGGGAGCAATTCTTGGATTTACCTCTTTATTTTAGCTCGATGAGAGCAGAAAATTTTGAGCTGGAAGGTGAAAAAACCTAAGGTTTAGGGATGAATGCAGTAGCAATATCAAGAGCATTGGTTAGTGAAATAAGTACATCAGTCAGGTGGTTTGTGATAGATATAGAAGTGCATTATTCTTCAGAAGTAAGAAAAACTTCTGTGCTTTTTGTCGTGGTCAGACTTCTAGTTTTTATTTTCAAGGTCTTACATGTAATGTATTCCTTTGGGTATATGACTCAATCAAGTTTTATTTGCCTCTGACTTTCCCGCTCTACCCTGCACTGGTGCAGCCTCACCTTGAGTAGTGTGCAGTTTGGGCAGCACAATATTAAAAAGACATTAAGTTATTAGAGAGCATCCAAAGGAGGCCATGAGGATGGTGAAGGGCCTTGAGGGGAAGCCATATGAGGGGTGGATGAGGTCACTTGGTCTGTTCAGCCTGGAGAAGGGGAGACTGAGGGGAGATCTCATTGTGGATTTCAACATCCTCATGACCAGTGACAGGACTCAAGGAAACAGCATTAAGCTGAGTCAGGGTATGTTTAGGTTGGGTATCAGGAAAAGGTTCTTCACCCAGAGGATGGTTGGGCACTGGAACAGACTCCCTAGGGAAGTGGTCACAGCACAGGACCATCCCTAAGAATGACATCCATGTGCACAAGAGCATTGTTCAAATGCTTCTTGAACTCTGGCAAACTTGGTGCCATGAACCTGGGAAGCCTGTTCCGGTGCCCAACCACCCTCTGAGTGAAGAATCTTTTCCAATATCTAACTTAAACCTTCCCTGACACAATTTCAGGCCTTTCACTCTGGTGCTGTCACTATCACCATAGAGGAGAGATCACTGTCTGCCCATCCTCCTCCCTTCACGAGGAAATTGGAGACTGCGATGAGGTTCCCTCCTCAGTCTCCTCTTCTGAACAAACCAAATGGCATCAGGCACTCCTCAGACCACTTGCCCTCAAGGCCCTTCACAATCTTCCTTGCCCTCCTTTGGACACTTAATGTCTTTCGTATACTGTGGCACCCAAAACTGCACACAATATTCAAGGTCAGGCCGCCCCAGTGCAGAGCAGAGCAGAACAATCCCCTCCCTTGTCCAGCTGGCGATGCTGTGCCTGATGCCCCCCAGGACAGGGTTGTTCCTCCTGGCTGCCAGGGCACCGCTGACTCATGTTCAACTTGCCATTGACCAGGATGCCCAGGTCCTTTTTCACAGTGCTGCTCTCCAGCCTCTCATTCCCCAGTCTATGTACATCCAGGGTTGCCCCATCCCAGGTGTAGAATATGGTACTTTTCCTTGTTGAACATCATTTGGTTGGTGTTTGTCCAGTTGCCTAATTGGTCAAGCTCTGACTTTGAGGGATTTAACAGCTCCTCCCAATTTTGTGTCTTCTGCGAACTTGCTCAGTATCCCTTTCAGTCCAAGTCATTTATGCAGATGCTGAAGAGCAAAGAGCCTAAAATGAAGCTCTGTGGAACCCCACTAACGACAAGTCACCAGTGTGATGTTACCCTATTCATTATGAATGATTTCTGGACAAAACGGAACAATTACCTAATTCTATTATTTTTTTTTTATTTTTTAAAATAGTAGCTATTTCACTTTAAGCTACAGATATTCTAGCTTCAGAAATAATTAGGAATCAACTAACCTGTCAATTGCTTCAATAATTGAAATCTCCACAGGTTGCTAGTGGTTCTTGATTGTCCCAGCTGGGATCTGGAGACAGCTCTTTTTGTGTTTCTGGTTGAAGTCCATGTCTAGAATACAAATGGCATTTTCATGCGTTAGCCAAATACCAATCTTAAAGTTCTTTCATCAAGGAAAGTTGATAGTTCTGAAATGTCTGTGAAATAATACAAATCCTGGTATTGTGATATGGATTCGCTTCAGCTACATATGGAATAAAAAATTCTAGCTGCAGTGTTTTTTACCCATGTTTATAAATCTCAGAGAAATTATTAAAGCTCAGTAGATGCAACTGCTTTAATTATGGTAACATTAACTAGAAAGTAATATATATGAGGAGTCTAATCAAATTCTCTGGTTGTTTATGATTGAAATTCACGCCATTAATTTGTCAATTATGTATTCATTGTTAATGGGAACAGTGATACTGTTTGCTCACCTCAGCGTAGCAGTGTTATCTATGTATATCATGTGAGTTTTTGACTCAGATATATAAATATGGTAAAGATAATTTTCTAGGTTAATATACTCAACTCTAACTCATGCTGTAAATAAATGATTGTGCATGTGAAATCATATCTCCTTAATTCTCCTAACAAGTGCTGAAAGGGTGGAATTAGAGGAGTGGTATCCAGTGAAAGGACAAAAAGGGGCGAAATCCACAAACTGAAATATAAGAACCACTTAAACTGAGAAAAAAAAATTCCTGTGAGGGCAGTCAAACACTGAAGCAACATTCCCAGACTGGCTGTGGAGTTTCCTTCCTTGAAGATTCAGAATGTCCCCGGACATAATCTTGAGCAAGCCTGCTTGAGTTGGCCCTGATTTGAGCAGTGTGGGGTGGACTAGGTCCCTTCCAAACTGAGCCCCTCCAAGATTCTGTGTTATCCTTAGAACTGTTGCATTTTATTGCAGCTGATATTTCAATGGTGTAGCAGAAAACAATAGAGAAAGCACTTTTGGTTGTTTTTCACTATCATGGGTTAGCAAAGCATAGTCTTGGAAGTGATGTTCTTGCAAAGAGGTGCTTACAGCTTCCTCTGGGACCTGATAGAACCTATCAGCTGGCCAGTTTGAATATGGACAATTCTTTAAGCCACTTAAAGTTGTGACCACCTCTTTGATCCACACTTAAGAATAGACAAACTCCCCCCCAAGCTCTCTCTCGTTTCTGGTGCTGGGACAGGTGGCTGCGGGGCCCCATGTGGGGGCCAGCGGGGCCCGCCAGCACCCGCTTCGGGCCGGCCGC
>NW_008238452.1:929989-939801 GCF_000691975.1 Corvus brachyrhynchos | reverse complement strand
TAAACAGACTGAACATCTCAAGGGTTGTCTTCTTACATTGTCACTGGGAGAAGGGAGAAAGGTGGGAGGGGGAGGAGAAGTGTTCTGAAGGTGTGGTATGATTTTTTTTCCTCTTTTCTTTTTCCTTATTTTAGGTGTATTAATAAACTTCTTTATATTCTTTCAAGTTTGCTGCCGGCTTTGCATTTCTCCTAATTCTTATCTCACAGAAGGTAAACAGTAATGAGTATTTTGGACCAAACCACTACACTAAATTGGTGCTTCCGCCCAGTTACAAACTGAACCTGCTACATTCACTGAGTGTGTTTCTTCATGCCCAGCTGAGTATGTGAGTCAATGCCATTTATATTTGGATTGCTGTGCCAGTAATCTTTAACGAAGCTAGGGTCTGATTTCAGGCAATTCCCTTTAACTTACTTGTGATCCGTTCTCTGTTTATTATATCTGAATGTTCAGAACCTGAACATTATGTGGCTTTTCAGTCTGAACTAATCTTGAACTGAGTATTTATAACATAGCACCTAGAGTTCTTGTAAAACGTAACAGAAAGCTTTTTAAATGTTGTTATTATTACTAATGGGAGTTTAATACTTTAGTCAAGGAGAAGTAAGGTATTTTGTCCATGTGTGCAGATAGGTTACAAAAACATTCATTAAAGGAATTTTTAAGAGCTGTATTAAAATAAATATAGGTAATACACTGGTCATGTTTCAGAGGCATTTTTAAGGTGCTAATAAAAACAGAGAAATGTAAGAAAAAATAAAATCAATTTCAAAAGAATTTGGTCAGCTTCAGAGACATTAAATATTATCATTTTTCCTCCTCTAACAGTTGGAAAATGAAGAACACACTTTATGTGCAGTGTGCTACTTCAAAAATTGAAACCAAATCCAGAATTCTGGTAATTTTTTGCACAATATTTCTTTTACTTTTCTTGCAGTCATGCAAATCACTGAAATATATAGCAGTAAGAGTTGTGCATCCCACTCTGCAAAAGTATTAAACATAATCTAATTTTTAAATGTAACCCTTTCCCTACCACCTATGTGTCCCTCTGTTTTCCATACCTTTAAATAAGGATGGCTTGCTGCACTGCCTAACTCTGTAATAGTCTGAGTATATTCTTAATATCATACCAAGAATTTTTAAATTGTACATATAATGGATTTTTCTTTTTCTTCAGGGGCCATGGAGAACACTTAAATTACAGTTTTTATAATAGGCTTTCAATGGTGGAAAATTTTTGTGGGTGCTCCTTTGATGATGTGTTTCTCTAGACCAATTATTTCTGTGCTTATTCATATGTGAGTAAAAACCAAACAGCTTTTTTATGTTTTACTGTATTCCTGAAGATGCTTGTTTGTGTCTTCTTCCTTATTTTTTCCTGAAATGCCCTACCCAGCTCAAGCACAGTCATGTAAGTAGGATTAAAAATCCCGAGTTGCAGAAATATATTCCCTGTAATGTTCCTACGGAGATGTCTCATAATTTCCTGCAGAAGCAGTTTATTGCTCACTCATAATCCATTTATTTTCCAACTGCAAAGGGCAGACTAATCTGATGTTTTTAATTTTACATTTGTGCAGTTGATTTTTTTTTTCTCATCTCACTAGTTCAGTGGGTTTTGGGGTACAATCAAGCAAAATGGGAAGACTGAAGAGAATGATAAATAAAACATACTTTAAAGTAGAATAAGTACATTGAGGCGCTTGAATGTACCTAGAAGAGGGCAACAAAGCTGGTGAAAGGGCTGGAAGAAATGTCCTGTGAGGAGTGATTTAGGACAATATGTTTGTCCTCTCTGAAGACAACCTCATTGCTCTTTGCAGCTTCCTGAGGAGGGGATGTGGAGAGGTGCTCACCTCTTCTCTCTGGAAGGATTTTTTATCAAAAGGGGTGTTTTAGCAGCTAGGTTCTTTTTTGCATAGGATAAGATGAATTAAATTCAAACAGGAATATTTGTGTGCTTGTGTTACCTCCAAATACTGTAGTGGCTTGCCAACAGCTACTGCAATATTTTAGAAATACATTTAAGATTTTTTTAACTTAAAAAATTAAAACCATGAAATATAGTTATATTAAGCTCATCAAGAAATCTCAGCAATAAGTTCAATAAACTTTTAATTAAACACTGATGGGAATATTATCTCATTTTGCCCATCAGGAACAGTCAGAGTTTTTATTGGACTCATCGCTACATGAACAATGGAAATTCATTCATTAGTGTTGCTCTTACATTATCGAATCATAGACTCATTAACAGAATCTTGTATGTTTCATTTTGTGTTATAATTATTTCTAAGTAGAAAGTATGACCGTGGTCACAACTCACCCTCTGGTGACTTCAGTGGGCTTGCCAGCAAACTGTGTTTCCTGATTAAACACCCTTCAGTCTACACCCTCTGGGATCAGTGGGAGTAAGTGGTCATAATACCAAAGCTGGACACATACAGTAGGCAGCTGAGATTTCTCATTCTGTCTTTTATAATGTGCAATTCAAAGATAAACACTTAATCCCCTGTAGCATTAATGTTGCATCCAATGAATAATGGCATTGCCGTAGGTTTTGAGATATTTCTGATAGAAAATTTCTGACTCCACAAATATCCAAAACATCATAAGGTAGAACAGAGATATATATGAAAAGAGTTGACAAAGAGGCGTTTGCACGTTGGGTTCCTCCTCACTGGACTGCTGACTGCAAATGAAGGGATTCGGAGAACATTTTGGTGGTTAAATATAGACATGATTCTCACCTTGACCACATAGAAACTTTACACCTATTTCCATAATATACTAACCTTAAAACCCTGAGGTTTTGCAAATTCTGTACCTAGAGCAACACGTATTCTGGAGGAAAGGCTTCCACCTATCTGGGTATTGCTACCTTCTTGGGAAGGCAGAAATTACCAGGTTACCAAAACTGAGTGAAGGACTGCTTTCACATTCTTTATGTGTATCTCTCCCAATTAGATATGTGTACACTTGATGAGGATTAGCCTCCATTTTTCTTGTGTTCTTTTTGTGTATTTTTTGATGTATTGATTCCCTATTTAATTTTTAAATATCCATTGTATTTGCTAGAAACTAATCATATTTTGTCTTTAGACGTTTTAAGAAAAGAATTATGAGTTGCAGAAGACCAGTAAAGAATTAGTGAAGAAGCTACTAGGCTGTGGCAGAAAATGCATAATAAATAAGCACAATATATATAATCTGCTGCATAAATATGAAATTATATATTTGCCTCTGAGTAACTTTCCAAATTCAGCTGAACTCCTCATGCTCATGTCAATATAATATAAAAACAAACTTGCAGTATCCTTGATCCAAATAGCAGACATGAGACAAAAGGGATGGTATGTCCTTCAGCTCTGATAAGAAGCTTCTATTTATTGGATAAATAGGAGAAAAATGTAGATGGTTCTTTCTTGGTTGTCTGCTCTAATGTATCATCATAAAGTTTTGAGACCACTACAGTAAAGCTATCATGATGATATATGGGTGATGCTCTTTTAAAAGTGGTAGTTGAATAAGAAATACTTCAAATATTAATAACTTTATGCAAATGGGGACTTTGGTGTATTACAAGAGTTGATGCCATTGAGTGCCATGTTGTGCTAGTCTGGTGTCTTCTCATTGTTCTTTGTACCCAGGGGACTGTGTTAAGCACATTACACAGGAACCCATCTCTTGGTTTAGGTGGCTTAAGAATTGCTCTTATGGATTACTAATATCTCGTGGTGTTAGTTTACCTGGGGACAGCAAACAAAATCCTGAAAAGGCAGGTGCTTGGTGAAACGGAACAGTTTCTGCAGCAGAATGTACGTAAGCAGGTGTCAGTAATTCTGCTGATTTCAAGAGATGGACTAAGGCAAGGCACAGGTTACACTGCTGCTCTGGGAGGGGATTACATTTAAGTAGTAAGAGTAATGGATGAGAGTGTAAAGCCTGAGGAAGTACCTGATCCAGGAAATTTGTTTTGAAATCTGCACAGCTTCAATTACTTCTGTGGAAGATCCCCCTCCTCTGCCTGTTGTTTTTTTACTGAGCTTCTCTTATTTTTTTTAATTAAGCTTCTGAGACTGCTATTAACAAAATGCAAACATAGGTTATGCTTATCCAGTGTAGCATTTCCTATCAGCTGCTTCACAGAGGTGTTCAGAAGCTGGTAGTACAAAATTTATGGCAAATCCAAGTTTTTGCTTCCTCCCACTTTGCCTCTAGCTGCGTTATAGCTAATTTGAGTGAAACACTTAATTATCTATTAGCCAAGGCTATAATATAAAATTAGTCACAGCCCTCCATGAAAAATAGCTAGCAACTTTCTCCTCATTAAAAATCAAACACAGACTTACCCATTTTTGGTACAAAGTGACTGGAGTAAAATCTGAATCAATAAAATTAATATGAAAAAACCCCCAAAATTAAACCAGAAGAACCTGGAAAGGAATGGCCATTTACATTTTAAAATTTATTTCCCAAAGATTATGATGTCACCCTTCTTTTCTAGCTTGGAATTTCTTAATACATGGGTGGGGTAATACTTCATTTCTCACTAGCCATAAAAAAGTTCCATAAACACAGCTTGATCTTCAATTGTAGAATTAAATATCATTTTAAAAGGAATATATATCAGATTATTCTGAGAGACACATATTTATAGTCAACAAACTTCAAAGCAGATTAATGAAGAGGTTCAAAAGGGATTTTGCAAATTCATGGTCAGCAGATACTAAGGTCAACAGGTGTATGCAAACCCCGTAACATCCCAAATCCAAGCAGCTGTGGATACCGGGAAAATACAGAGAAAAATGTACCACAGAGAGTGTTTGAGAACGTGTGCTATTCCTAAACGGGCTCTTTGGTGGCTTCTTTGGTCTTGATAAACCAGTGTTCTTAATGGGCTCTTTCTTGCGTTCTTTGTTGAAAATTTTTTTACTCTTCAAATATAATAAAATAAGGACATTTTAATGTGCATCTGCTTTATGCACTTGCTCTTTGGTTAGTGCAATCGTTCATTTTGAACTCACACATTACAGTGGAAAAGGAGAGGAAAAAATAGATGCACAAGGGCATAATGTCAGCATATACACCTTTCAGATATATCAGCACTTTCATGGTTTTGTTGTGAGATCGCTACTGTTCTACAGGGCATCACAGTGAAAACAAGTCTTGAAATTCCAAATATGTTGCTTAATTTGATGCCCTGGGGGTTTCTTGAAATGTCTTAGCTTCAGCTGATATTTGGATCATCTTTTCGTAGAGCTTTTTTCAGGGTCACTTATCACTGTGGGCTTAGGAAACAGTTTCAGTCGTGCAGAGAGGGCTCCCACTGAGTAAATGGCAGGCGCATTACCTTGCAAACCGAGATGGATTTGTTTGGTACAACTTGGCTGTCTGACCAGCAGCTGACAAAATCTGGTGCATGCAGCCTGTTCACTGAACCCAAAAGGGGTATGGTTTGTTTAACACACATGCACTTTCTGATTTCATGTAATAATAACCTGTTTTGTTGTATAGCCCAATATACAATAAGAAGGAAGACCAAAAAGGAATAGTTGCAGTGTTCATGTTTCTTTGTCTGAATTTTTTGTTTCTAGTTATTCTGGAAATCTGCCAAGATTTCCCCTATCTGCACTGCAACACAGATGTCTACATGCTTTTAACCGCTTTGGGGTGAAATAATGTAGCAGCTAAATACTGGAATGGACATCCAGTGCCTGACTGAAAAAGCTTGGCCCTCAGTATTTGATACTTAAAATAAAAAGCTTGCTAAGTGATTTAAATAAGCCCTGTGCGCTTGTGCCCCATTGTATCAGTAATTATTTTTTAAAAGTTTTATGCTACTAGTTTGTACTCTTATCCTTTTTTTCTTTTTCTTTCTTTTTTCCTTTTCTGCTGCAAAGTCTTTACTTCATTGGCATTAATTTAATTTATTGCATTGATTTTCTTAAGGATTTTTCTCTCTTATGTGAGCAGTGTTAGTTTTCTTTTTCCCTCAGAAAAGAAATCCCCAAAAACTTGCTTTTGTCAATTTATTAGTAGAAGCAAGAAGCAAGTAAAATCCCATTATTGCTGATTGGATTCAAAAAGACAGCACATTTTTTCACCTTAGTACATGAGCAAAGTTCCCATGTAGCAGGTGGTTGTAATTAGTTTGGAATTCAGTTTGGCTGGAAAATTCCTTCCTGTTCATTGCATAATTTCACTACTACAGTCCCAAAACAGTGGTAGGTAACAGCGAGAGAAGTCTCTGGTACTCTGGTATAAATCTTAGAGAATATCCCCTAAATCCTGCTAATGCAAGCTGCTACTCTGAAAATTAAAATCTTGCAGGTTTTGGGATCCCTGACACTCAGGTCATATGACTGAATGATAAAAAAAAGATTCTTCAGTAAACATAATGCATAAAACAAAACAAAAGGTGAAGTACCTTGCTGATTTTTGGCTCCTCTGTGATGTAAAGGATCATGTGAGGAAGTCTGACATCTCCATCTCTAGTTTTCAGTTGGAATCACATCAGCCAAAGCTCTTGTTCTTACTTTTGAGGCATGTTGCATGATATTCCACAGAATTTTGTGACAACAGTAAACAGAGATACTTAGCATCAGCTGAAATACTAACAGAAATCATTCTGAAAACCCTTTTGTGAAGGTGGCTGCCCATGCACTACCATGTATGAAATACATGTTACTCTGGTGAAGAAGGTTGCCTCCTTTGCATTGATGATTAAGTCTTGCAAAATGATCCAAGGTGGACTTTCTTTCAGTACCAATATTTCGTAGGCTTTCCCAGGTTCATTGATCTTGCCAAAGAAATGATCATAAAATCAAAGACATGCTAATGCTTTTGAATAGAAGGCAACATTTCTCAAAACTGAGATATTGTCAGTGACATATAATCGATGTTCTACTAAAACCAATCAGTTGGCTTTATTATTCAAATAGCTAAGTGTTGATAAATTATACAATTATAAAGTGCATTCCAAGCCCGTGTTAGATTAAATGGGTGGCTGTATATCTGCTATAAAAGATAAATCACATTACACTATTAATTGAATAAGTGAAACACAGAATTGCAAAACTTTCATTCCCTCCAACTGTTGAACAGACTTTTTATTTCTTCATTCCTAACCTATGTACTTGGAACAAGGATGTTTTAACAGCTATTCTAGAATGTTTTCTACCAGATGTCAGTAAAGCTGACTAAAACACTCACATTTCTGATTAGGATATAGTGTTTTATCTCCACTCTGACACTTGTCACAGGGAATGCCCTGTTTTTTGCTAAAGCTGGCCTTGCAAATCCCTGAAAGCCTGGAATTTTGCCTCTTTTAGTCATACTGTTTATCATGACAGTTTCATAAACATCTCTGTAAGTGCAGGGAAGTTTTGGTGGCTTTTAATGATTGAATAACTTGATTCAAAAACCATGGCTATTAAAAAAACCCCCACCACATCTGAAGCTATCGCCACATGGTCACTTTGAATCTTGCCCACTGACTTCTACTCTTGTGATAGTTGCATTTTTCAGATATCTAGTATTCTTTATACTAATCCTCATCTTCACTATTTGAATTATTCTCGGGCTAAATCCTGAAGTCATGTGGAGATAAAGGCAGAGAACATTTCTCCACCATAGTGCTTTATTGCCATTACCAGTGTGCTGAACAATGGAATAGGTGCTCTAAAACCACCAAATTTTTCTAATTGTCTGAATTTTCATTGTCAGCTGACTAAAAGGAGACCCTCTTCACACTGATATTAATTTCCAGTTAAGATTTTCCTTCATCTTTCAATTATTTCATAGTCTCAGTCAGTGAAGCGATGCCTCCTTTTGTTGCGTTCCTTAATAAACTTTGAGGGCTTTCCAATTCATACGGCTAATAAACTGTATGCAATAGCTTAGACTGACAGGGAAAACTGATCACTTGATGCAGGTTTATAAAGACCACTGTATCATTTTATCTTCCACAAAAGGGCTTGCCCACTGTCAATGAATAAATAGTCTTTAACTGTAAAACATGACCACGGGGTCTGTCCAGGATGCTTTCTTGAGATAAAATCCTCATTAGGTTAATGGAAGATCACCGGCTGTAGCCTACATTTTATTTTGTATAATGAGTTCCTTTTTATACAATAAAGCTTATGAAAGAAGAAATTATTGGCTCATAGGGCAGAGATGGATGAATATAATAACGCTTCTGTTGGAGGGATTTATGATGTATATTTAGCATTGCAGACAATATACTAAATCATTGCCACAGCCAACGTGAAAGATACATTCGTTGTCATTTGTTTTTACCAGCTTCTCTAAGTTCTTCTCGGATGTCATTCTAGAGATTTCTAAATCAGTCTCACTTTGTGTTATTAAAAAGTCTATTATACATTCTAATACAGCTCTAAAACATGGCAAATTATTTCACTTTCATTGTTTTTGATGCCATTAATATCTACTCCCTCTTCTATGATATTTATACTAGATAGAAGAAGCCCTAGTGCCAGTGTTATGAAAACAACACAGTAATTGAAAAGGCAGATAAAATGTTTGTGAGAAATGTCATAGAGATAAATTTTCCCCAGTTTCCTGGGACATCCATGTAAACTGACAGTATATTCTTTGGTCAGATGCTGCTGTTAATATTAAAACAAAAAAAAAAAAATTATTAGTTTGGAAAGGGCTTAGAAGGGCAGATTCAGTATTAGAAGGGCAGATTCAGTATTGTAGTACATGAGCTATGTCCATAATACTGACTGTGGTAATATCTGTAATCAGAAGAACACATGCAATTGGATTTTTTTGTGGAAACTTCATAGGAGCCTCTATGGGCACACCTGTTGAGGCCACCGTTCACTCACAAGTAGAGATGCCACCAAACTCTTTGTACTATTTTTATGCTGCTCCACATGACCAAATAAAAAAACCCAAAAATTGATTAAGGCTTTTAAACAATGGAGAAGGCTGGGAGAGTCAAAAACTCAAAGAATGAAAACTATTACATTTAGTGAATACTCATAGCTTGCATTCTTCTGGTTCTATGACCTCTAGTAACTAAATACGGTACATCAAAATACTGCTTTGATCAAGCGTGTATCCATCCGGTGCAATTTTTGTATCTTGGAAAAAAAAGACTTAAAAGTCAGTTAAGAGTGTTTTGTTGTAATGTATGGCAATATCTTCCAGGTATCTCAGAGAAGCTGAGATATCAGAAATGGCTTCAGTCAAGAGGGAAGACAGGTTGTATGGGAAGAGGGTTTATACTGAAGTGACGAGACTGTAACCCAAAAAGTGGCAGTTTCTCTTGTAGTTCTCAGAGGGAAAAGTGGAGACAACAATCCCTACTGTCATACATGAAATCCCTATTTGTGCTTGGTCTTTGCGTATTAAGTGCTTTAAGTAATTAATTTTGAGTTAATTATTTTTAAATTGAATGTTACAATTAACCCATCAGCCCAGGTACAAAAATCCAGTTCCATTATCAGTGTTTTCATTTGTTTAAAGTAGTTTATTAATAGAGTTGCACCCTTCCCAGTTAAAATTTTCCCAGTAAAAAATCACAAACTTGCCCTTTTCAAACTTCAAACCACTGGTACACCATAAGAGTTTCCTTTCCTGTGTTTACTGTATACTTTTACAAGTGTTTTGAGGTGTGTTGGATGTATTTTAATACTTTTTGTAGGTGTTTCACTTGCATTTTGATTCCAAGGCCAAAACCCCACCCAGTCTTAATAGCCAGCAGCTACTTTTAGACACGGACATTACTCTGCAGGCAAGTCCCATGGCAACCTGAATACCTGAATTTTAATGAA
>NW_008238452.1:883285-929858 GCF_000691975.1 Corvus brachyrhynchos | reverse complement strand
GGGCGTGGGGCAGCGTGGGGGCGGAGCAAAAACTATAAAAAGGACAAAGCCGAGAGGCGGGCCCTCTTCTCTCTTCCCCCCTTGCTCTCTCTAGACTAGCTGTGGGAGACATCGGTGCTGAGCATTAAAAGCCTTACCCCTTTTAAGGGGCTTTTAGTAATTTTTTTAAAGTCAGCTCAGCACTGCAAGTCCTTTTTCTCTACCTGAGGTCCAGTGCTGTCTCAGCCAGAAGATCTCATATCCCTGCGCTCCTGGGGCATACCATCTACCGAGCCATAGGATCCCAAATTTTTATATTTTTCTGATTTCTGTAATTTTTCAATTTTTCTGTTTTCAATAAATTAATCTTTTCAAGAGTTGTCTCATTTCTCACACCTACCAGGTTTGTGTTCTTTTAAGAAATATTTTGCTTGATCTTGTTCAGTTCACATGGGATGTATTTTGCTCAGGTGCATGGATACATAGATGACTTGTTATTAATAGACAATTTTGCTTATTTGTGTGTAAAGTCTTCAATTCTTTTCCAGCTTGTCCAAACATGTTTTTCCTTATTTTCTTTACACTATTACTTTAGGAGTTATTGAGATATAATTGATTGCTAGGATTAAGCCATACCCAAGTGACTTTCAGATATTTGTTATTCATGGTATTTTTCCTATTTTAAATTAACCTTTGATGAACAAGAACATGTGTTAATTGTGAAAGAGAATATTGAAATGGCTGGCAAAGTTTTATAATACACAAGAAACTTGTCACTATGGTGAAGAAACTTGAGGACATTTCGTCTCTTTTACTGTCACCTAGTAAAAAATATTGCAGTTATGAAATGTGGTTTTGTTCCACAGCTACTGATGGTTTCCTCTGTCAGAAGCAATCTATAAAACAGTGTCTCTGTGGCTTAAACATGTAGATTAGTCTGAAGTTTAGTGTAACACAGTTACAAGTCTTCTGACTGCCCTCAGAAGAAAATGGCAAGCATCTTTTCCATCTTTCTTTTATCTTTTCATACTGGCTGTTCAGCACTCAGAATATGACATATCCCAAGCCATTTATTGGGAAAGCCCTGCAGGAAAGGCTCAAAAAGCATGTCTCCATTTTCACTCACAGGAATACTGATGATAATTACCCAAGTGTAATGGCATAATGAAGGAGGAAAGCTGTTAGTCAGTCTTCAAATCTGAAAATATAATTTTTGCATTTACTTTTAAGTTTTGAAAAATAGGCACAGATATGGTGATAGGTGCTTTGTGCACATTTGCTGTATCATCGTTGACAGCTTCATTTTTACAGGAACAATGCCCTCTGAGGACAAAAATACCTCTTTATCTTGATTGCCTGAGGACAGAATAATCTAGGATAAGCAAGATAATAGGAACTAAATAACTCCCGGTCCCATTGATGACCTCTAATGACCATAAAGCACAAATAATGCACACTCAAACTAATCATTATTTATAATGATTTCTGAAACTATGTTATGAAGTCTGAACTAAACTCAGATTAAAATCAATATTATGTAACATCAGTAGTGATGTGTCTTCTGGAGTCAGTATGGAATACAGAAAATGGTTATAAAATAATATATTCATTACAATCTGTGAATTCATGTTTACAATAATAATGATTTGCAATTTTGTTATGCAAAGAACACCAATGCTTATGGTCTGGTTATAAATCATCAAGAGATCTTCAAGATCATCTAGTCCAACTGTCAACCTGGCACCACCACAATCACCCTTAAACTGTATTCCCAAGGGCTACATCTGGATGCCTCTTGAGTGCTACCAGACATGGTGACTCTAGCACCTCCCTGGGCAAATTATTCCAATGTCTAACCACTCTTTCATTTTTTTTTTTCCTAATACCTAATCTGAACCTCCCCTGTGATATATTTTCTAGCTTTCTTAATAACTATGGGTGTATGGTTCCACTGTGTGTTATTATCACTCAAAATTTCACTGCTCCCAAATGTGGAAATTTATACCTGTAGCATCTTATTTCTAAAAGCATCTTATTGGAAAAAAAAAAAAAAAAAAAGTAGGTTAAATGGAATCATAGAATATGCTGAGTTGGAAGGATCATCGAGTCTAGCTCCTGGCTCTGTGCAGGACACCCCAAGAGTCAAACGATGCGTCTGAGAGCATTGTCCAAATTCTTCTTGGACACAAGACAGGCTTGGTGCTGTGACCACTTCCCCAGGGAGCCTATTCTAGTGCTCAACCACTCTCTGTGTGAAGAACCTTTTCCTGATATCCAGCCTAAACGTCCCCTGACTCAGCTTCAGGCCATTCCCTTAGATCCTGTCCCTGGTCATGAGAGTGAAGAGATGTGTGCCTGCCCCTCTGCTTCCCCTCGTGAGGATGTTGAAATCCACAATGAGGTCTCCCCGCAGTGTTTGCTTCTCTAGGCTGAACACAAATCTCAGCTGCTCCCCCTAAGGCTTTCCCTCCAGATCCTTCAGCATCCTTGTGTTCCTCCTTTGGATGCTCTCTAGTAACTTAATGTCTTTTTAATATTGTGCTGCCCAAAACTGCACTCAGTACTCAAGGTGAGGCTGCACCAGTGTGGCATAGAGCAGGACAATTGCCTTTTTTTCTTTTTTTTTTTTTTTTTAATTTTATGTCTCACTTTGTTTGCAAAGTGTTATTGCCACTGTTTTTATATATATATATATGTATATATATATGTGTGTCACCTATATGTACAAAGAGAATGTCAAGATTACAGTTTTAGCACTTGTATAAATGTACAAAATTAGCAGATTTTTAAAAAGGATTCCAATTTCTCAATCGATGAGGACTTCTAATTGCTTTTACTTCCGAAAAGAGAATGCATTTATTTTTTGCATGCTGTATTTATACACAAATGTGGCAAGAAAAATTCAAGCATATTTCTGGCACTGCAAGTATGGAAAATTAACATTGAATTTAACTATTTTGGAAAACTGTGTTTGTTGAGGCTTTGGCATATGTTGCATTTGCTAGTAAAAAAAACTTGTTGCAGGCAACCACTCCATTTAAAGTTTACTGTTAAGTATGACTTTAGACAATGAAAGCTGTATGAATGTTTTCACATGTAGAGAAGAGAAATCAAACAATACTGAAATGACCTTGTAAGTTTCCCCATTATTACTAGAAAGAGATTGCACATTCTCCTTAAAAAACCATTCCGAGTCTGAGAGAGGGCAGGGAATGGATGAAAAAAAAGGGTAAAAAAAGAACAGGAAAAAAAGAAAAAGGAGTCACACAGTAGTCAGATAAGATTCTTCATCTATGGATTTGCCCTGCGCTTTTCTTCAACTCAATTGAAGATGATCCAGTGAGTGAAGCTGCTAGGAATGAAGTGGGTGTTTCCAAGTGCCAGTCAATGGAAAAATGATAAATGATTGCAGAACCCAATGTGGGTTTTCAGAACTAGGAAATGAAATGTCCGTGTCCTTTGTATTCAATTCAGCTTAGTCTCCCATAGTATTTTAAATGCTTGCAAATTTTTAAGAAGTTCAACATGAACAAAATGTTGAAATCCACAGCAGGTCAGTGTTTTATTCTATGAAACCCTGTAACTCCAAGAAAATAGTGAAATAGCTTTTATACAGACTCCACTGCAAGTATCTTACTGTGCATCCGATACCATATCAGTATTGTCTGCTCCTCTGTCAAAAGAATTTTTTTAAACTTACATACTTCTAAACTTTCAGTTCTTATTTGAACCCATAAGAAAATAAATGTCATGTAAAAAACTTAAGTATAAGGAATATTATTATCATAATTGAGGAAAATAATTTGGAAATTTTTTTCAGACAGGTCAACATTACGGCACTTAGTTCATTATCTTAAGTGGCCACAATAAATAATCTATTTTAATATTTCAAAAGAGAAGGAATGATTTCTGACTTTCTGCAGAATTAATGAGTAGTAGATTCACGGCTGATTATGTTTCTTTTGCTCACTCTGCTCAGGTTTTCCTCTGCAGGACTCTTTCTGCACTGGCATGCATGGCCAATAATCTGGTTGATCCATTAGAAAGGTCCAGAACTGGGGAAGAATATAATTTCGTATGATAAGCTCAGTTAGTTTTGCCTAACCTTTGTATTATTCTCTTCCTTCAGGAATAGCCATGGTAGCACTGCTATCCCTTCTATTAGCAACCATATTTGAAAATCTGTAAAAACTCCCCATTTTGCAGCAGGTTCTATTGATACATAGATTTGAGAGATTCCTTATGCCTTCAAAACTTCTTATAGCCACCTGAAAAACGTGAGAAATGATGACAAAGTGTAGTAAGTTCTCCTAAGTCAAATCTCTTAACAGAGCTGTAATTATTTGCCATCTTTGTAGCTCCAGGGTGCAACTGCATGGCTAAAAAGTGGAGGTGAAGAGAGGGTTAGCTGGATAAAATGTTTATGACTTTAGAAATCTCTCTTCAAATAAACTGAGTTCTTATTAGGCTGATTGAGTTACACTCTTGTGTTTGGGATGCTCCAATGTGCTTAAACATCAATAAGATCATGTGAAAGACCACAGAGTATTCTGATGCTAAAATAGTGAAGTAAAATTAAAAACTAAGAAAGTAATTTCATCCTGGTTGATAAAAATTACTTGTAAGTGTGTAGCATCCTGTTAATGACATTGTCTTAAGAGTGACTTCAAAGACAATGTTTCTTTATTGGTTTCCCAGAAAATCTTCATCCAGGTAGGTTTAATTGATATAAAAGGGTGGTATATTAATTAAGGAAAATTTCTGGCCGAGAGGTCACAGATTTGCCTAGGAGTGCAAACACCAGAGCAGCAGGTGTATATGTGTATACAAAAGATCTAGCCCGCATCATATAGGGTCGGTGGGAAAAGGTAACTGGCCTTCTGTAAGAGGCCATCTCTTTAATGTTGCTTTTTGGATCAAATTCCATATAGATTTGAAATCCCTAATGTGAATTTTGCTAATTTATGGTGGGACACTGAACAAACACATATCTCAAGCTCATTCAGCCTTGTACAGGCTTTTGTAAATGAGTTTATCAAATATGACATGGTGTCTAAATACATTTTAAAATTTTTTATAATTATGTCAGTAGACACAATGCTCAAAAAAATGAAACTGGGAAGTCAAGTTCTCTGAAGTTAGGAAATTACAGGATTTCAGTGCAACCTGAATTTTACCACTTTAAACTGCGTGCAGAGACTGTTTAAGGTCTGAGCCTTTCAGCCTGCAGTTGTGATAGCACTGATTTCCAGAAGCCTATGTTCTTCTCTACATCTGAGGGTGGTTATGCAGGCTTTCAAGTGACTTCCAGCAATAATTTTAAATGTACTTTATATTTGTTTTCTTTCATTTTATTACAGACATTTTTAAAAAGAACACCTGCTCCACCTTGTCAGTAGGTACTAAGTTCTACTTCTCATATAAAGTTATGACTGAGGAGAAAAAATAGTACAAATTGTTCATTATAAATACAGCTGAAAACATAAACTGACAACATCAGTTCTCCTGTTTCCTGAATTATCAATCTTTGATTCCCAAACTTAATATAGATACTTTTTTAGAAATTTATTTGACACTTTTTTTGTGATAAAGATTTTAGATGAAAAAAAAAGTCATCAGTGCACGTATTTTAGCTCATATTGTGAAAAAAGACGTGGGCTCTGAATCTATCCTTGACGTGATATCTGTGTAAACATTTGGCTGGATCAATAAGGCTGCCTTTGATTTTTGGTCTAAAAAAAGAATACTGCTATCTGTTCTTCCTTTTTAAATATTCTAGGTTTTTAAAAATATCTCCAGATACTGAGGTGTGACATGCTATATTTGAAGAAATTAAGGAATCAAATAGAATCATCTATTTCAAAGATTCCCTGGGAGGCTTATTTTGGTTAATTCCCTCTTTCTCTTTCCACTGCTGTGTTCTGTGAAGTCATTGAGTAGATCTGTGGTTTTCTTTCAGAGACGAGAAAAATGGCCAAATGAGATTAAATTAATGGGTTTCCCTTTATTCAGCTGCAATCTTTTCAAGAGACTTGATTGATGTTTTGCTGTTTTCATATTTTGTTACGTTCCTTGCCATTTGAATGAATTGTCAACATTATAATGTCTTGAATACTCTGTAAATTATAGCATAAGTACTCCCACTTTGTTTACACACTGAATTTTGATTGATCTATCCATTTTATATTTCTTTAGTTTACAACTTTCTTAATTGCTAACTATAATGGGACCAATCAAACCCCAAATTATTTAAAGCAGAGCAGCAATTTAATCTGTTGTCTGTCATAGATGGCATGAGGTACTATACCACAGCCCTGTTTTAAATGGTTCTGAGAATATACATGACTGAATACCATGTGAAGATGTTTTATTTGCTAACTTTGTTTTGGTTTTTAATGAGCCTGGTTTAAATGCTGTCTCCTCCCTTAGGTGAGACTATCCTCTAACTGTGTACTGTTCTGTTTCTCTGTTCCTGGGATAAAGGTGATATAAATGAAAAGTGAGTGTGGAGGAGCCATCATGACCACAATCGATGGAGGAAGTGTTACTGCGGCAAAAAGGGAGGTAATGGGAGCTGATAGAATTAGTGGTGTACACTGAAGCTGGACAGTGTGAAGAGGAAAGAGAGGGCAAAGGAAAACCTACGGAAGAAGAAAAGGAAGAGAATGTGAGTGGAAGAAAGAGAAAATTTTCCAGTCCTTTCAACCTTGAGACTAATCCTTCTTACATGCTTTCTCTTCTTACCCGTCAGTTTTACTTCCTGTTCCCTTTCCCCTTTGCCCTTCAGAGGCAGGGGAAGAGAAAGAGGAAAAATAAAAAGAATAGACGGAAAAGCAAGAGTGTAATTTTCTTCATTGGCACCATGACTGTGTAGATTGCTTCTCCTTTCAGGCGTTCTAGTGTGCTTAGTGTTGTTCTGGAACTGTACTTTTTATCTTGTCAGTAATTGTGATGAGATAAAACTGAGAAAGGGTGTGACATATACGGCTGGTTTGAATTCTCTCTGTAGCTCACCATGTTTCTTATATGAGCAAATATATTTTGTGCACCTGGAGCATATCACAGGAAAAAATTGCCAGACAGAACTCAATGTGCACAGAAACTGGTTTCATCCTTAAACCAGACCAGTGTTAGAGATTGTTTATGAACACCAAGAACAAAATATTTCTAAATGTGTGACCTGGATTTTTATTACCAGAACAATAACTTTTTTGTTCATAAGCATTCTCATTCTCTTTTTGGTAAATCTTGTGCCGCTCCTTGAGTGGAGTTTTTTTATCAGTGGAGAGCAGGCTGAAAATGTTACTGAATCTGAATAATAGACTCAGATGAAGTGAACAGCCACAAAAGACATTAGGCAATGGGAGACCTGAGCCTGAAATACTAAATGAAGTGTGCCTCTTTAGTCTTCAAGAAAAGGTATGTTTCAACAGTAAATATAAAGTTCAAAACACAGGATATAAAATACACCATTTTATTTTGCAATGGTTTAACATTCTATAATTAAAAGGAAATTATAGGCACCTGTTTGTGCATTTTAAAAAAATGGATCAACAGCATGAACAAGTCAGACATAATAATTTTTCATTACATTCCTATTTCTATTATTTTCAGCCTGTGGATCTGTGTTGGCTCACAACGTTGGCTCTGCCCTTCTTTAGCAGTCAGGTGGTTGATATTTTTTTTTTCCTACATCTTTGATTACCCTGCCACAAAATGAAAGGAGCCTCATCAGATTTTATTTTAAGTCTGGGAACTTTTCCTACTTCTTGAACCTGAATGAATATTTAAGCAACTCATAATGCAACAATTGTTATTCTGAGGGAAAATAAAAAGCAATTCTCTGCTGAACATCTCTGTAGCCTGGAAAGGTAATGGCACTGCTGCAGACTAGAATAAAATCAAATCCTAATTGTTTTGGTGAATTTGACTTGCTAGCAAGTCAGGCTTTAATCTCTGCTTAAATTAGAAACCTTACTCTGTTCAAATTCCTGTGGGGTTGCTGTCTTTGGCTTCCATCTACTTCATTCAGCTCAGCTAGCGAATGCTTTTGAATAATGTCGTGATATTTCCATTAAAGAATTCAAAGTTGCTGAGAAGAAATGTGTCAAGATGCTGATAAAATTCAACAGAGATAAGTTGCAGTGATGAGCCTGAGGTTTGGCAAATTCCTCAAGCACTCTAAGGGGCGTTAGTGAATAAGCAAAGGTCCAGGATGCAGGGGCAAAGCTGTTTGTCCAGAGTATTTGCAGTCAGAGTAAACTGGAATTCCGATTACTCCAAATGCAGGTTCTGGTCCTGGTGGCTGATGAAGCAGAAGGGTATACCAGTGACTGCAGTAGCTTTTGGGAAGGATTTGAGCACATAAGCGAAAGAAAGAAGTTTTAACATCAGTTATTTCCTTGGGAAAGTGAGCTAGGTGTTGGGAAAACTATAGATTCAAGAAGTTACTATCTTGGTCTGTTCTTGGTTAAGCATGTCCTTCTTTTCCCTTTCTTGTACTCCTAAATATACCGTGTAAAAACCTTTTCTACAGCAAAGCTGATAAATAGTCTAGTCCCTCACTTTACTGAGAGTCAAATTTTCTCAATAGTGCATCACTGTTCTGGTTTTCTCTTTCTGCAAGGAATATGAGGGAGGTCATGATATTGCCAAAACAGAGTTCACAATTGCTATCAGTGTCAAAAAAATGTCAAAACCATACATTGTAACAAAAAAAGAAGAAATCTCTCAAATTCTTTTGGAGTTGTGTAGTTGAAATATGTAAGGGCAGACTATAAAAATAATGTACAACAGTCTGAGGTGCAGATTGTTAATTGGTTTGTTCTAAAGCAGGCAAAGACTTCAGCATGTTAATTTAAAAAAATAAATGAAAAAATCTTTAAAAAACCATTTCTAACCACTTTTTAAAAAAGCCCTCTGAATACATGTATAGGCACCCAGGAATTCACACAAATCCTGCTATTTATCAATTCTCTTGGGTGACCTTGAAATGACTCTATCACCCTGACTCAAATCAGCTGTATTCCTGGAGAGTGGCAGGAAAATGCATGTATAAAAAGAAAAAAAAATAAGCAAAATGTTCTTTTCTGGTGAGCTTGAGTTATAAGATTAGATTATGGCTGGCAGAATCAAGGGCACATAGGCATGGCACTTGATGATTATGATTTATGGGAGCATTAAAGAGGAAGAAATCAATATATAGTCTAAAAGTTCTGTTTTGCTACGATTAATCTAAACACCCTCCTTGGGTTTGTGATGACAGAGGAAGGCTATGTTGATAAAAACTTTTCCTTTTTTCCTCACCAATAGTTTCAATAACTTCTAATGTACAAATCCAGCTTTATAAAATGAACCTTTTGTAGCCTTTCATTTTAAAGAATAAAAGCTAGTAGGTACAATTTGCAATAAATCTGAGGTCAAATGTGACACCAGATAGACATCTGCTAAAAATAAACAAAGTCATAGTGCACTACATGAAGATACTATTAGCAGGATACAAAATCAAAAGAAGAGTCTCTCCACAGGAAAAAAAAAAAAAAATTCTCCCCTTCAGCTCTTTTTGCCAGTTATTTTCTTTCTTTTGAAGCCTGTGGCAAAGTGGTGTCTTCAGCTGAAGGTTTGTGCTGGTTTTAAATTTGTAACTTAGTGCATCTTAGCTCTAGTCAGATATTTGTAGCAAGCTAAAAACTGTATCATATTTTTCTGTCTAATGAACTCTATGTGTTTTATTGATACCATTTTCTTATGTGGTTGTCT
The DNA here is from genome assembly GCF_000691975.1 of Corvus brachyrhynchos. Lineage (NCBI taxonomy): Eukaryota > Metazoa > Chordata > Aves > Passeriformes > Corvidae > Corvus > Corvus brachyrhynchos. The sequence continues at coordinate 920,120 of NW_008238452.1, read as the reverse complement.
GAAAGAGTATTTCTTTGAAACTTTGTTATTTTGAAGCATATATGCATAAATATTTTTTTCTCGTAATATTAAATATTTTATTTCTAGGTATTATAGAAAATAAAAAAAATATGCAGTTATAAGATACATACATCTGTATAGCCAAATATCTGTCTCTGTCTTGGCCATCCTATAAATGTCATACAATCTACTTAAGACTGGGATAGATAAACACACAATTAAGACTCATACTGCAAAAACACTGCAATGTATTTTGACTAGAAATGCATTGTATGCTTTTTCTTAAGTGTCCATGCAGTCTCTGCTGGTACTTTTTAAAAATACTGCTGGGATGTGGGGTTTTTTGAACATCCAGTTTTAAACCCAAAACCAACCGAACAAATCTTAAGCATCAGTACATAAACACAGACAGATGAATGGAGTTATTTCACTGAAGTGGTTTTGTTTCTAGAGGACTAACTTCTAGTTACAGAGTAGAGTTTATAAAGAACATCTATCAGAGTATCTGATATAAAGTAAAAACCAGGAAATGGGAACATCTCAAAGAGAAATAAATTATGGGAGAAGTTAGATACCCCTCACCCATCCCAATCCAAAAAGACCCCCTTACATTATAGGATGAACTATATGGATACATTATAGTATACATTGTATGGAATGACCTTTTTCATAGTGGTTAAAGAGGTTCAACATTTGTATATTGTCTCTTAAACATCACCAAAACTAATTCTAACTGTCCAGAATGACTGTAGCTATAATTAGAGATTGAAGAACTCTAATTACTGCACTGCAGAATGTTAAGAAAAGTAAGAAGTATAAAATACTCTTACAAATTATTTTTGTTTCTGAAAAAATATTTCTGTACAGTTATATTTTTTAATAATTATTTAAAATACAAACATACCTAGAAATGTCACTACAATTTGTATTGGAAGAATAGTAATATAAATTATGAATAAGGTTCTATAAGTTAAGATACTAGAACACTATCATTGGAAAGAATTGCTTTGTAAATATCAATCAGTGTAACTTCACAGTATTTTTATAAAATAGAGAAATTAATGGTATTTTTTTTTTTAATTTCAGCTACTTTGTTAGTATAAAGTATATTTGATGGAGCCCTTGACAATATTTGGAAGAGAAAGGAGAGGTCTGTGTTGCCACTCTGTTCTTAGAACAGCACAATGTTTAGCTAGTAAGAGTCTAATTTCGTTTATAAAATTCATTTAAATATTAACTCTTAAAATGAAATCCTGCTCATGAAATCTCATGTATATCTTTACAATTAAACCAAACTTCATGAGTAGTGCAGGTTAAGGTTGAAAAGTGTATGTTAACTTATGAGGTGAAGAGAAAGGACTGTTTATGGCACAGTGCCTCTCCAGACAAATACTTCAATTATTAAAAGATGCCTAGAAACAGTGCTGTAGAAGACTTTTGTATTTCACAATAAATGTACAGCTGACTTCACAGCATGCTAGAATCCATGAAGAACAGGCAAAGGGGAAAGACTGTAGTTTTATTTGTGTTCCTTCAAGAGAGAAATAGTTTGCTATTCAGTGAATATGAAATGGGCTTCCATATCTGTTCAGTTTTTTGAAATCAGCATAAGAATTTCTTTTAAATGAAAAATAGAGAATAATTTTGGGTTAAAACCCAGTACTCATAAATATAGAAAAAAATCCTGTAGTTATGCAAGAATCATTATCCAACAATTGTGTGGGAATGTTTGGAGCAGACTGATTGTACTTAATTGCACAAACTTTGAGAAAATGACACACTAAATTAGAAGGAAGGACATTAAATTATTTTGCAGTGGTAAGTGATGCCATGATGATTTTTGCCTTTTCTTTTATACCTTTTATAACTTCTGTATTCTTATTGTTTTTTGCCTACATTCTTGGACTTGTTTGTCAAGCTAGAAGACTAAACATCTTAGAAGCTTCGTAGCCAGGGATCAGTGTGCCCCAGACCCCAAGGTCCTCTCCAGAACACATTCTGTAAACCAAGATAGAACCATCCAGGGGAAGGTTCCTTGAGGAGGGGGCTCACTCGAGCCTCTCATTGGGGAATCTTTGATAGATATGCTAATTAGTAAAACCTATAATGTTATACCTGATCTGTTGTGAGTGTGCATTTCGGCCCATTCCACCTGGACGTAGTGTACCTAAAGATCCTTAAAATAACTACCGAGGTAAAATCCCCTTTCCCCTTCTAACCATGTTTGACTCTTGATTTTAAGACCAGGAAAAGGCATCATAAGCATGGACACTCATCAACTTTCCTGGTATTCATTTTTCTGTTAGAGTAATTGTCATTATGTTTAGATTTTGGCAAGTTTAAAATCTTCCTAAAATTACAGTTTCCTGAGCAATGACTCTTTTTATTTTAAAAGTGGCAGAGTCAAGATAGTTTTGTTTGCTCAATAACAGATGTCAGGTATTTGAAAGGTAATGAATAGTGAATGAATGAAAACTTCTCCCATATAATTTGTTCTTGTCTTTGATAGAAATTATATCTGACCAACTAATTCATCATTACTTCTTTCAAATAACTTAAGGTTTAATATTTATTCTGATTACAAGTTTTGATTTATGTAATTTTTAAATTTAAGGCTAAGTATTAATGAAACCATAAGACCTTTTAAGGAATATAACCTGTTCTCAGTCACTGTGAGTGTATTTGCATCTCTTCAAGTTTATCATTCTTAAAGGACATAATCTCTGTGAGGAAGGCAAAGAACTATTTTCAACTATAGCATAGAGAAATACCCATGCCGTGGGAAATGCTTCAACATTTCCTTCTGAGACAGAATTTTAAAAATCTCATCATTCTTGTATATTTTTGTCAGACAACAGAGAATAATTGAAATTGTGTGTTACACAAGTCTCGTACAAAGTATAATGCTGTTGACCTCAATCTCTGCATTAGAGGTAGGTTTTTTCTATCTTGAAACTTTTATTACTAAAACCAGCAAATAATATAATGCAGAGTTCAGAACTGCTTCAATGCCCTTGTGATATTTATCACCAGTACCTTTTAAGATAAACAATGGAAAAAAATGTGAATAAAATTTTGCTTTAGGACAAACTGCCAGCTCTGGTGAAATGAAGGCTTGAATAAACCTGCAGCTATTGAAGTCATGAGTATTCCAATGTTTATATTAGATTTGTGTTTTGTTTCCACTTTGTGGATGATACTGTTTTGTTTTTTTTTCTCTTTTCCATTCTCTCTACTGTAGATTGAGATAGCCTGAAAGAAAACACTCTAGTCTTGTAGCATTTAGTTTTTCAGTACCAGTTTGTTTAAACTCTGAGCTAAATATTTCATTTGCTGCAATAGTAAGAACAGGAAATGACATAATAAAAAAACTATCACATAAGATACATTTCTTGAATAGCAGAGATACTGACCTGTGTTTTGAATGCCTGTAATACTTGTGAGAGGTGCTGGTTAAATATGCTTGAGTATCACTACACCTTTTCAGCAAAGAATGGCAATGGTTCATCCAAGAAGAGAGCATCAGAAGCAGTGGGGGACATCCAGTTTCATTGCAAGCATCTTTAACTGTGTTTCAGGGTAAGAAAGTCTACGTGCAAGATTGATCTTTTGTCTGATCTGTTTGTGTCAGTTAGAAGAATGCTTCTGACTATCAAGGCATCAGCTCAGTTCAAACAGGGTAGATACTATGTGCACATTTCAAAGGCATTTGGTGTAGAGGGATAAAGAAACATAGTCTTATTCTGTCTTTTACTGAACACAGAATCTCCTGTAGTGTGTTCTTCTCCCCCATGAATTTGGACCCCTCTGGGTGAAAACACTTCCAGACATACAACCTAAACCTCCCCTGACTCTGACTTATGATCTGTGAAAACACATCAAGCTTCATGTTTTTTGTTGTCTTGTGTACTCACTGTATGACATGTACAGTGGAACTAACAGTAGGGCCAAGCTGCATCTGATTTTACAGAAGCTCTGTTTTTTAAAGCTGTTGCAGTCATACAAGCAAAAGACAATGAAAACACCAAAAGTTTTAAATAGTGGAGAAAATACAATATACTCTGCTATGTGTTACTAGAAGAGAGTTTGAAGAGATAGCTTATTCACATTGCAGTCTATCTGCATTGAGAAATTGAGTAAAGAAACTCACATCTCTTGTAGGCTGGAAATGGATACTGGAAGTCAATCATCTCCATGGACGTTTACTGAATATGAGCAAAACTCAAACAAGTAGTTTGTGGCTGGAAGACCACAAACTCTAAATCAAAGTTAGTTCATTTGTTAGTTCAGCAATCTGCTCAGCTCCAGATGTAAAGTCAGATTATATCGACCAATTAACTTCTGCATAGTGATTTTTTCAGTTTCAAATGCTGTATTGACAGTAAATTGTATTCTACTGATCACAAAAACACTATACCTTAAACACAAGTATAAAATGCAGTGTAAAGGGCTTCTTGTTTTGCTGATACACAGTGCCTGAAAGAAATATGACCTGGTAGATAATTCCAGTTTGGAGAGGCTGTGAGTTAAAGGAAGGGCAGTACAGTGCATTGGATTCACAGCAGAATGGCTCTTGTGAGACACCTGTAGCCTTGTTTGCATTAGAAGCTGAAGCCAATTTTAGTTGTATTATTTCTCTTTGTGAATGCACTGGGTTCAGAGACTTCCAAGGGTGATAAAATGGTCATATCCTAGAGCTGGTAAGGGAGGTATGTTTAGGCAAGACCTTGCGGTAGGTAGGAAAAGAAGCAAAAGCAAGTGGTGTCTCATTTGAAAAAAATCCAAGGAAAAATAAGACAGTATTTCTTTATCAAAAGTTGAAAGGGTCAGAAAAGGACAAGGTAAAACAGATATGTGCACTGCAAGGTAGTGAAGAGACATAGTTGCTGATGTCTCAAATAGTACAGATAAGTCAGTAAAAGAAGGTTTGATGCATTTCACTAAGATGACCCACGGGTCAGAAGAAGCAAAGGCCTGTGTTGGCTCTCTAGCTTAAGAAATATCATCTGTTCTTGGCTTCGTCAGCATCAATGAGCATCACAAGGATGAAATTATGAGCAACGCTATCATCATTAGATGGGTACTAGGAAGGTATGTAAGGGTGTATAAGCCCAGCATCTAGCTGTAGTTGGGAAGACTAATATACTTCAGGATTTAATAGAAACTGGGGTATTGATTGATCCCAGGTAGGTGGAACTGCTGGCTGATAACCGTTATGATGAAAAAAACCGTAATATCACCCAGTAATTTTTAATGACTTGGAACAAAGTCAGTGAAGCAAACCTTTTCTGAAGATGAGAAAATAAATCAATAGAGCAGCTTGATCAGGTTGGTTTGGGGTCCTTGAGTGCACAGTCAGTTGCATTCTAAATGCCATAAATATCTTAACACCTCTCCAGAGATGAAAATGATGTCTTTATTGGTAATCCATAGGGATTTAATTTAGTTCATTATTATCTTCACTGTAAGATATTTATTGCTTATATTTACATAAATATGTCTGGATTACACGTACGTATTATTTTTACAAGATAGTGTCTGGTGGCATAAATATCAAAGGACAGCTTGGTCTAGGATATTTGGATACTGATATTAATGTGTAGGGTCGCAGGTAGAGTTTTTACATGTCTGTCACCACCTTAAAAATCAGGTATTGTTGATGAACAGCTAGAAGTTGGCTTTTTTCTGTGGCATTTGACAGATCTTTTACAATTCCATTAAAACCTTCCAGGATCTTTGATCCTTTGACATTCTTTATCTAAACCAAAGAAAGGGTCAAATATGCTTTCTTGCACAGGCTGTAATCTTTTTAGCACTTGTAGTGGTTTGGTCCAAAATACTCATTACTGTATCTTTTTAAAAAGCCTTTCATATATGGGTCTGCATTTCTGGGGTATTTTTGTCATATAATTGGAGTATTTAATTGATTAGCACTAGGTTCATTTCATTTCATTTCATTTCATGTCATTTCATTTCATGTCATTCTTGTTACATATATGGATGTGCAATTGCAAATACTTCTAGTCCTCTGTTTACCTTAGATGATGTATTCATGCTCCTTATGCTTTTTTCTAGAACACCTGATCTACTTGCCTATAATCATAATCATTTTTGCCATTTTAAGAAGTTTCAGATATTGTGGTAAGACTCATGGTTTATAAAGAAAATATGTTAATATGGTAATCTGTAGAATTTTAGTAATATTTTCAGATTCATGCTGCTCAAATGAAACAGGGATGAATTCATGAGACCCAAAATATAGGCTTAGATGTCCTCCTTTCTGATTGTTTCTATTTACCATAAAAATCCAACAAAAAAGATGAGTTTTCTTTCTACTTTTTATGATACCTAAATTTTCTAAATTTGAAAAATTGCAGAGGATAAATTATTATTACGTGTGTACTTTGCTAAAAAATCTGGAAAAAATACACTTTCTCTTGGCTCTTTATTAAATAATGTATCTTGATTATACCTCAGTAATGTTACCAGCGTTATCTAGAAGAGTTTGAGAATTTTAATTGAACTTTATTAGTTTCCTAAAATAATCTTTCATGCAAAACTAATGCTGCTGATTGACTATTACTGCAAGTTTCATTGAAAACTGAACTGCAGGCTTTTTCCTCTTAACATGGCAAACATTAGACCATTCATGTTTATGGATTACTGAATTTTAAAGACAAATTAATTTTTGTCTTTTAAATTCCAAAACACAAAGTAAAGCTTGAAGCAAAACTAACACCTTATCTTTGAAATTTTCACAGTGCACATGCATTGAAAATCGTTATCTTATCTTCAGGCTTCAAAATTCAAGAGTTTCCCTAGGGTAAACTTGAAACTGAATGGACCTATAGCATAAATTCAAAACATGTTTATACATGTTAATTTGACAGCAATTTATCTGTATGACTTGTTTTGTTTTAGTATGATGACTTCCATCTCTCATAATTAAATTGTCATGCACATTCATAAAGCTTAATGAATCAGCATGATTTGTGTTTTTTTCCTTAATTTTTACAGCTTGGTAAATTTGCTTAATGTGCATTTTACACTTTATAAATAATTTTACCATTGATAAATAATGCTTCCAAAATATTCTTCTAATGCTATGGGCTTGATGGCTTTCTTTTTTTAATTGGATGTGCAGAAGATCCCTACCTCTACTGAAGGAGGCTCCTTTCTAAAAAATATTTTGGCAAAATTTTTCTATTTATATTGGTCAAACTCCTCTGAATTGTTCTTAACTTAAAAGAGGAGCAAATTCAGTTGTCTTTATAGTTTTCTGAAATGCTCTGTGGTGTTAGAACCCATTGATCTTGATCAGACTCAGTCTACCAGAGCAATAGCAAGTTGTTGAATTGTCTTAGTGTGGCTTTCCTGTCTCAAATTTGTTGGCAAAAGAACAGGATAAAATAGAAAGCTTCTGTGTTGGTCAATATAAATGTTTTTACTCTTTCTCTCTTGCAACTTGTACAGTGAAAAAATAAAGATTACATCCTCTTACTTACTGTTTTATTCCAGATGGCCCCATTTTTGCATCTGCATTAGTATTAAAAATTTAAATGTTTTCTTTGAGTATCAGTTCAACAGTGTCCTGGCAGCCAGAAATGTCTCTTCTGGGCTGATTTTCCTACTGCAGTTTGTCTCCTTGTCTCTCCACTATTATTTTTTAAATTTATTTTTTATGTGCTCTCTCACAGTGTTTAACTCTGAAGTTGGGAAACAATTTCTGAACAGATATTGGAACAAGACATTTACATACAGCTGAAACCCATATTTTGAGTAAAGCTGCATTTTAGATAAGTTTAGCCCATTTTATTCCTAGCCAAAAGGAAATATAAAAGACACATAAATATTTAAGTGAATTCGGTCTTAGTGTATAGAAAACAGATGTGAATTACTAAGACAAATTGCCTTTGTATTAAACTTCTCTTGCACAAAAGTATTCTGAGTAGCTCATTAAAAATACCTTGTGGGTAAAATTTCTGGTAAAACAATACGCTTCAGGGGGAAGTCAAATTAATAAGCACTTGAAAAGTTTCTATTTTCCCTTGTCAAGTAAAACCTTCATTCTCAAAAGTGACTTTGTATCTCTCTGTCTATTTGAATACATTTTTATATTTACTTAGTATGCTAGGAGAAAAATACTGTTGATTGAGCTTCTGTGTTTTCTTTAGAACCACCTGAGGATATTGTCTGGCTCTTTCCAAAGCCTATAAACTCACAGGATATTTCTATCTCTAACCAAAAGAAGCATGTAAAAAAAAAAAAAAAATTAAATAATGACCCTAATAAAAGAAAAATATCTGGATTTTTCTTTCTTAATAAGATTTGGTGCCAACAGGCTGTTTTAATGACCATCCTGGTTCATGTCTGTTACAAAATAAATATTGTAATGTTATTGTTACTCAGAAATTAAAAGAGTGACAGATAAAATCCTCTTCCTCTACACAATTTTCTAAATATCACACAGGTTTGCCCTACAGCCTTTTATGAGATAGGACTTGTTCTATTTGTGCTCCCTAATGAAAATAAGATTAAACGCAATTTGAATAACTTTATGGAATTGGGGTTTTTTTAATGCCTTGCCTTGAAAAAATTCTTAAATCATGCTTTAAATTATTTGCAAAGAGGCCATGAGACTCAGTTTTGGAAGACAGGCTCATTAACTAACAAACTTTTCTTCCACTGTCCACTAATTTTCCCTGAACGGTTCTTTTCACAGGTGAGAGAGGACTAGAAAAGATCTTCTGCGTGTCTCAGCATAAGAAAAGATTTTACAAATCTTTTATATGTTTTTTTAATAAAACATTTTTTTCAGTAACTCACAGATAATTTTTACGTGGAGTGGGTGTTATATTTGTAGAAAAATACCTTTAACCAGCAGTCCGTCAAGTTCTGATCTTTTTTCTCTAGGACTGTTTTATCTCTGTGTCACAACACTTATTTTTAAAATCTTATTGACATCTTAAACTGTATGAAATGCGTCTGGAGGAGCTTGCAGCTTCTATGACAAAAAACAGCTCCCCTTCATTATTCTAGTTCAGATAAAGTGCAGACAGATGAGAACAGCTCTAGTAATCTTGCCGAGTGGAGCAGTAAACTGCATAATCTGTTGAGTCACCCGTGATGTGAATGTAAAAGGCTGAGGCATATAAAGCATGGGAAAGGGAGACTTACACTAAAATGGTGTACATGGTGTCGTAGGTGAGAAATTCCCCCTTGCATTGACATTAAGATGCAGTGAATATTAAAATGCAAGCACAAATTTAACAGACATTTGATTTAAATTTCTGATGTCCTAATTTTCTAACTCTCTTGAGAAAAGAAGAAACAAAGCCTGCACTTATTTGATTGCATATCGTATTGAAAAAAATTATATTTAGAGGAGCAGTGTTTGAAATCTTGATGTCTTTGAAATCTTGATATTGGTCAAAAAGCCTTAGAAGCACCAGGTCTGACAGTTTAATTTTTTTTCAAGGTGTGTCATGTATCTCTCTAAACTTCTTGTAATATAATCAGGAAGTACTGACCCATAAGCTAAAAAATAGCATAAATCATACACTTAAGCTTAGTGAATCTTGTTCTGGAAAGAAACTCTAGTGATAATAAATGAATGGCCTTATTTTGTCCTCCTTGTTTACCCTGTCACTAGGTGTGGCAAGACACTACAGATCTTCACACCTCTAAAAGGACTAGATAAAACCTTATGGAGATAGATGTCCTGCTCCTTCGTGTTTTAGCTTATTCACCAAACCAGTTTTTATCACTTTTTTTTTTTTTTGATTTAAATAGTTGCAGAGAAAAAAAATGGCAGACAAGTATGGAACAGCATTTGTGAAGATACAGAAGTTTTCTGGCAATATATCTTCATTGGTTTGTTTCTTGTTCCATTCAATGAAATTTTGTCTTCTTAATGAATGCCATTAGAATCAAATAGCTCCATATACAGAAGAGTGGGAAACCTACTTTCTGGCATTCATTTTGTTTTCTTTTTGTCTCTAGTTGTAATACAATTTGGATTTTAGGACAGCTTCTGCAAGGCTAATAGTTTTCTATAAACCTCTGAAAGTCACAGTCTAATGAAAAATCTGGAAAAAAAATCCAGATATAATAAGCCAGTTATTAACTTCACTAGCAACATATCATGGCAATATTATTTCTGTGTAAGCGAGCACTGCAAAATATTACTGATCTTCCATGTGAAGTATACCTCATTTCAAATATCTTTCCCTCAGTCTCCACGTGTACTGAAATATTTCAGGTACACCATTGCTTCTATCGTATATCTGCACAAAACATGTTTACCCCAGAAAATTTTGCCATTTCTGGGTAAGATAACTAATTATTCAAAAATTAAGGTACTTTCATATAGGTTTGAAATGGTAAACCCCAGGCATTTATTCATTTTAAAACAAAAAATCAATAAAACTTTCAAACATATAGAGAAAAGTCATTAATTATAGTGCTTCTGGGTTTAAAAACACTGTAATTTTCTAATTACAGTGCTTCCAAAGTCATATATTCTGATTTTCTCTGAGATACATGCATATAACTTTAGTAAGGTTAAGAGAGGTAACATGTAACTTCAGGAGAGGTAAAATCTATTCTAAAAGACTTTCATGTACACACAACAGCTCATAATGTATAATAAAATAAAAAATATGGTCATTTTTATGATAGATACTGGAATGAATTATTACGTAATCTCTGTCTAGACTTTCAAAAAAAGCTCTGGTTAATATACCTGAGGAAGGGAAAATAAAGACACAAGAGAACAAAAATGCGATCATCTGTCTTAAATATGGTCATTTTTATGATAGATACTGGAATGAATTATTACGTAATCTCTGTCTAGACTTTCAAAAAAAGCTCTGGTTAATATACCTGAGGAAGGGAAAATAAAGACACAAGAGAACAAAAATGTGATCATCAAACATAATTTAGAACAGTTTCAAACTTTCCCTGCTGCTATATTGTAATTGCCAAAATAAGGCCAGCTGAAGCCATTCTCTTTTTTTATCTCACATTCTTACAGATGCCATGTTCAAAATAAGTTGCTCAGGGCAATGTGGGGAGGTGACAGAGTTCAAAAATGTTTGAGGATTTTTCAGAGTTAATGTTTTGAAAGCCACTATATTTTTTTTCTTCTGTTTTGGCAAGAAGTATTATGCATTGAGATTGAAAAAAAAAAGGTACAAGTATTTCATGTAACAATTTTGAGAGCTTTAAGAGATATCTGATGGATGATTTCAATATTAACAAAAAAAATAAGCTTCTTCCAACTTGTGATACTGCAGAGTCAAACTAATTTGGAAAGATGGCATCCAGGTAAAACCCAGATATTATTTTTTTATACTATATCTTAATTTTTTTAGGTAGTTTGTCAACAGCGATGTTAACTAATCCTATGGCATCAGATGAAAATTATCCAAATTTATTCCCAGATTTCCATGTATTTTAGTAATTCCATATAGGCTCTACTTACAGAGTCTCTGCCTTAGATCTTTGGTAGGAAACACGATTCCTCCTGCAGAAGTGGAGACGTGGGATCTGATATATCCAGGCTATACTTATATCCATCATCTGAGAAATCATGAGCAAAACTAGGTAGGTGGGGAGACAGTAGCTCAAAACCCTTTTTAGATGATATGCTAAATGTTTCTGTGGAGTCATGGAGATGGGTTACAGACGTATGTATTTGATCAAGCTCCTAGGGACAGCAGTTTTTCATTCAGGAAACCCAGCAAAATTCAGGCATAAATTAGAGCTACATGCACAAAATCAATGCTGTAGGCATCCTACTTCAGAGCACAGGGTTTAAAAGCATGAACGATGCATCATGATCTTCTCCATGTTGCAGGGCTGGATTCTCTGATGACTCCCACTGTTTTGAATCTTTTTCAGGAATCTGTCAAGACAAGTCTAAAAGTCCTGACTTTGGTAATTAATTAAAGGTGGTAATTGAATCAGGTATTTTGTTTTTATGTACACCTCTCATTTCATGAGACTCCCAGCCTTTTGTAGACGCCTAAAGGGGTAGTTGCATTTTTCAAGTGCAGCTGACAACTCTCTGATACTCATGCTGCTAATTACCTGATGGAGAATGGATGTTTCTAACTTTTGATGTTAAATGAATGCAACTGCTTTGCTGGTAATTCAAATGTTCATGATCTGTTTCTTACATTTAGAAAACAGTTATCCAGTCATGCTGGATTTGATTAACTGCTCTGTTTCAGGGGAGGAACTGCAGTGTATGAAGTTCTATAAACTGAAAAAGTGAGAAAGAACCACCAAGGAAACAAGATATATTGAGTGAAAATGATTTATCGTTCTTTAACAGACAGAAAACCTCTATGCTACATGGGATGGTCCAACTGGTAACAAAGTTGTTTATCACACATCCTTCTTTGATTCTCTTACAGGTTGATTTTTGTTAGTGTGTTGTCTTAGTCCACTAGTTCAAGTGAAAAGATGTGAGATAATATCTGATTACTTTTTAGGCTGAAAATAATTTCTGTTAACATTGGAAAAAAAGACATAAGAACTATCACATCAACTTTAAAAGAACTTACAATATTACAAAGGATATTGGAATGCTATGAACCAGCTTTTAATGTGTGCTTCTTCACTAAGGCAGAAAATTGCACTGGGGAAAAAATACCCAACCTGTTTCTGCTCCATTGCAACAGTTTCACAGATGATGCCTTGCTTTGAATTTTCTTTGGAGAAAGTTTAACATTAGTAACACTTTGACTGTTCTGATGAGCTCTGATATAAATTTTAATTAAAAATCAGTTTGGTTGCATATGTATCTGTGCTTAAGAGAAGTCTGATATTTTTATAAATTATTATTCTGAGACATTTCTGCTTCTTACCAACATCACTGATTTCATTGCAGGAGCACAAGTGTAATACAGTACAAGAATAGGGGAAAATTGCCTTTTTTTTTTTTTCCTTCCTCTTTACAATCACCATCATAACAGTTTCCTGGTTTGCCAATCCTATTCATGTTACAGTCTCTGTCACAGAAATAAGAATGGAACTTTAATGCCAATGCAGGCTGTAAGATGATAAGTGGCTGCACGACAGAGTTACTGGAATATGATGGTCTGCAATCCACTTATGGGTTTTCCTACCTAGAAGAGAAGAGATGAATGGCAATCAAAAGAGAAACACTGAATAAGGCAGAATGATATATTTGACTTTGGTAGTGAAGGGGAGCTAAGAAAGTAATTTTTTGGTGTGGGAAGATTTCCTTGAACTCCCTTTCTGCCTGTCCCCTGTCAATTTTATTGTCAAAGCTGATGCATTTGACAACAAGCCTCCTAAAGAATGGTAGCAATAACCATGTAACTGCAGTTCCAGAAACAACAGCTAAACCCAAAAATAAATTAATGTCCTGTACAGTTTTCTTTTCAGTTATAGTAATCAAGGGAATTGGCCCATGAAATTACTTAAATTAGTGCATTTGTGTCATTCCCAATCTCTTCTCAATAACATTTGAATCACTTTATTATATGTTATAACTCTTGCTGTATGTTGGCAGATATCTTCAAGTAGCTATCACTGCTGATTGAATACTTATGCTCAGTTATGACTCATTTAAATGCAATCACAATTATTGGGGTTATTTGGCTTATGAGGTTTACCCCAGATTATACAGAATTATAATTCAGATATGAATTTGACCATTTTGTGGCATTCTGTTGTTACTTGGTAGATAACATTCACTGATTTTTAATATAGCATCATTTTGTTCCATGTGCCATAGGCAAATGCTTCATCTAATTTAATGTGTTGAAACAGTTGAAATAGTTCTGTAGGTGTTCCTTGCCTTGTATTTGTTTATTCTACATTTTATTTAATTCTTCCGCTTTATAACCTGACATCGTCTCAGAGTGTTTCATCTAATATTGCCTTTTCTTAGACATTCTGAATGATTTTCTACTGTCAGCAGTTGTTCTTCCTCAGATTTCCTGTCTTCCCAATCTTTTTCTGGCCTTTATGAGACATACTTTATTATCTGTCCATTTTGAAACACATCAAAAGAATGACATTCTGTAATCTTAATCTTTAAGAGCAATTTTCACTTTGCCTGCCCTGGCCCAGTTCTCCATATTCTGGATGCTTAAAAGAACTACAGCCAAAGCACTACTGTTATTATTTAAATGGTGTTACAAGTTTCAGTCATGTTATTGTCACAAGGACAATGATATCAACAAATATGCTGCTCTTCAGCAGTGGAAAAGGAGAAAAACCCATGCTGTCAGAGGAGTTCTGTGAGATGAGTTTTCTGTTGATGAAACCTCTGAGATTTCCTTATTCCAATCTCAGGTGAAGATTAAAAAAAAAAAAATGACACTTTTACTATATATCTCAGTACTTCAGTGAAGGTGATTTGACAGCATCTCTTTGAAAGACCAGATGGTGGGAGAATACTCTGAAGTCTGTTCTTTTCTTTCCCTCCAGTAGATTGTTTCATTCCAGTGGATAATTGATAGAGAAGGGAAATTCATAGCATAAACTGCTTTCTATAAACTTCAAAATCATTTGAGAGGGAAACAAAGCTTTATTACTTTAGGAGGGGGTTGAATGCTGTTTAAAAGGTGTCTCTTATCAGCCATTTTATGGAACACTTGGGCAAATGAGTAAAAGCTACTGATGTCTATGATTGTTAAGTTCAAACTCTTGCTTTCAGCAGGTGACATTCCATATATATGTGTGTGCATATATGGAACACAGAGTTTATTGTCTGTCTAGGTAATGCTTTAACAATTGTGAGCAATGCAATGGGGGATATATTGGAGCAGAGATCTCTCTATCTGGACCCCTGAATATCTTGATACTGCTTTAGACAAACAAGGTTACATAATTTATGTTCTAAAATAAATTCATATAACATTCCCAATAAAGTATTTTAATGCTACCACATACCTGTGTAATTAGGCAGTCAAATCTTGCAACTTTAACATTCAAAATACTGTTGAAGTTTCTGTTTAAAACTATACTAGTATTCTTGTTTCTATGTGTCTTTATAATACTGAGGGTAGACCTTTCTTCAAAAGAAACAAACTTCTTTTATGCAAAAAGCCACAAAATATAAAACTTCAGCAAGTTACATTAGCTGGTTAAAACATGAAAAAATGATCAACTTATTCTCCTTTAAAATGAAAATATTTGGACATCAAATGCAATGAAACTATACAATATCTAATCCTCTAAATTAAATGGTTTTGATGAAACAAAATCACTAGTTGCCTAGGCCATTTTGGGAGTGGAAAACAGAATTATATTTTCTGGATTGCTTAAATGAACATGAGTAAAGTACATTTTGTGCATGAACAAGGGGGAAAAATATGCAATGAAGCAGCAAATCAGATAAACACCTAATTGTCTTGAATGTTGATGGATGGTTTCCCATGGTACCAAAAGGATGTGTCTGGGAGTGTATTTCTTTCTTACCATTGTTGTTGATGATTTTATCAGCATATTGGTTCAAATAGGTGATATTTTAAGGTTAATAAAAAGTAAACTGCAGCATGAATACGTGAAACTTATTTCAGAATAAAAGCAAATCACTGATTATAGTAGAATAGCTGTTTTCATCATCTTTCATATTTCTGAGTTCAGAGCAGTGTTCCATACCTGGAGAAAAGAAAGTCTGTCAACCTTTAACTAGCTCTTTAAGGTTTGGGGCTTCAGGTGTTTTTTTGGCATCCATCTTGAGAGATATTTTGGTTTTGCCCTTGTCCAGATTGAATTGCTGGCGAATTTTCTACCTTGTTATTCAAACTGTGTTTTTACAATGTTGAAAATGGGATGGCTTTTTAAAGCATACGCCCTGCTGCTTCTGAGAGAGGCAGGGAGAGTTTTGTCCTTAATGCTTCTGAAATTCAGTTGGAGCCACTGCTCTTTGCAAGCATGGGCAGGTGCTGTGTGACTGTTCATGCTGAACAGCTCCAAGTTCCTACCAATCAGAACTGCACTATCATTTCTTTAATGCTGAAATGGTGTTTTTTCAGTCCATTTCTGCACTGTTCTAGACTTTAGGCTGCAGTTGGATCCCAGTATAACCAAATGTCACAACCTATGATGCCATGATGTGGTCAAGATATGCAAACATTGACTTTTTGATTGGGATGACTTTATAGACGTTAAAATGTTTGTATGTGTTTGACTGTTCTTTTATCCTCTGGTAGTAATTCTTGTTTAGGCATAGCTGTACACATTTAATTATTTCTATTTTTTTTAATGAATCAGTCCCTCCAAAGTGGTAATTAATTTAGATGGCATTCTGTGAACTATGAACTCCTTGCAATATATCATTTTTTTGCTGCTGCACTGCACAGGAAAGTGGTTTTGGCAATGCCACATGAACAGAAGTCATTAATCATCTCTATGTGCAGCCTGTGTATACGCAACCAAATCTAACACTAGCTTTTACTGTGTCTGATAGCATAGAGTAAATATTAGAAACGAAAGGGTCAACTCAATTGAAATCTAAAGTATTTTGTCTAAGAAAAAATTGGTCTTATTTCCTAAAGGAATGACACTTGAAAATGTGAGTCTCTGCTGACTGAACACAGCTGTATCTAAAGTCTGAACTATTACTGCGTTTCCAAAAGGTTTATTAGCAATCCTGATTTGGGCTAAGCTGTTGTCTCAGGTCTCACACATACTAGAATATCTTTCTGTGTGAAAGAGTGAGACTGTGAGTATCCCAGCAACAGAAGTAAACCAAAAGCTTTTCATTCAATTAGCATCTTACCAAAGAAGAATCCAGCTGGAAGACACAGATCTATGGCAATTTGATAGATATAACTGGACCTCTATAGAACACGTTTATCTTTTTGTCCATGAAAAGGATGATTTAAACCAATATTGGTTTTTTTCCTCTCAGTTATGTGTTTAACCTGTTGCACCTTTGAATAGACTGCAAGAATAGAAACTTCACCATTCCCTCCTGTGCTTCACTATTTCTCAAACGACAAAAACTTCTTAACTCTCCGGCACCATTACTCCTATTGGTTATAGAGGTACTCTGATAAGCATTTTGGTAATTTGGCTTCTTGTCAGTATTACTCCTATTGGTTATAGAGGTACTCTGATAATTTGGCTTCTTGTCAGCCACTCTCCAGTAAAAGAAGATGAAATTTTTTTTCCCCACTATGAACTTCTAATGTGCCGAGCCATCTGATCCTTTCTGACTTCTTCTTGTGAACAAAAGCCAGCAGAACATGACAGATACAAGGGGTATGGAAGAAATTTTGCCTCTATAATAGTGGAAATAAAGAAACTATTTTCTAGTTGCAATGGAAGTGAGCTGCAAATGAGTGAAATGGAAGTAGATGATACCAGTCTTCTCTTTATAAGCCTTTGTTCTGAGTCTTAGGAGGAAATTAATTGGAAATGCGAAGAGACAGAGAATGCTGTTTCCTGTGGGGTTTCATGTATCCTGTGATGTACCAGTAGGAACACTCACCCTCAGATTTTTGTAGTCTACTAGAAAATGTGCATTTTGTACAAAAGGTTTTTCTGTTTTCTAACAATATTGATTTCCTGATATTTTTTTATTGTTTACTGGTTGTATTACAGTACTGTTGAAAACTCTCAGCTGAACTTTGAATTGTATTTGTTGCAGTATATATGTATATATATACCTATGGATATATTAATAAAGCATAAGCTGCTTGTTTCTCTGCAGAATAAGCAGGCGAGGAGTGCCTTTTATTGTGAGCGTTTGACTCACAGCAGAACCTGCAATCTCGTCTTCCTGCCCAAACCATCAACATATATACAGGTGTACAGGAAACGCTGTTACCATTTCCTACACAGTGAACTGAAGACACCAAATACTTTCCCATAAAAGCAATGAAAAAAAGACTCAAACATTTATATTTATTTTTTTTTAGCACTGCAATGAGTTACTTTTGGCATAAGACTACTCTTCTTGCCTTCGTGGAATCTATGTATAGATACTGAGAAATGAATTATCACTTTGCATTTACTGTTTCCATACACATGCAAATCTTGTTGCAAATTAGGTGAGAAATAAATAAAGATACTGTTTTGCAATCAGTTTATGGTCTCTTTTATTCTGTGCCAATCATACTTTGAATTTATTTTCCAGCTGTTTCATACTTTTTTTCTCCTTACAGTCAAGGAGAGGGAACTCCCACTGACAGATTTACCAGTTATTTTTGGTGTTGTCTTGACGGGTTATAATCTCAGTAGGGGATATTGCTCCTTCATGAATTATGAAACTCTAATACAGTTTGTAGTATTGTGAGATTTTATGAAATCTGACAGATGGCTGTTCTGTTCTTCTGAGCCTTGGTTATCTTTCTAAAAACTCCTAGGTGTCTGAATATATCTAGATTTCAGCAAATAAAACCACAGAGCCTTATCGCTGGGATAATCTTTACAAACATTGCATGGGCTCTCGTGACCCATAAACTTGTGTACTGTAAAATAACCCTTTACAGTGTGTTCTCAGTGCAGGTTTCCCTGCAGTTACACCTTGAAAGTGAGGTTTCATTTCATATGTATGCGAGTGTCTGCCGGCGCAGATGAATGTGAGGGAATAGCAAAGCCATAGAAAGAACTAAATTACATTTTTCATGTACTTTCAGTTGATTTCCTTCCAATTTGCCTATTAATTAATTTCAAGAGGTACCTCTGAGACTCTTTTTAAAACTATTCATTAATGTGCATATTTTTTATGGGTGTGAGGTATACCATAACCACATTTATGTTCAGATGGAGGACTGAGGCCAAGAAAAGTATGGTAGCAAAGAGGGTTTTGTCTTGATTTTCCTGAGAGGTATTTTCAGGCATTGAGAAGGTACCTTGCATTTTGGGCAGTAAAACAGAAATAAACTGTGAACCTTTCCAAGATCAATAGCAGTTTTATTATTAAAACATTCAGCATGGGAGCCCAAGGCCAAAGCAGAAAAAAACCTGGGGCATTCTGGAGGAGCTTGCACAGCAATTGCCTTGAAAAGCCTTTTATAAACAGCTTAATTACATTGCTCTCTGCTGGTAATAGAAAAGATTGCAGTCTGATGTTTAAAACCTGGAGAAAAAAATATCCCTCTGGCATAAAAACTGGTAGAAGAATTCAACAGAGTGTTTCTGGGTTTGAAATCAAAATAGGGTGCTTGGGATTTCTTTTTCCGTATAAACAGGATGTTCCTTTCCTTAGAGAAAAGTGATCCCACAGCTATATAGGCTGATGAGGGAACTGCTATGTGGAATTAGGAGGAAAACATCTGCTGGGGTCTGGTGCTATAGATTTTTTTTCTGGTTGTTTTAGTTTTACATTCAAAATGAACACACACAATGAGGTTAAAAAACTCCAAAAACAACCTTTTCCCCCATGAAAATGTGTTGGGAGTTAATTCATTGTTGTCTGGGGTTTCACCCAAATAATTTTTCTGATCAAACATCAATGCATACTTTGTGCTACTGAAGTCAATAGCAGCAATGAATCTTGTTTATATGTGTTCATATCTTAAAATGAGGCAGGAATTAAATTTTTGGCTGATATGTGCACAGTAAAATCTTCAAAATTCCCCCACTCATATTTAGGTACTAAATATTTAGGTACCAAATTTCAGATACCTGTACCTGAAGTACCTGATGGGAGTCTGCAACAGAGATGGGGAGAGACAAGAATAGATATTGTCAGGGAAAGGGTTTCAAATTGAAAAAAAAATAGGTTTAGCTCAGACATGAGAAAGAAACTTTTTTACTGTGAGGGCAGTGAAGAACTGGCCCAGGTTGCCCAGAGAAGTGGTAGATGCCCCATTCATGAAAGTGTTCAAGGCCAGGTTGGAGGGAGTTCTGAGTAACCTGATCTAGTGAAAGATGTCCCTGTCCACGGCAGTGGGGTGGGAACTGGATGATCTTTGAGGTCTCTTCCAACCCAAATGATTCTGTGATTCTATAACTAGGTGCCTAAATTCTGCTGCCGCTGCTTTGGTTAGATGGCTCTGAAAGCTCACACATCAGCTGATGGGGAATCCAAGGCCCAAGAAAATTGTGCAGATGGAGGCTTGACTGAATGTGAGTGGAACACTCTTTGCCAATGGCACTTCCTTTATCTTTCCACCATAAATGTTTTTTACATTCCTAGAAAGTACCCAGACTCAGAGGAAGGCAAAATAATCTCCATCAGTTTTTTGATGGTGTAATTGCCTACCTACTGTCTTTTGTCAGTTCCTCAATTTACTGGCTTCAAAGGAAGTACACAAGCAGCATAATTAAATTAGTCTGGGTAGTGAATGGGGCCACTGTGCATTGTAATGCTGACAGCCAGCTTCTCAAAG
Organism: Corvus brachyrhynchos; assembly: GCF_000691975.1. NCBI lineage: Eukaryota > Metazoa > Chordata > Aves > Passeriformes > Corvidae > Corvus > Corvus brachyrhynchos. The sequence continues at coordinate 899,790 of NW_008238452.1, read as the reverse complement.
TAGCTCTACAAGTAGATATGATCCATACATTTTGAGTGAAATTGATGACCCTGCTAGTGCTTATGGGAGTTTAACAGTCTTCTATAGTTTCCTTCAGAGCTGGAATAAACATCAGGAAAAATTAGGAGAAAAGTAGCCAGTAACTAAAGAGATTGTACCTTTATAGAAAACCAAAACAACTTTCTAGGTAATTATTTCTCTTTTTAGAACCTTTCGTAATAAACCCACTGAAGTTGCAGCCAAGCTAAAGGGTTTGACAGTTTTCTGGACAGTTTTAGGTGAAAAAGCAGTTTAATGAGCTTAGCATAAGCAACGTCAATGTAACAGGCTGTATGCAGGCATGGGAAATTTGATTGAACCAGGAAAAACAGCAGAGATTTGATAAAAGATGGACAGGAAGAGAGAAATCAGGGTATAACAAATGAACCTCATAATACATTCAGTACCAAAGAGTACAGTACATTCAGGGGTACAGTAAACTAAAAATGCATAGTGAAAATGGTCAGCAAACTAACAGTCTCCATGACATGAGTTTGGTTACTCCTGGTGTCACAGCTTTGGTAAAACAGGTTTTATTTTTAACCTGAAACATCAGTCAGGAAATAGCAGTCTCGAGATACTGACTTTATCGACCTTTTTCTGACATGGACAGATTGACCTAATGTGTTGCTTACTGGAAGTTTTGAGTGAAGTTTTGAAAGATCTTGTGTAATTGAATTCACTGATTTTTACATGTTAGAATAATTTCTGAGAAACACCTTTCCTTCCATAGAAAGAATTGCAGAATGTGTGAATTATTCATGGAAGGCAACTGAAGATCAGGTTCATTTTGTATAAAAAATTAAAGATTAGGTCAGGACTCCTTGGTACTGTAAGGTGCACTGGCATTAGTTTTATTCCAGCCACTTCATTCATGGTTTTCATGTTGTCCTTCAACAAGATCATCCACACTTTAAAAATCTTAAGGAAAAAACTGAAGTGCTATTTGTTACAATGATAGTGCAAGTTAATTCTATGATTTATTATATTTTCCACAAATAAGTCACCTGAACATTTCTAAGTGAACAAATCTTTTTAACTGTTCTTTCTTCCTAAGAGTATTTTGTTGTCCTAAGTTTCCATTCATACTTGCTTTTCTAAACTCCATGTACTATTGGAAGCCAGAAAGGGGTGACTAAATGAGAAACATTGAACTCTGCTTTCTATGGCTTAGAATGAATGAGGTAGGAGGTTTGAAGGACTCAAACTTATTTTAAAGGAAAGTCTACCAATACTCTTTTTATCTTAACATTTCATAAAACATAATTTGATTGCTGTGCTGTCACTGTCAGTAATAGTTATTAATATGCAATCCCTATTTATATGATATGTCGAAATTGAAAACATATTTTGAAAGCTCTTTAAATACATGTGCCATCATAACAATGTAAAAATACACATTACAAAAAAAATTGCATATAAACACAAAGGATTCCTACAAAATTGTGATTTTAGACAATACACAATTATTTAGATATCCCTAGTGATATAGCTGGAGCTTTTCCTAGACACCTTGTCTTCCAAAATCGGGGCAGTGGAGAAACAAAAGGATGTATTCCATCTCGGCTTCTTGACTAAGCAATGGGAAGCTGCTGGAAATAAACCGGTGTGGAAAATAGCACTGACCTCAAGTGACTAACTGATGATGTTACTTCAATTTTGTGTTTTAAAAAAAAACGTTTCATTTTGCTTTGAGTGGGCAAGAAGATAAAAGGAAGGAATTACCAGGTGAACAAAGAGTGTATTCATGTGATATATAGTAAAATCCTATTCTTCATTTGGTTCTTGAGGATGTCATGGGTGGGGGGCAGAATCCTGAAGATTCTCATTTCTCTTCTCAAGTAAGCTTTCTGTTGGAGACTGATAAAATGATAGAACAATACTCAATACGTTTTGTAAAACACTAAACTTCATTTCTGTAATTCATTCTTGTGTTGTAAAATTAGGTTTAGTCTTGATCATCAGTGTGTTCCACTTCTGTACTTTTACAGTGATATATAAAAGATTTATATGGATATGGACATTCATATGAGCCTTTTGTTTCTTTAACCCCCCCACACACTTAGAATTAAAATGTCTGGAGTAAACCACTGCATAATATATCTATGCAGAGCTGGAGAAATCTCCAAAGATTTCCAGCATCAAAGGTCACTTTTTCTTCTGATAGCCTACTGACCTTTACATTAATTTTCTATTTTATTAATTTGCATAATTTATTTGCATGGTTAAATACTGAGAGCAAAGTGAATAAAAAATAACTGGGTTTTGTAAAACAGGACTTTGTGGGGCTAATAAAGCTAGTTTTGCAAATGTCTGCTACTTGCATTCTCAAAAAATAAAAAAGGCACATTTTTATTTGTTGTATACTATGCAACCAACAGTATTTTAAAGAAGCATATATAATGAACAAACAGTAAATTATTGGATAATAAGCAAGAATAAGAGCAAGGTAATCTTTACTCTGTCTTTTAGGACACTGAGTTTGAATGACAGAACAAAAAGTGTTACACTCAATAATTATTTCAGGGAATAGACCACAAAAGTGCAAATTAGTGCATGTTTTGGATATGCTACTAGGTGGCTGAGATGAAAGGGTACATTTGTCAACAATATTTTTCTTATGATGTGATTCTTTTTTCACCAGTTTTAGGTGGCTGTTTTAGTAGTGACGCACTAATTTTGCAACGATAGGAGCGATCTAAAAGTGATTATGTAGGCAAGCTTTGTGGCAAATATGGTGGCTTTTTTTCATATGAGACTGACCTCGTTGACTATTTATGAATTTGTACTGTGTTCCGTAGTTTGTTCATGATGCCAGGAATCACAATCTTCTATATTAACATTGAAGTTGAATTCATTGAAGTTAGTAAACTTTACATACAGTTGAAATTTAGTTTAAAATGTGTTTCTAGAATATTGTTATTATTAATTTACTTGCAGGGAAAAAATTCACATTGTTATTGTTTATAATACACATGATTATTTTATGAAAAACTGGACTTTAATTAGAGATATTTCAGTCACTTTTTTCCCCCAAAACTGGGGTAATTCCTGGATTTCACCAATGTAAATGAGAGGGAGATAAGATTCAACCCTTTTCTCTGTCATAAAAATGTTTTGACTGTATATTATACATGTCTTCAGATTTATATTGAAAGACAACTGAATAGTCTAGACAAGCTGGTTGGACTATTTCACCACAAGGGAACTGTGGCTGAAAAAGTACTTTACCATATTATTTGCTGTATTTTTATTCTCTATTGTCAAATAATAAAAATGTATGTCTTGAAATAGCTTTCACTGGAAAGCTTTTTTAATCCAAGATATAATTTCTCATCTAAATGAAAAAGAGGAGGCCCCCAAAATCCACCTACATCAGGCAGGCACTGCACTTGCATCTGAGTTAAGGAGCATAGCAACTAGATCCTTGACTGATCTGAAGTAACACAGTAATGAAATTTTTGAGAGATCATGACTTTTCCAGAAGCAGAATAGAAACATTAGCTCTTCTTTGTCCCACTGTGAATGTTGATGAAACCCTCTGCCACACCATTCTTTAAAACCAATTCTGGAAACAGGAAGGGAAAAATGAAACCAGAAGCATTAGTAGAACTGTTTCCCCTAATTCACCTCTAAATTGGGTTTTCAGTGATACAGTGATATTCTAATAAAAAAATACTAACTAGACCCTCTTCCTCCCCCTGTCTCCAATCACCCTCCCCAAAAACAGGACTCCCTTGCAATGACATCTCCCTCCTCTGAATGCAAGAGAAGGAGCTGCACCCAAGACCAGTTTGGGTTTTTTTGAGAAATCAAAAAGACCTCATGCTAATGAGAGCTTTTCTCTGAAAATGAGCTCATTACTGTTCATTTTCCTCTGCTTTTAATCTGTTCTTCAAGTGTGTGTCATCTTGAAAAGTTTCAAAAGGCATTTCATGAATTTGCAACAAAAGCAAAGTTAGGACTTGCACTAATGAAAAGCATAGTCATGCTTCAGTCATGAAGGCGGGAATTTAATTATTGAAGAGTGGAAAGCAGGGATGGGCCACAGATCAGAGAAGTGAACTGGGGAAAACAATGTGAAATTATATAAAGGGAGAGAAAAATGAAAACTGAGAAACTACAGCTATTAAATTTGTGAAGTACATGACAACTACAAATACATTATAAATTGTGAATATGTATAATTTTCTGACATAGTGTATTCTGTCTGTGCTGAGATTATTTTAATATTATAATTTACAAATAAAAGATTTTATTCAGGATAATGGAAGGATAATTTCTAAATAAATCAGAACTTTAACTATTTCTTATTTTTCTTGATTTGACTCCATCTCTGTTGTTCACCAAGTTTAGGATTGATTATACTTGGTTTCAGAATACCTGCATTTAATACTTAGTTTTTATTAACCTGTGCAGGATTTGATGGAATGACTCGATCTGTGACTTAGATTGCTCATCAAATAACTTAGTGAATTAAATGCAGAGCTGAACAGTAAATTTTAAATGATCCCGTATGTACCAGAATACAACCATTACAATCTATTTTGTTCTGTATATTACACAGCTTTTACAAAATTTCATCAAATTTGGTTTCTACTTTCTCTCCATGTAGGAATTTATCCTAAGCAGTTTAAGACATTGTAAATACTGAATTATTTTTTTTTCTTATGTGAGAAAAAGTTGGGGCTTTTTTGTCAAGCAGTGTAAGAATTCAGAAATAAACATTTTTTTCTAGTATTCCCTTTTGTGATGTGCAACATTTCTTTGTATTACTTCTGATAACTTGGCATGAGTCATTTTTATGACAGTGAAAGCACGATGCATAACTGAAAAATGGGCTCTCAGTCTGTGGAGATAGCAAAAATGATGGCCTACAAAGGGATCAAAGTCCTTTAAAAATATTAAAATAGATGCCCTCCAATAAAGCTTTTGTTTGTGCAGTGCCTTAACATGTAAGTTGTATAATGGAAACAGACTACTACAATATAATTGTATAAAGTGATGTAAGTACATTCAGTTAAACTGAGGTTCTGCTACCTCAAATGTTTTCATTTCTAGAATTTTAAAATATGTATACCTTATTTCTGCTCCTTTAAAAGATAATTTTAAAGTATTGCCTGTTTCCTCTGAGGTATTTTCAACAGAGAAACTGATGATGACAACCAGCCCTTGTAAAAGCCTAGAAAATATTAAAAAAAAAAAAAAAAAATCTCACTTGTGCTTTCATGTTCCAATTAGCTGCCATTGTTGTCTTTTAGCTCCTCTTATATTAGGTCTTCTACATACTTAGCAATCACTGATGCTGCAAGTTACTGATTACTGCAAGTGACAGGAAGTGATGATCTTCCCCTTGGAGGACTGCACAGGCACATATATCCTACATCATCTCAGTATTTTGATACATTCTGCACTTTCAAGGGGCTAAAATAAACTCCTAACTCATACTTACTCAAGGGCCACGTGACTTTTCAGTGCCTTCTATTAAAGGTCATGATGCAATTCAAAATTATAGTCATAAAAATAAGACATTGTGACTTATTACAGGGAAATACAAAGGTCATAAACTTCATTTAGAGGTTAGATTCTAGTAGAATCTTGGGGAGGTAATGAGTCATGTGATTTATATGATAAAATGAACACATATTTTACATTCTGCTGCTTCAAACAGAAAACAGGTTTTGCATCCACTCTAGTTGAGGTGAGAGTGCAGCAAAGTGTCCTTTGCCTGGAATACTGAAACTCATTTGAGAGCTATGACTGCAACCAGAAAAATAAATGTTCTTGAAAAGACAAATTTTTCTAGAGGGGATAAAATAAATTCTCAACTTTGGCTTCTGAAGATGAGTCAAGTTGTCAGTTTTACAGTGAAAACCCAAGGCAGCAATTCAGTTTAAAATTGAACTGAGGGAGGTTCCTGTTTGGACTTTCAAGCTTTGTACCAAAATAGGGACAAATGTAGGTATGGTCAAATATAAAACAGCCAAGAGGATTCATTAGACATTATATTTTATAACCTTTAAAGAAAAGAGAAAACTTGGTATTGTCATTAGCTTTCATAGAGTAAAACAAGAAACAGTAATAAGGAAGCCTTAGTACTGACTAATTTTACAAAGAATTATGAGTATTCTTTCAACTGAAGGTTTAAAATAATCTTCATTCATTGAGAGAAAAATGGTTATGAACTGATTCTATTTAGAACAAAAATTACAATAAATATGGACACATGATTTTTTCACACTGAGTAATTAAAGGTCAAAATCCAGGCTATAATTTTCTAACTGAGATAGGTTATCCTTACAACTTTTTTAAAAATCAAGCCTATGTTTTTTGAGATACCTCAATACACATTTACGCAGTAAGCATACTTTTATTTCCAGATGGTAGTTTGATTGACTTTAAATGTGATAGGCTCCTGCTTTGACCTCAGTCTCTCCATTTCCTTTTGTTGTTTTATCATCCATGTTTTCTATTTCAAGTGATTTTCGCACCAAGGTTGAAATATTTAATGCACACTGTTAGGCTGAGCAAAATAGATGCAAGTTGGTAAAGGAAGAGATGTTTTCTTCCTTATGTAAATCAGCTGAGCTGAGCAATAGTGGTGCTTTCTTCTAAGATTTTCCATTTGGTAGTGCAGCTGATTTCCAGCCATTCCTATTTTTCATGCAGTATGAGTTGAGTTCTGAGCTCATACATCACTGACCGCATGCTAAAAATGGAATTCCATTTACATTTAATATATCGTCATGCAATTTCTTCTTTCGGGAAGGCTTTCTCTCTTTCTCCCCTCAACATATAATGATGGGGTGGGCTGTTGAAGAGACTTAATAGCCCTCTCAATGTGCAGAAAAATAATTTAGAGAAAGATATATAAGCCTAATTAATAAAATGATACTACTTCATCATCTGAGCATCACCTAATTAAAAAAAAACACCAAGAAAAGATATAAGTAGCCTGTTCTTTGTCTGTGTGATTTTTACACTGGCACAAGAAGTTGTCATCCATTTCTTGAAGCTTGTGTTAAAAGCATAAAGCAAATTGAGGCCGGGAGATGGAGGGAAATCTAACACTTTAAAGATTAGATATATTTTGAAGATACAACCATAAGAATATTGATAACCTTTAAAAAGGCTCACTTTTTTCTTTTTCTTTTCAGATTTTTGTGATGCATTTCAATGTATCTTTAGTTTAAAAGAAAAATATATCAATAGACAGAACCTATCTTTGGGTAATCATGTGTTGTGATTTTGCTCCTAAATTATTCTCTTATATTCTAAAATTATGAGGATTTGGGGATGGAGCGGAACTTAGTAAAAATTCAGCAGTTTTGAAAACACTGTTGCTTACAACGGTTATTGCACAAAAGTAAAAGACAGTAATCAATTTCATCTAAAGAATAATGGGACGAATTTAGTAGAACTAGAAACTAGAATTGTGTTGTGAAGATGTATGCAGGTAACTGAACAATTTATATCAGTATACTTCTTTTTTTTTTTTTTAAAGGATTTTGTCTTGACAAATTTACCAAGGCCCAGTTCAAACCATATGAAAAATTACAAAATATGAATGAGCCTCTTTGAGTGTCATAGCCAAGTTCAGTTCCAGCTGAAGATACACTAAAGGGTTGTGCAGAAACCTGTGTAACTGTTTTGTCTGCCATATGCACAAATCAGCTGCAGTCACTTGTAGGGGTTCTGAGGAAGGGAAGGATTTGGCTGGAGCAAGGATGGTTTGGAGTATGGTGGAAGAATAAGCAAGGTGTTATTCTTCAATTTGCTTTCTTTTTAAATTACACGATTGTACATGGTATAGTACTAGCACAAAAAAGAAAAGAAGTGCTGTCCTCATTAGATGATGTCTGGTCCCAGTGTTAAGGTAAAAGCAGAGAGATTTCCTGGCTCTTCCTTTAGAACATGAAAACAAAACCACAGGCACTCCAAAATGTCATACAGAAGTCAGTCAGAGCCTTTTCTCTGATCTCAAGAAGTACCAATTGAGGCTTTGCAGACTTCCTTCGAAGTTGGAAGCTCTTCCTTACTCTAAAAATTATTTATTAGACTAGGTATACCAAGGAGACTCATCACACCGTGAGGGTTTTACTCTTGGTGTCTCTTCTCTTTGTTCTTGTGCTTGTTCTTGTCTCTTTGCTTGTGCTTATTCCATTTCTATTTGTTCTAAGATATTGTTTCTCACCATGTATATAAAACAGAGTAGAAAGTATCCCTTAAATGCTATGAATCAGTGTTTTAGCCAAATGAATAAACTACAGAAATTTGAAAGCACCACTGCTGTGCCTGCAACCTGTTGATACTGTCATTTGAAATCACTGTTTTCTATTGCAGCGATTCTTCATAATTTACTTAAAAACTGGAAGACATAAGTTTGTCCTGAGAAGAGGCTAGATCAGAACCAGAGGCAATATCCTTTCTGATGAATATGGGGTGTTAAGATATTCAAACTTCAGATTTTTTGTTTTCCATGTTCTGAGGAGAGGCATTAGTTCGTTAGGTATAACAAAGTTACTGGTGAGAAAGAGAAGATTTTCAGTTGTATGCAACATGGAAGTGAAGTATTGGAAGCTGTTCTTACCACATTGGTCTGCATCATATAGTCCCTGAGCAAAAAGCATCTTCACCAATAGACAAATTCTCATCCAAAAATTAAAAAAGAAAACAATGACACCTAAAAGTAAAACTTCTATTTGTTGTATAGGTTTATGGATGGTGAAATCCATTTCTAATGAGCAAAATGATACTGCTCTAATGAGAACTATTTTGTGACCTATGAATTTATGAGATAGAATTTAAATGTTCAGCTCAGTCTTGCTGTACAAAGTCTGTCTTCACCAGAACTACATATAATTAAATCTGGAGCACACATTTGCATGGTAAAGTACAGGAAACTTTGTGCTGGAAATCTCCACTGGTGAAGTATGTTCAGCTGGTGAGATACGCAGCTCAGCAAGAACATGAGACATCCAGATCCTGAAATATGCATTGTTAAATAAAGGTTTGTAAAATGTCAGCAGTTAATGTGTAACTCATCCTGTAACGTGTAGTCTGTTGAAACTCTTAAAAGCAAAAATGGATCAACAAAACATACATCTTCGTGACTAAAATTTGCAAAACAAAGTTCTATGCATCCTTATATTAAAATTTACTAATTGAGATATTGCATGAATAAGAATTTGAACAGAAAATTGTGTACACACATCAATGAAGAATCAGCTGACAGTCTGATTTGATGTACACATTATGTAACTTATTCACAAAATTAAATGAAATATTAAATGACAAAATATGTTATTTAGATGAATCATTAAAAAACACTGAGAAGATTGATAATTGATTCCTTATAGGCACTGATATTCTAAGCAGCTGTTGAGAGGACCCGAAGCTTCACACCAGGTCCCATTTACTTCCATTGCCATTGCAAGGAGCTCATTCTGTACCTACACAGGAGTATCAGGATTTGACAAGCTTTGGAAAGGTAAAATAGCATGCTCGAGATTTAGTGCTGGAGATTTGTCTCAGTTTTCTTTCCGTTTTGGTTGTCTTCTCTGCTTTCATGCACATAGGTTTGTAATGACTGAGTCCTCACAAAACCAGATGAGAAGACTCGAGAAACTTCTAAAAGAAGTCAACACTAAATCACAAAGCAAGATTTCTCTGCCCTTGGCTAAGGAGGAAAAATGCAATGTCTTTTGTTTTCCATTTAGCTGGGGTTGCTCCCCCCTGGTATTCAGTCCCCCTTTGATTTCTACAAAGTCTGTAGGCTGGATTTTTTTCTCTTAGAAGTGAAGAAAGCCAGTACAATAGAAGTAAGCCTGCTTTTGGGGGATTGGCAGTCCCTCCCATGTGAGGCATTTGAAGATCTTCAAAAGGGCTGTTTGCTGTTTGCCAACAGGTTTGAAGAATTTTCTAGAGGAAAAGACAACTTTAGCAAAATTGGCAAACTTGAGATTTCCTTGCTACTCTTGGGTTTTGTTTTTGTTGTGGTAATGATAGTGAAATCATATGGATTGATTAGATTTATATTTGCTATGATAGGAGATTATATATTCTTCCTAGTGATAAAGATTATATCCTTCTGTGATCTTCTTTGATACCTTTTCCATCCTTTTGATGGTAGGATTATTATTTTTGTATCTTTGCAGATCATTCTTCAGCTAAGATTATGCACAAGACATCTTGAATTTCACTTCCTTGCAAACTGTGTACCATCATAGCTCTGAAGTGAAAAGTAAATCATCAGTCTCATGAAGATGCAAAATCAACCTTGATTTTACATAACTTACATAAACTCAGATAACTAGACTGGGTGATTTGCTCACAGGATATCACTGTGCTCCAAAATATCCATTGAGCAAATGTGATACAAAGAGGCAAGGAGCTATTAACTACTTGTGGCACTCGTTTGCTGTATGAGAAGGTTGTTACTGTCAAATGTGTAAAACATATTAAGTTCATTTCACTGAATTTCAAAGCATGAGAGCAGCACATGGGATCAATGACTTTCTTCTGGGCTATTCTGTTTCCTATAGCAACTGTTCAGGAAGCTCAGGGAAGGCTGAAAGGACAAGCCAAGCACACAATGATACTCTCATCTTCAAGGCTTCTGGAGCTGGAGGGGATGCCCTTGTCCTAAACACCCTTTCCTAGATAAACATTCTGTTGGTTTGTCTATTTGCTTTTTGAATCTCCGCCAACTTCTAAAACTGAATTGAGCTCCACGCTGCAATACATACTGCCTGAAGAAACAGCTCATTTATTAAATTTTGAACCTACCCCATGTTTTTTCACACCTCCCATTTTTTCTACTAGAAAATATAGAGAGTAGTTCTTATTTCATATTTGTTTTCTGTTGTGTCCTCTCTGAGTTACAGTTATTTCTTGTTTGGCAGGCACTCAAAAATCATTGCTGTAATTTCTTGTATCTACATCTAATTCTAATCTAGCCTTTATTGGATATTTGGAATGAAAGTGAGTCACTTAAATGAGCTTCTGGCAATAGACATCACATCAAAGGCTTTTATTGATGATCTCTCACAGAACTGGCTGATATTGCTGCTTTCAGAAAGGAGTTGATGAGTACATCATATTTTGGACCCTCTGTTCCAGCTCACAGCTGCACAGACCAGTATGTCGGAACTGTTTTTCAAATATTTTACTGAATTAAAACCTTTTGAGATTTTTCCTTGTCTGAATGAATTACCAGTTCTTCTCATCAGCCTTCCTCCTCATCTTCCCTGAAATCATTCTGGGGATGGAAGATACTATTCCAGAAGTCTCTGTGCAGCACAGACTCTGTCTAGTTGAAATTGTGGGATTTGTCAAAAGTAAAATTTGTCAAAAGGCTACCTCAAAGGTGACTGACAGTCTGTGGGATGCTTTTGTCCTGTGGTTCTTCTGCATTTGCTTGCAGAAGTGCCTAGAACAGACCCTGTCTGTGTGTCCAGTGAGGGTGCCTAAGTGGATTTGTATGGTTGGGATAATCTCTTAGCACAAGTGGTTTTTCAGCCATCAGCATTCGACTTCTGGGCAGAGTACTGAGAGAGAGTGAAGGCTGAAGAGTGAAACAGTAGAGGAGTAGAGTACTGTGGTTAAGGAGACACAAGTAAAGTAAGAGAGTGAGGACAAAAGGGAGAGGTGGAAAGCAAATTCAGGTAGCAGTGCTTCATAGGAACCTGTGAACAGTAGTGAGACTGCAATGTAATTCTTCTTTACTACTTGCAGTCATTCTACTTGTAGAGTTGTGAGAAAAAATAAATCCCAAACGTTGGCTCTGGGCAAGATGACGTATGAACTGCTCACTAACTATAGGTTGTTACAGATAAGATGAATATTTTCATCTTTCCTTCTGGAGAATGAGCCAGAACTACTGCAGAGTCCACCTTCGTCTGTAATAAAGACTCTGTACCTCTGTATTAAGGATTTGCAGATTATAATTTTCACGCATGGGTTCTCTTCAAGCCGATGTCTTGGGCTGCTGATCTTGAAACAGTTTCCACAAAGAACTGTAGTTGAAATACAGGACTAAATCTAGTCTCAGTCTTACATAAAATAGCTTTTTCTGGCCCTAAATGATTAGTGTGATATATTTAAGAATATAAACCCCATTTTCTATATTTGGAATTAGACCAGAATAAATACAAAACAGAATATGCCTTGTGCTGCATAGTTTATAACTGAGTTCGCTTCCTTTTTTTCTGTCTTGAACATATAGCTTATAAATTAATGGGGCAGCAGAGTGAAACAGAGTGTAAATACTGCAATAAAATTGAACATTTTGCATCTTTCTCACAGTTATGATCACTACAGAAGATAGTTATTAAATCTCAAAAGATTACTTTAATTTAATTGCTTGTGTAATGATAGCTTTACTGAGTCTAGGAGTCCCAATGATTTTTTTTAAAAAGCTGTAATACTGCTCTTCTTCATTTAGAAGGAAGCTGCAATGTTGAATTTTCATGTGAATAAACCTTTTAGTTGTTAAGTAAAAAAATAAAAATTCTATTGTTTCACATCTTATATGAAATTAATTTAAAATTTGTTATGTATCTTTTACATATCTGTACCCTTAATGTTATTTTTTCTTCTATTAATGAAATTGCCATTTCTTTGGTGACACTTTTGTGTCTTGATAAACTGTTTAAAAAGCAGCAAAAAGCAGCAAAAAAATCAGTGTGCTTGACATCTGAACTGGAGAAAAAGACAGTATTAAAAGCCTGATCTTTTATCTTTTATTAATTAATGTCATAACCTTTTAGTCAATCACAGCTGGCTGACACTCCATGGTTCGTCAGGCATGCTCAGGGGTAAGTGTATCTTTCTCTTTTTTGTGGTCAGAGGTTGACCAGACAGGTATCCGAGCACTTACAACCAGGTTTTTTTTGTTCTCTTTACCTCTACTTAGGCTTATTTATATTTTCTTGATCTATTACATATGCATATACTACTTAGGCGCTTGAACTTGGGCTCCTCAGGGAAGTGGTCACGGCATCAAGTCTGACAGAGTTCAGAAAGCATTGGGACAGTGCTCTCAGGCACCTGGTGTGATTCTTCAGGCTGTCCTGTGCAGGGGCAGGAGTTAGACATTGATGATCCTTGTGGATCCCTTCCAACTCATTCTGTGATTCCATGATTAACCATCAGTGCTTCTATGATCTCTTTCAGTTGCTGTAAAGTCCTAACTGCCATCCTCAGGCAGCAAGCCTCTGGAAAAGTATCCTGGCATGAAGGGATGCTCTAGTGTCCCTGCTAAATCTATGTTTTATTCTTGGAATATTTCTGTCTTTAGCAGAATCCATTTATGACCTGAGTCAGGACTATGACTCAGTTTAGCATTTACTTCCCATCATCAACCACAGTACCCATGTATTGCCTATGGCTCCCCTTGAACACCAGCCTCCTTTTCTGTTTTTGTGGTGAGTTCATGAGAACCTGGATATATTTATGAACATGTTTGGCATCCAACTTGACATGCTTTAAAATCTGTCTTTTATCCACTGATAAAAGCAACATTACATGAAAAAGAAGTAGATTAACAGCAGAAGATATGACATAAATATTTAGACCACTATTGGCATATAAACTGGGCACAACAAGGATTTTAATGAGATTTGAAAAGGTAATTAATTCATATTCTTGAAAGAATTATCTAAACGTGTGGAAACTGAAAAAAAAAAAACCCAAATAAACAGAAAAAAAATTAAATAATTGCAATGTTTGTGTGAGAAAATACTTAGACTTTGTCGAATATAAAAATAACTAAATCACTTTGCTACCAGAAGAGTTTTCTGTAATGAGGATAATGTCTTAGGGAAGGATTTTATAAAAATTAGAACTTCTGTAATGAAGATGATGTCTGCAATGAATAATTTAGTAGAAAAATAGGGGACCTAACATGGTTCAGGTATTTTTATTGATCAGTCCTGCGTAAGAAGGCATTTTAGACAAAGCTATTATAACCAATAATTTCTGTAACAAGCACATTTATTGTGATGGCAGTGCTTTTCTCTCCTTGAAAAGAAGTTGCTATTATTATGGTTTTCTTCAAAAGGCAAAAATCTCAACATTTGAGTCAATTTAATTAATGAAAATGAGTATTCAAATCTAACACATTTCTTTATGGCATCCTTTATTTACATCTCTCAGCTGACACCTGTTATTGCTTTCACCATCACCAGTAGCAACAGAATCCTCCAGTCTTAGTTCTGTTTTTCTGTACCAGTGCAACATCCAAAATAAGTAATTATTCATCCATCTTTCTTGTTTCTCCAAGTCATACAACTTGTTTCATTCTATACATCTGTTAACAGCTGTCTCTGCTCTATATTTGCTACCATGGGAAGCCTCAGATATTGAGCATTTAAAAGCAAGTCTTGCTAAGCCATAGTCCAGGAGCTTTTCAAGTTAAGAAGGAATAAAATGTCAAACTGTACATTCTTGCTTTCGTGAGCAGCAAAGCTTTCCACTATTTACATTTCTGTGGATAGTGTGAATTGTAATTCTGAATGATTACCAGGGCAGAAAGATAAAATCCACATGCATCTTTCAGAGAAATATATCCTGTTTTCATGTAATAAGATCTGAGACAGAATCTTCAAAGTCATTCTGTTTTGGAAGTCTTCCTCAAAAATTATTATTCTTTCTGTCAAGTTAATAGATTGTCAGAATATGATTTGTTTGTGGTCAGCATATTCACTCAGTTAGAGAAAAGGAAGATTTATGTCTTCGATATGTCCATTTTGGGTCTTCATGGGATTCCTAGAAGGATTATCCAAATATGTTCAAGATGAAAATAAAATCTCACATGAAAAGAAGTTCTTGTAATATTTATGGCAGCCAACAACCGGTATTGGTTAAATACAGAAATTAAAAAATGGTATCTTATGAGAACAATTTAATGAGGAAAATATTCCCAATAGAAAAGAGTTTTAATTTGAAAGAGGTCATCTAATTTCAATCTTCACAGATACTGGAAATCAAATAACGGTGTAGGCTATGCAGGTCTCTCCTGTCTTTTTACTTTTTGTATTGTTAGGGTGGCATTATTACAATTAAAAGCTGCAGCCTGTTTCCTGTACCTAATATGGGAAATAAATCCTTTGATCATTTTAAGCAGCTAAAATTTACATTGTACTAATAAGACTAGTGTTTCTTATTTCTCACTTGACTGTACTCACAATCTAAATTTTGTAGGGCTATGTCTCTACGTATTTAAGAGAGGAAGGTGATGCGGGTGTGCCTTTTCATGCTAAAATATTTGAGTTATAGACCTACTCACACACGTAATTTAAGAGAAGTCTAGGAGGCAAAAAAGACCCCCAAAAAACTAATGTACACCTTATCCTAAAAAACCACTGCTGCTGGTGTCATGCATTTAGTGATGTTAATGTAGCATTTGGGAAACCATTTGGTGAAAACCTGTTGAAAGCAAGAATTCCTTTTTCATTAATACACTCATGCTTCTACAAAATAAATTTGACCTCTGCGACATTTCCTCTAAAAAACCAAACTTGTACTCATTTTGTTTCCAGTTGTAAAAGCTTTCTGCTCATACTTTCAGCAAGGTACTTTTCCGCAGTGGTTGGTTTTTTCTCTACCATTTAAAATGTGAAAAGGAAAGTCACTCCAAAGGAGATGAAACTTTGTTTGTTTACTTCTTGTAGGATCCACAAAGAACAGTTTAAGGACTTAAATTTGAAATAAGCCTTAAAATTTTGGAGACAAAATGTTTTCCTGAAGTGTGAACATAAAGATAGATGAAGTTAAAGACACTGTAAATATTCTTTTCTACTTCAAGATATAATGCCTGCTGTTCCTTTCATTCAAATACTCACTTTCTGAGGGTTGTAAAATTTGATTTCATGAATCCCAATTAAAAGAAAACATTTAGAAAACTGGTATTTGTGGAACTCTTATAGTGCTATCTTCTAGATATATTTTGAAGTGTTTGTGCAGTGGCCAGATGTAAAGAGGCATTACATTTCTAGTATCAATATCTTCAGAGTAAAATACAGTAAAGAGTTTGTATAGAAATACAAGCAACCAAAACCAGAGGATTTTAGATTAAACAAAACAACATAATGTCTCTCCTATGCAGAAGAGTTTGATGCCATAATTTTAATAGAAAAGTGCTTTTGATTGCAGATATTTTTTATTCCTGTTTAATAAAGAGATATAGAAGGACAAAAGAAATTATATTTCAATTTGAAGTTTTATCAGAGTGAAAATTTTCACTCTAATCTATTGAAATCCAGCTAAATCTATTTGAGTCCAGCCGAATAAAACAAGAGTCAGTCTTTTTCTTGAAACTAAATACTTCTCCTGCACTGGGGATGGTGATCTTGGTATTTTGGCTTAATCAATGTCCCATCGAGCTCACTAAAATTTTTTTTCCTTCACTTGATTCTTACAATTAGCCAAGAAGTTTAATATCTCTTAATGGAACATCAAGAATC
>NW_008238452.1:882360-883257 GCF_000691975.1 Corvus brachyrhynchos | reverse complement strand
AATGTAAATTGACCATTTATCTTTTGCTTTTGTGGTAATTGTGTACTCATTTCCAACTCCTTCCCTCAACATATATTACTTAATTAGTATTTATAACAATGGCTTATTTTAAGATGAGCTTCAAAGGTTTAAGAATAGTTTAACGAAATTTCAACTTCTGACTGGTAAAGCCATTATTGCTCTCCAGCTTCAAAGGTTTAAGAATAGTTTAACGAAATATTTCAACTTCTGACTGGTAAAGCCATTAATGCTCTCCAGAGGGGAGTTGTAGCCTTTATATAAATTCAGTTAACAAAATGAACCAAAGATGAGTGTGAGGTTTTTCTTAACAGAGTTATTCGCAATATTGTACTGAAGAGAGCATGTTCAGGAAACATGATTGTCTACTGGATAAAAAGATTATCCCCTGCCAAATTCACCCTGTAAAGAAACAGGCATAATATGCAATAAAGGAAAAGAATGTGACCACTATAGTTGTGAAGCAGATCTTTGATTGCAGTAGTGTTGCCTTTTGAACAAAGTGGAATTTGAAAAGTTAGGGAGTAAGGGGTCAGAAAAGTTGTAAAGTGTTAAATAAAACTAAAATTAAAAAAGGGAGTGTTATATATTAGGGAAGATGCAGTTTAATATTAACCCTTATCCAGATATATTTATTTTGACTGCTTTCAGCAATTTGAGATGAGTTTTTTTACACAGTATTTCATCAAGTAGAATTTTCAGACATAACATTTTGAATATGATGGGTGTTTTAAATGACCACATCCATCAGATAGACAAATATCTTCCTGGCTCCAGTTGTCTTTGGAGCTATAATATAATCTCAGGGTCATTTAAACCTATGGTTATAAATTCCTGTAAATCTTTATTCTGCTATTTATCTCAATGCACAAATACAAA
>NW_008238452.1:881428-882314 GCF_000691975.1 Corvus brachyrhynchos | reverse complement strand
TCCAAAATAGTCACTAAACTCTTACTTAAATAGATCATGTACTCTTTAATAAAATTTAAAATTTCATAAAGCCTTTTTTTTTTTTCCAGTGTTTTCTGCTCTGGGCTTGTTACTGCCAAGGAAAAGCTTTTGCAATGCTCTCTGATACAGGGTATGGCTTTGTTCATAAAGATTTCTGATCTTACATGGGCCAGTCCTGGTGAAGTGCCATTGCCAGGAATCAAGTCTCTGGATACATGAGGCATGTGTCTTCATTTTGTTAAGAATTTGCACTGTCCCTCTTAACCACAGTACTCAAACACAGTACTCTAAGTGCTTAACTGTACTTAACCACAGTACTCTACTCCTCTACTGTTTCACTCTTCAGCCTTCACTATCTCTCAGTACTCTGCCCAGAAGTTGAATGCTGATGGCTGAAAAGCCACCTGTGCAAAAAGGTTATCCCAACCAGACAAATCCACATAGGCACCCTGTTGTGGGTTTGGTTTGTAAACTGGGCGGAAACACCAATTTAGTGTAGTGGTTTGGTCCAAAATACTCCTTACTGTTTACCTTCTGTGAGATAAGAATGAGGAAAAATGCAAAGCAGGCACCAAACTTGAAAGAATATGAAGAAGTTTATTAACAGACCTAAAAGAAGAAAAAAAAAATTATACCACACCCTCACCCACACCTCCTCCCCTCACCTTTCTCCCTTCTCCCACTGACAATGTAAAAAGACAACCCTTAAGATGTTCAGTCTGTTTACCACTTCCATAATAACCTTGTTCAGTCCATTTAGAAAGAGAAGTCTCTTCTTGCTCGTGCTATGAAAACAGTTTCACAACGAGCCAGCCGCCCACTTCCAAATATTGTTCAGTCCATTTAGGAAGAGGAGTCTCTCTGC
>NW_008238452.1:880052-880820 GCF_000691975.1 Corvus brachyrhynchos | reverse complement strand
TATTCTTAAGTGTGGATCACAACTTTAAGTGGCTTAGAGAATTGTCCATATTCAAACTGGCCAGCTGATAGGTTCTATCAGGTCCCAGAGGAAGCTGTAAGCACCCCTTAGCAAGGACATCGCTTCCGGGACTATGCTTGCTAACCTATGACACGTCCTCACTGGACAGACAGGGTCTGTTCGAGGAACTTCTGCAAGCAAACACAGAAGAACCACAGGACAAAAGCATCCCACAGACTGTCAGTCACCTTTGAGGTAGCCTTTTGACAAATTTTACTTTTGACAAATCCCACAATTTCAACTAAAACCACTTGTGCTAAGAGATTATCCCAACCATACAAATCCACTTAGGCACCCTCACTGGACACACAGACAGGGTCTGTTCTAGGCACTTCTGCAAGCAAATGCAGAAGAACCACAGGACAAAAGCATCCCACAGACTGTCAGTCACCTTTGAGGTAGCCTTTTGACAAATTTTACTTTTGACAAATCCCACAATTTCAACTAGACAGAGTCTGTGCTGCACAGAGACTTCTGGAAAAGTGTTAAGATCCAACAATTAAAGTTTTTATAAAGATGCCTCAAGGACATGGACTTCCCAGGCTGCGGGGCTTTAAGAGCTGAGCCAGTTTGTGTGAGGGAGGATGGGTGCTCACTGCCTGTGACCAGAGCTTCCGCCACAGCCCCAAAACTCTCCTCCTCCTCCCTTCTTGCTTGTGGGGGAGTGTGTGCAAACGTGGCCTCAGCAGATGAGCCGGTGTGCTGTGG
>NW_008238452.1:877769-879597 GCF_000691975.1 Corvus brachyrhynchos | reverse complement strand
GGGGCGGGGCAGCTGAGCGGGGCAGGGGCTGAGGAGAAGGACTTGGAGGTGCTGCTGGAGGAGAAGCTCCAGGAGAGCCGGCAATCTGTGCTGCCAGCCCAGGAAGCCACGCCCGTGCTGGGCTGCATGGAAAGGAGTGAAGAGCAGCAGGTCAGGGAGGTGATTGTGGCCCTCCAGTCCATTTCTTGAGACCCCACCTGGAGCGCTACATCCGTGTCTGGGGGCCCCAGCATAAGAAGGACACGGAGCTGCCAGAATGAGTTCAGAGGAGAGCGGTGGAGATCCTCAGAGAGCTGGAGCACCTGTGCTATGACGTCAGGCTGGGCAGAGAATGTGTTCCGATCGGCTTAGGGAGAGACGCCTGTGCCCAAACTGAGGTGCAAATGACACCATATGATGACAACAGACAGATTTTATTTAACAGGGATTTTATTTAACAAGAAATGTGAGGGAGAGAGATGGAAAGAAATAGGAAAGAGGTCACAGAGAAAGAGAGCAGAAGAAAATCTGTTGGAACTAGATGATCTTCTCTGTGATGCAATAGAGGATGTGTGGATGTGTATTTTAACTTGACACTGTTATAATAATAATAATAATAATAATAATTTGATAGTATTACTATTTCATCTTCTTCTTCCTCTTCTTCTTCTCCTCCCTTTCTTCTCCTTCTACTTTTTCTTCTTTACTTGTACTACTATTTCTTCTTCTACATCAACTTATTCTATTTCCTTATTCTCATTCTCATTCTCATTCCTATTCTTTGTTTTCTTTGTCTTATTCTTGTTTTAATTCTTATTCCTTTTCCTATTCTTTTCTTTATCCTTTTCTTTTCCTTATTATTATTATTACTCTTATTCCTTTTCCTATTCATATTCTTTTTATCATTCTCATTCTTATTCCTTTTTTCCTTTTCCTTATTCTTATTCTTAGTCCTTTAATTATTTTTATTTTTATTCTTATTCCTATTCTTAGTCCTTTAATTATTTTTATTCTTATTCTTATTTTTATTCTTATTCTTTTTTCTTCTCATTATGCTTATTCCTACTCCTATTATTTTTTGTTCTTTTTCTTTTTCTTTCTTCTTATGCTTAATTATTTTTCCTGTTTACTACTACTTTTTCTTCATCTTCTTCATCTTCTTTGTATTATTATTAGTCCTATTCCTATTATTTTTCTTTTTGTAGGTTTTTATGGTTGTGTTTTGTGGGGGATTTTTTGGGTGTTTTTGTTTTTTTTCACTACTGCTACTGTTTCTCCTTCTAAACCCAACTTCTGTCTGCTTTGGAAGAATTGTTTTTGGTGCAGTCATGCTGTGTGCAGTGGAGTCCTGGGAGCAACACCTCCTGTCTGTGCCCATTCCTCATGGATAAAAGCCCAAAGGATCAGCATGTGATCCTTTCAGGATGAGAGGAAATGGTCTTGGATTCCATCATGGGAGGTTCCAATGAAATAGTAGAAAGAATTTTTCCCTGACAGAGTGGTCAGGCATTGGAAGAAGTTGCTCCGGGAGGTGGTGGAGTCACTGTTTCTGGAAGCGTTCAAGCGTCGTCTGGATGTGGCACTTGGGGACAGGGTTTCAGGGTGGTGATGGTGGTGCCGGGGTGACGGTGGGACTGGATAACTGTCAAGGTCTCCTCCCACCCTGATGAGTCTCCGGCCTTCACCGCTGAGCCACTTGGCACCGAGTGTCCCCCCCCGGGTGCTGGTTTGGGGCTGGCCACATGGGTAATCTTTGGTCTTGGGGACACCCACTGGGGGTGCTCCAAAGCAGCCGGGGGCTGCTGAGGCTGCAGGGCCATGTCCAGGCAAAGGCGGGCCGTGCGGCTGG
>NW_008238452.1:876024-877568 GCF_000691975.1 Corvus brachyrhynchos | reverse complement strand
TCAGAGCAGGCTGTGCAGCGCCCGCCTGAGGATGGAGGTACGTTTCTTGGGGTGACCAAGCTGCTGGCTGAGGGTCCGGGTTCGCTGCTGGCTGAGGGTCCGGATTCGCTGCTGGAAAACTGAGAACCTGGGCTGGCAGCGCCGGGCAGCCACCGGGCTCTGCGTCCCTGCCTCTGGCACCTGCTCCTCAAAGGCAGGAGAAGCCCTGTGTGCCATGGGGGCCAGGGCTTCCAGATGGGGAGGCGAGGCACAGAGCTCAGATGCCTCGTGCTCAACCCAAGCCTCGCGAGGGACAGGCAAGGGGAGCCCGCCTCCTGCCAACCCTGCCAGTCTTTGCTCTCTGCTTTCTTCCCAGAGCTCAATGACGCTCACTTCATCCCACTCATCCTCCTCCCGCAGCAAGGGCTTGTCCCCAATGTTCTCTTCCCAGCTGTCCTGTGCCAGGTCTTGGTCACTGTCATTTTCCCAGCTGGACTGCACGGAGGGTCTCTTACCATTCCCTCGGGACACCTCCTGGCCATTGGAGTCTTCCTCTTCAGAAAGCTCTTGGCCCATGGACTCTTCCCAATCAGACGCTTCCCTGTAGCTACTGACATTCCTGTGGGACAGCTCATGCTCGCTGTATTCTTCCCAGTCAGAGAGTTCTTGGGAGTTACCAACTTGTCCTTGGGAAAGGCCTTGCTCCGTGCATTCTTCCCAGTCCGAATCTTCTTGGTAGCTACCAACGTTCCCATGGGACAGCTCTTCCTTGCTGCATTCATCCCAATCGGAGAGCTCGTGGTAGCTACCGGCTACTTCTAGGGAGAGCTCCTGCTCAATGCGGGCTTCCCCTTGGGACCTTTCCTGGTACTTGCTGGCTTCTGCTTGGGGCAGCTCCTGCTCAATGCAGGCTTCTTCCCCTTGGGACCCTTCCTGGTAGATCCTGGCTTCTACCTGGGAAAGCTCTGGCTCAATGCAGGCTTCCCCTTGGGAACCTTCCTGGTAGATCCTGGCTTCTACCTGGGAAAACTCTGGCTCGGTGCTGGCTTCCCCTTGGAACCCTTCTTGGTATTTGTTGATGTCTCCTTGGGACAGCTCTGTGTGTTCCTCATCTTTGCACGGAGAATGCTCAAGCTCCCCAGTCAAGGCCCCCTCCTTGCTCTCTTCCTCTGCCAGGACTGACTCCCTGTCTGCCTCCTCCTGCTGCTCACTGAGCACCTGGGCTCCCTGCGGGCTGGGCGAGGGGCTGGGGGGGCAGCAGGGGCTCTGTGGGGCAGAGATTGGGCTCTCTTCCCTTTGTCCTGGAGCTGCTGCTTCCAGTTCTGCAGCCGCGCTTTGCTCCAGGTCCCTCTGTTCCCCTGGCTGCTGGCCAGATGCCTGGATCACGAGCCAAGCCTTGTGCACGATCTCACAGGTGATGCCCCACACAAAGTCCCACAGAGACTGCCTGCGGCCTCGGGGGCTGGCTGGGGCAGGGCCTGGGCTCTCTGTCCCTGCTGATGGCACCTCCTCACTGCCAGCAGGAGAACCTGGTGCCTTTCCCACCTCGGGAGCCAGAGGCTCCT
>NW_008238452.1:838127-874677 GCF_000691975.1 Corvus brachyrhynchos | reverse complement strand
TCACGAGCAGTGCTCTGCTGCAAAGCCTCAGCAATGAGTCTGGGGAGCGCTTTGGGGCTCTTTGATGGATGATGACACCTGCTCAGGTGTCCCTCACGGGAATGTCCCGTGCATGTGGCCTTCCCGGGCTGCGGGGCTTTAAGAGCTGAGCCAGTTTGTGTGAGGGAGGATGGGTGCTCACTGCCTGTGACCAGAGCTTCCGCCACAGCCCCAAAACTCTCCTCCTCCCTTCTTGCTTGTGGGGGAGTGTGTGCAAACGTGGCCTCAGCAGATGAGCCGGTGTGCTGTGGCCTCCCCCAGGCCTAACTCAGCTAGGCAGTATTTTCAGGACAGCTGCTGAGTTTGGCTTTCTCCCTCAGCCTTGTTTACCTCTCTCTGGACCTGAGATAATTGAATTATAGTGTCACCTTTATGGTATCTCAAGTTCCCTTAGGTGATTTAAGTCACAGTCCAAGTTTCCAGTCAGGAGCCGTATTCAGGGATGGATGGACAGGCTGCGTTAGTCATAGCTTCTTCTGCCATAATGGCCAGAAAGTCCTTCATGACAATGTATAAGCCTTTAAGCATAATATTTCAGTCTCTGACACCCAGAAGCATGACTGTTTATTTTGTGCCTCACTCAGGAGGTGAACGAAGGGACAGGTTTGATACATGAAAAGCAAGGAGTGCATTTTTTAAAAGTCTTGAAGTAAGATTAATTTTTCTTGTGCATATCACTTAATACCAAATTATGAAATCCAGCTACCACCTAGAACTCCTTCCAAAAATTATTTTTCTTTCTGAATACTGTCATTTTCACTAGTAAAATTTCCTCTTGTGCTGCAGTGTTATTCACAGTGGTAAGCCAGACAAGAATACTTTTCCTTGGTTTATTTGTCCCACTTCAGCATGAGCAATTCTGTGTAATGAAAGAAAAAAAATGCACCTGCAGCCACTGTCTAGAGAATCCAACTAATGCTGTCTCTCACAGCATTATATGCTTTTTAATCACATATATTGGCTTAACAGAGGACTGCGTAGTCATCAGCGCAAGAGAAGTACAGACCTGAAGGCAAGATTAAAGAAATTACACATATCCAGCAGTCAATAGGTGCCACCATTTCTCCATGGGCCAGACACTAGGATTACGGTCATAGGGTTACTCTGTATATTGGGATGAGGGGGTGGTGAGAGAAGAAGAATAACAGAGAGAATTGGTCAAGGCTACAAAAAGAAAGATGAAGAAATTGAAGGCAAATGTAGGAAGGGACAGAAATCAGAGGTTGTTAGAATTGACACTCTGGTATTGAGATAAGGGACCAAGAGGCACAGAAATAAAAGAGTCATGGTCATGTTAGGCAGGCATAGATAGGCACACCCAGCTGTGTCCCCCCACATCTCCCACTTAAAAGAACCCAAAAAACTTCAAAATAAATCAGTTTTAAAACTAACATGAATTCTAGCCTGAAGGCTTTGCCAGCCCTTTTTTTTTTTATATATTGAATCATTCACAAGAAGAAAAAATCAAAATTCTTTGGCACTTCTGTCTCCCTTTCTGTTCTCTGTGCAGGGTTCATCTTCACATTACTGAGATATTGTAGAAGAAAACATGCTGGTCCAAAAGAGAAATGGCCCATGGCTTTTCAGTCCAGATATAGTCTGTATGGGTAGGGAGCTAGCAAGACATGAGCTGTAACAATCTTTGCAAAATCATTTGCGAAATGCGCCAAGCTCTGGCTGCCTGCATTTTAGGCAGCAGGTCATCTTTGTTTCTAGTAACAGAAGTACCTTTTGTGTACCTCAAGAGACTTTTCACTTGTTTGACTGGATTTGTCTTCCCACAACTCCATCTCAACAAGCAGGACATCTGTCTGGGAATTAATCCTGTGTTTTTGATTAAACATCACTGTTTGTTTTTTCATCCTCATTCTCATTCCATCCTTATTTTAGAAGAGGAAAAACAAAACTCATGGCAGAACCCACCCAAACCTTAGTGAACTCTAAACAGATAATCTTTCACGTCACTTAGCAATGTAAATGAGTATTAGATGCAATAGAAGTTATATTTAACTGTATTATTAAGCTCTTTACCTGTGAAAGTATATTGCAAAGGGCACAGGATAAGACTGTTGTCTTACTGCTCTTCTATAATTATTTACCTGAGTTTAAAAAACAAAAGGCCTGACAATTCCCAATTAGGATATTACCCCCATTTGGACTATGAACATTCTTCAGGATTAAAGAATCTGTGGGCCATATCATCTGAAGCAGTCTTATTGTCCATACCTTCCTTATGGCCAGTAGAGCTAGGACAATTTACAAGTGTGGAAGATCTGACCTGATATCAATGTGATAGATAAAATGATACTTTATTCTCATTATCCTCAGTGTCAGCACATATGGCACTTCTATGTGATACAATTCCCTTTACACACAGCTAATATTTACTCAGCTCCTCTCTTTGCTTGATCTGGACTATGGGTGACCACCTGCTATCATCAATCTATTCATCCAGTGAAAGGATTCAACCCTTACTTTATAAGAGCCCCTAACTGACATGACAGAGTGTCCAAATTCAACAGAATGATGATTCTGTTCAATTCAACAGAATGATGATTCTTATGTCACTTCTAGCACCCAGCAGTATTATTTTACAGTCTTTTGGAAAACCACTGCTGATATGAACCCTGTTAAGAATTTCAGTTTATTTTGGAGGGAGGAACAGGGCTTAAGGATACCTTTATGGTATGGAGACTCTGTATGGTTTTGAATGTTAATACAGAAAGTATGATTACTTTCATTTCTGTTTCAAATAAACATTGAATGCCAAGTATACCGAGGTATTATTGCTTGATATGCAATATTAGATATGAGATCCTCCATTTTGATGACAGTAACAAAGGCTATTCTGAAATCCAAAAGTCTCTATGCCTTGAAAAATTAATTCTTTCAGAGTTTTGTTTTTATGAAACATATATAATTCAGTGGCACTGGATGGCAAAACTATAGTGGCAAATTACACGAGTTATGAAAAATTCTCTTTCAAGCTAATATCAAGTCATCAAAAAAATGGAATACTCCTGACCCTTTCACCAAAGTGTAAATTAGCAGCCTAATGGTAATATTCAAATGTAAGCTCCTTTTGATGAAAATAATATAGGAAAGTGCTTCCCTACTGTGAATCATCCTAACATGAGAAAAAGAATTTGGGTACTATGATCTCTGCAAAGGGCACAGTAAGCTGGCAAATATGGAAATAAAAGATGAAAGCAATTTTGTGCATCTCTTATCAATGTTTTATTCCCTTTTTAGTTATTATATAAAATCCAAATATCTCAAAGCACTTCTCTATGTTGGTATAAAAACAAATTACTTGCCCAACCAATTAAATGTTTTCCTTCAAAAAATTGTAGTGATGAATGTAAATTAGAGATAAAGCATGTGATATGCTGACCATGCTTAAGAACGTTTCTTTTAAACATTTTCATCTCTCAGTAATAGCTACTTTTACTGAAACATTAATATTTGTATGTTTCAAAAAAGAAAAAAAGCAGTGATTTGAAATAGGATTGTTACAAAATTGAAGATGATTTTATTTTTTTTTCCATGGTTGTATATTGTAGGAAAAGAGCTTTTAAGAATCGTCAAGCATAGAGAAAGATGTTTTATTTTATTTGTTACACCTAAATAAGGCCACCCAGGGCAAAGGCTGTATAGCCTAAAATTCCTCAGTGCTGGAAAATCCCTTTTTCAGTACTAAAAGCTTTACTGTGTTATGCTTGTTACTTTTGCTCTTTCTGTGCTGGAAGTTAGACTACTTGTTGCCATATGTGTTAATATCCTTAAAATAGTTTCCATGTATAAAGCAGACAGCTGTGTCGTTCCCATCATTAATTTTCCTTGCTTTCTTTCATTCACTTTTGGTGGACACATTACTAAAATGTATGCTTTTCATCAAATGTTGACCCGGGTTGCTTTCCAAGATCGCTGATAAGACTGAAAATAATTGCAATTAAAAAAAAAAAAGATATTCCTGTTACATCTTTATCTTGACAATTCCAAGTGAGAGGTGAGAGCATTCTTGATGATTCATTTAATTACCTCTGCAGAATCTTTATCTAACTTGAAAGCTTTCTCTCCTGAGGACAGATCTTTCTACCCACATATCACTGATACTCAGAAGTACTCCTGAAATCAAGGATGTTCTTCTTTGGACTGAAACTCACTTAGTTTGTTATTGCTAAAAATTAATAAATAACCATACATAGGTCTTAGAGTAAAATGGACTGCTAAAAACAAGAGTTTACAGTGATCAATAGAATTTGTGTTGGTCACTATTGAAAGATATTTTATAGCTCTTTAAATCTTCCACATTCTTTAGCTCGATATGTTCTGTACAGCAGCATATTTGAGTGTTTGACTGTAATTAGCTGAAGGCTGTGATCCACAATAAAAGCAGAGAATTTGGAGCCAAAAGACAAAAAAAAAAGGTTAGCTGAGAACTTGAACTTGGAAACAACCACAGACTTTGGTCATTGTCAAATGGGAAGGACTTAAGGTAGTTATGGATCTGAACTGATATTTCTCCTCTTCAGCTAATGTTGTTGCATTCACAGTTGACATATTCCAGCTAAAGTGCTTTGGTAGTCCAGCAATCACTAAGTCTGGTAGGATCTCTAAAGGAACTCCTCAATTACAGTTGAGAACAGCCCTCCAGAAAGCTCCAGGCTCTGTTCTGTGCAGGTGAGCTGTATGCATACATGGTTGAGTAAGTGGTGTCTGTCTCCTTTATAACAGGGAGTAAACATCCTATCATTAGTCAAATTGTGTCTTGGATCTCTCTGAGTCACTACACTTTAATGATGGTTAAGGCACTTGTGCACAGATGTTGTGTAGTGAACTGGGTATTGTAAGGTTAAGGGCACTGTGGATGCTTATACATTAATTTTCTGTACATTAAAGTTATGTGATTGACTGCACTAGCAGGGTTTCTTACAATTTAGTGCATTGTAATGATAAAACCTTTTGAATTGGTTAAAGGACGGTGTAAGAATATCATTCACTTAAGAGTTGGACTTGATGATCCTTGTGAGTCCCTTCCAACTCTGGAAATTCTGTGATTCTGTGAGTAGCAAATATTGTGAATCACATTTCCTAGAGAGCTATATAATTGAGCCTCATCCTAAAAATAACTGTCTACTTGTCATGTATTTTGTGTTGTCCATGTAAGAAGACCAAGTCATAAGCAAACTTCCTAAGAATACAAAGAAGGGTGAGAATGCCTGAAAAGAAGTGTGAACACAATTTAGGTACAGATTTAAAGTGATTAGTTAAAAGTCAGGCATATTGATGTACATCTGGCTGTCACTTGTAATATTAGAATGATTCCACTTCCTTCTCTCTTAAAACAGCTTCTTTCACAAAATTGCCTCTTCAGTCTACAATACCAATCTTATATTTCTTGTTATTTAATCCAACTTTCCTTGGGACTTAAAGTTCATTTATAAGTAAGGGACACTTCTTACCTACTACAAAGGACAAACTTTGTCACGTACAGTGAGAACGTTATCATTCGCAGGTTTGCAGAGAACTTCACCTTTACTGTGGACGGGAGGGCAAACACCAGAAAGAAGCATCCTGCTCTAAAACCTTTCCTGCATCAGCTCGTTGGGCATTATGATAATTAGATCATCTGTCTAAATAGGCTCCATATGGTGATTTTTCTCAAAATGTTTTCTTTACTTGAACACAGTGTATTACTCTATTTACAGCTCCAGATTGAAATTAACCTTGGAGACTGGATGATTAGAATCTGGGCTGAGTAGTAGAAGAGTTTTGTTATTACTCAGAGCTGGAGTGATGGAAATAGTCAATATATTTTCTCTTATTCTGAAGTGTAGGAAAAAAGAGATAAATGACATGAAGCTGGCAGTACAGGCATGCCCAGATCAGCTCAGCAAGACTATTATCAGAAAATCCTGGACAAGTTTGCCAATAGGGTTACCAAATTTGTTTAAAAGTGCAGCAAATCAGCAAAACACCCTGGTCCCTTAGTCCACAGGCTGTAAAGTGTGCAAATCCTAGTTAGGGCTCTGTATGAGCAGCCAGCTGGAACACTCGAGTATGGTGTTTAAATAAACTTAAATCCCACAAAATAACAACATTTTGCCACAATTTCAGCAGAGAGCAATTTAATGAAATTGTTATTAATAGTCATCACCTTAATAAATAACTAGAAGATAAAACTGAGAGAGGAATCTCCATTTAACCACAAGATAGTCACAGTGTGGGTGAGTAAAAGTGTTCAGTGATCATTCAGAAGCCAAACTGCCTGGCCAGGCTGTTGCAGCTCAGTGTCTACACTGGTGGCCAGGGTGGCTGCCCCATCAGGAGTGACGAGCCACTGGCCCTGGGGCTCCAGGGTTGAGCATCTTGAGTCAGGTTTGCTCTGTATGTTTGACGCAATGTCACAGTGCCAGTTCACATCCAGGAGGTCCCTTTTTGGGATCAGGGCCTAATGGAGGTCCTAGCCTGCTATTCACTTGTCAGAAAGCTGACACATTTTGAGACATCTGCCCCACTTTTGGAGGAGTTAATTGATTAAAAGATGGTGCCGGACCTCTGCAGGTAACAGGCAGTGATTTCATGGATAATTAGTGGAGAACCTTTAACAGGTGGGTTATATCAGCACAGGACCTTTCAAAGACTTTGGGGCTGACTTGCTGTATTAGATTCTTATTTATTTATGTATTTCACCTTTTGAAAGAGTTTTGAATGCTTTCCTTGCTCAAGATAGGCACACTTCTGATGATTTCAGATCACTACTGTACTCACCTATATAACATTCTTCTCTGCATGATTTTGCTTTTTGAGGAAAATAAAATTGGAGTGCTATTTCCTTTTTTAAAAGAGGTTTAGAGCTGAAGTCTTCCATTTCACCTTTTCTATTATCTCTCAGTGTTAGAAACCAATTATTAAGAGATGCCTCTGCCTGAATTAGGGTGCAAAAGAGACCATATGACAAAGTCAAAAGCGTGGATTTTATTTAACAGTAAATATGAGAAATAGGAGGGAGGAGCGGCTAAGAAAAAGAGAGTGAGAGAGAGAGAGAGATTAAGCAAAGATATCACCATGTGGAATCCTGCAACGTCCCTCTGGTACTTCTTCACCCTGGTCCGATTCGTGGTGGAGGTCCCTGACATCCATGGGGCATATGTGCTGTTTCCACAACTTGGGATGGCAAATGTGTGTAAGCAGCTGCTTCCTTTATCACAGTTTGTCATGGTGGGATATTTGTCCATATAGGTTACCCAGGTCTGTCTCACCAGGCCTGGCATCTTCCTGGTGTTGCTGTCTGTGCTTTTCCCAGAGGCTGCATGGTGGAGTCTTGTCCAGTGTGTTAGTTCCAAACCTTTAACCTTCATGTGGGCCTGGAATTAACTCCTTGCATTTGCCATCTGTGTCTGTTGTGGTAGCTTATCTTGTGGGAACTTCCTTCTTTGTTAGTGTTTGAGACAACTTACTGTGCTTCTCTAAGTCATCACACAGAGTCAGCTGGTTCAGACACTTTCTTTGAAAGCACACCCAGATCCTCCTCCTCAGCTCTGAGGGTTGTAAACCTGTCTCATGGTGACAGAATTTCATGTGGAGTTGGAGTCACATCTTCCCCTTTTCTCGGACCTTTAGCAGAGTTTGCACTTACTGTTCTAATTACAGATTGTAAGCCCCTAAAAACAGGATCCACAAGCATCTTAAAAGGGCTCATGGGATTTTTGAAGTACTCTGAGTTAGACACACAGGTGAAATACTGACAAGATATTCCCAAGAGATCAAAACAACAAAAATACTTTACTGTCAACTTCAGAATATCAGAGAACTTTGTCAAAGGTTTAGAGCAGCATTCTCACTTCTAGAGATAGGCATATGCCAATTTTTATATCATATTCAAATCAGTTCTGAGTTTGAACACATCAGTATTCTTTATGATCAAATAGGACAACCCTCCTGTCACTTGATTTTTGAATTAGAAAAAGAAATTAAGCAGTTTTCACTAGCATCATCAATCCTCCCAAGAGGATAAAAATAGTCAAAGGTAAGTCCTACTACTATGATGTGAAATTCAGGTAAATGAGCAGAAGGATTTTTATTATTTAAAAATGAAAAAGAAAAGCACTTGGGACTTCCTTCACTTTCCTGCATTGCTCAGTAGAATTACAGAGTAAAAACTGGCTAGCAAAATAATGGCACTCCATCACCTTCATAGCAAAATGCACTAGAACCTACTGGAAACACAGGAAATTAAAAAGGGTTGGTGGGTTTTTTTTTTTTTTGTCCAACCAAAATATTGTGCGCTGGCTAACAGATATTTGGAAATATTCTGAAAATTTATTTTTGCTCCCCACAGAATTTGCTATTGAAGGCTTCAAAGACACTCATGGAAGCCTGTCTGGATAAAAAGGAGGATGTATGCAACCCAAAGTGCTAGGAGGCCTGAAAAAAAAGCAACTGGGCTTGAACAAGGTGATGAGAGCAAGTTCAGTGCTTATATATATACTTTTAAAATTGAAATTAATTTCCCCAGAGATCCAGCTTGGCTTTCTCTAAGGTAAACAGTACAAAATCCATCTGATTTCCATTTATATTTCCATTTCACATTTAATGTAGGTTACAAGAAAGATACTGTGCCATGCTTCATTTTGTTAATCACTTCCCTGTTCTACTATGTCTCAATATTGCATACAAGTCTATCACTCACATTAGAGGCATGGTCTTGAGGAGACAGCTGGCAAGCTGAACTGTATTTCTACTTCACTGCTGAGGCACTTGGTAACTTTGCATGTCTAAACTTTTGTTTTCAACCGAATGCTTACAGGCATCACAAAACTCTGACAGATCTTTTATCAGGATCAGCTAATAGCTGTATGCTGTAACATGACTAACAGGACAAGGGCTTCAGGTTCAGCTAATGTACATACAAAGCAGGCTTAATTTACAAATTATGATCATGTATCCCTAGTGGAGAATGGGAAATAAAGCACTGCAGTCAGACAAATGTAAAAACAATGGGAAACTAGGATTATGTGTTTTTCCTATCTATAAATTTAACTACTTCCTCACATGGAGTGCAGCAGCTCACACGTTTTCCACTTATACCACCATTCATGCTTATAGCCTAAAGCAAAACAAGAATAATAACTTTCAAGTGCAGGATCTTTATGATAAAAAATTAGGTTTTTATCATATTGTCCTGGTTCTGATTACGAATTAGTTAATTTTTGCAGTAGCCTGGAAGGGGCATGGCTAAGACCCAGAGGTTATCTGAACCACCTTTTGTCATTTAACGGGAAGAGGGGAAGGGGCTCCTTTGAGTCAGGGTAGCATGGAGGTGGTTGGATATTGTTGGGATCCTGTGCTATATAGTGCATATATAGCGCATATATAGCATTTGCAAGTGGACCACTCACCTCTCTTGTATGCTTTTTCATAAATACTGTTACTGTTCATTTTCTTATTTCATTGCTGTTTCCAGTAAATTGTTCCTATCTCCATCTATGACCTTTGCCTTTTGTGTCTCCAGTTCTTCTCTCCACCCTGCCAGAGGGGAGGGCAAGAGGGGAGTGGTCGAGCGGCACAAGGTTTGGAGTGGTTTCAGTGGGAACACTAAATTGAAGAATACCATTCTTAAACCACAACATGCATTATACAGTATGAAAATGATATAGCATGAAACTTTTTGCTGGCAGAGCAAATTGTTCAGATTATATTTGCATTTAGTGCTTCCATTCTCCAACAATGGCTGTAAGTACAAGGGGAATGTTCACATTTTTAAGCTCTTAAATACCATAATAATCATACTAGTAATAGCAGAATTTACATTTTAGATTCTGTAAGAAATAAAGGGCTCTTCCCAGTTTTGTATCATCTGTGAACTGGTTTAAGTATCCCTTCCAGTCCTGTGTCCAAGTAATTTATGAAGATGTTGAAGACAACTAGGCCTAGGATGGAGCCCTGCAGAACCCCACTAGTGACAGGTCACCAGTCTGATCTAAGGAAATTTTAATTTCTGTAGAAAAATCTTGATGATTGCCAGTTCACAAACCCTGTAGGTCTGTGCTGTTTATTTAGTTGTATCTGTCCAGTATCACAGGTCCAGTATCTGTCCAATATCAAAGTGTTTTCTCACATTTCAAAAGCTACTATGTGACTTTGCTTTTCATAAAGCCTCCTGCTCTCCCTTTCTGCTCTACTGATGTCAATTACTGATGTCCCACTCCCTGTGTTAGTTCTTTTCCTTTGTTCTTTTACAGTTTGTATATTTCAAGAGGAGCACAGTCCATGCAAAAATACGATATTCAGCACGTATTTCTCACTGCACAGTGTTAACAGCCTAAAGCACTAGCTGATGTCTAAGCCCTCAGACAGTACTAACTTAGTAGGTGAGAAAAAACAAAGACTACCTAACAAAGGGAGTGTGTGCATACTGGCAATCATACAGTATCTTTGGAGATACATAACCTCTGTCCCAACTATCAGCATGCTGCCATGCACACACAGATCGTACACACAGTAAAGCAAAATTCTAGAATACGAACAACTCTGAATACAGAAGATGATGCGGCATTAGTAAAGACATGACTATGAGTGTCTCTCTGAAAATTAGTTTTATCGACCTCTCAGATGCCATGAGTAATTCCAAAACTCTTCCTGATACTAAACAAACAGCTACAAGGCAAGCACCACTTGTGCCAATATTCAAGAGGTCTGGCAGAATGACAATAGTGACAGAGGCAGTTGCTTTTCATCGCTGTGTGCAACTATGCTATTTTACTATTTTTTAAAAGCAAAAGTTTTACAGATGCATCATTAAATTATGTTTCCTTTGGAACCATGCACCATGTTGGCAAAAGAATAAGTAATAAATTTAAAGTAGTTTAATTACAGAAATAGTAATTTCAAAATAGTTTCCAGCATCAGCATTGCTAAGAGGCATCTGAATGTCTCAGGTATTAGCTGCAGTTATCAATATTAATCACTTCTCTATCCCTGTTTTCCAATGACTTCTTGTAGTGGGTTGACCCTGGCTGAGTGCCGGGTCCCCACTAAGTCATTCTATCACTCCCTTTCCCTTTGGGACAGGGGAGAGGGTAAAATGGAGAACAGCCAGCAGGGTGAGATAAAGCAGTTTTATTACAGTAAAAGAAAAATTATAAGCAGAGATTTGCGCCTGCAAAAGCTAAAGGGAAAAAAAAGGTCAATCTCTACTTCCCATCAGGAGCGATGTTCAGGCACTTCCCAGGAAGCAGGTCTTCAGCACACGTAATGGTTGCTTTGGAAGGAAAACATTGGAAGCTGGCGAATGCCATCCCCCACCCCTTCCTCCTCTCTCTCTCAGCTTATATACCTGAGCTGACATCATATGGTATGGAATATCCCTTTGGTTGATTTGGGTCAGCTGGCCTGCTTGTGTCCCCTCCCAGGATCTTGCCCACTCCCATCCCCTTTGATGGGGGGAAGGAGTATCAGACGGGCAGCGCTGCTCAGCAGTAGCCAAAACACCAGTCTGTTATCAGCACCCTTCCAGCTACTAATGCAAAGCACAGCGCTGGGAGGGCTGCAAGCTTTACCTCATTTAGACCCAATACACTTGTATATGCCACTAGTCAAGTTCTTAGAAAAATGAATTATATGTTTTTCTAAAATTTATGATTTTTTTTTTAGCTAATTTGTGTTCCAAAGGGAAATCCACAGTATGACTCCTCCCTGATTCTACAAAATGAGAAAGTGGAATAGTCAGTAGGACACTCAGTTGTGATTAAAGAGGCTTGATTTTTGTCCTAGGCCAATTAATGGCTAAATTCATAACAGCAGACAATTTGCCTCTCCTACCTTTGAAACAGGAAAATATTTACGTGATCCTTTGAACTACTCTTTTGAACAGAGTTCGAAAATCTCACATTCTCATCTAACCTAAT
Organism: Corvus brachyrhynchos; assembly: GCF_000691975.1. Lineage (NCBI taxonomy): Eukaryota > Metazoa > Chordata > Aves > Passeriformes > Corvidae > Corvus > Corvus brachyrhynchos. Next base: position 862,726 of record NW_008238452.1, on the reverse strand, counting down.
AGATGGGTTTATCTTCTGAGATGAAGCACATCTTCAACCAAATATCACCTATTTCAATTTGTAAAACATCACAGTGGTATTCAACAACCAGGCAACCAATCTGCATAGCTCACTTAAGCCAATTCTGTGTTATAGAAACAATACTTTGTATGACTTCAGAGAAAAATAAAGGGACAAAAAAGAAAAAAAGGGTTACATCAGCCTCAAAGAAAGTAGATTGTTCACTCCCACACACACAAAAAAAGCCCCAAACAAAACAAAACAAAACAAAACAAACACCCTAAACCCCCAAAAAACCCAACCCCCCAAAGCACCCCACAGGTATCCACCCCATCCCCCTCCATCAATAGAAAATAATAGAAAATAAGAAATGTCTGATCAATTTTGGTATTAGATTCCTTTACAAAATACTTTCATATCTGGTGATGAGAATCATAATTAATGCTTTAATAAGGTGTTGAAGAATAGCAGACATCAAATGTGCTATTCTCATGACAGCATCACTTAATGTTGCTTTCAATGCAGCACAGGAAGAATGATGTGTAGACTCTGAAAAACTACTCACAAAAATATTGTTTTCATGCAAGTCACATTATGCACGGCACAAAAACAGAAGACTATTTTAAACATTTGAGAATATTTAACCAAATTGTTCCTGTATGACTAAATGATAATTACTTCCAGAGACCTCTTTAAAAAAAAGAGCACTTTCACCACAAACCATTGGTAGCTGTACGGAGGCTGAAATGCAAATGGCAAAATTCAGCACTAAGGTGAATCTATTTTAGCATGTGTTGTAATGTAAAACTAATAAATGAATGCTGTGAATTCAGAGGCAGCAAAAGATGCCATGTTATCTGATGGATTAGCATGTGAAGTAAATGCAGCTGTCACACAGATGTGACTGCTGACAGAATCAAATTTAGACTTAAAATGAACCCTGGAAATACCTCTTTAAAAAGATTCAACAACGAAGAATTCACTGACTTCCCAAAGTGCAGGAGGTCATGTATTACACCAATTCAATCAGCTGTGCCCCTTCACTGAAAACAAGAAATGAAGAGCTCAAAGCGTCTGAAATAAAAACAAGTTCTTAAAAGAAAGTGTGATAGTCTATAACTAGGGTCATGGGTCACACCATTTAAAGATAGTAGAAGCACTACTGCAAAGAGTGCAAGACAAGGTCCAGAAGAGTGATCCATTTCTTTCGGAAGATCAGAGCACTCTTGTAGGCTGAAAAAAACAGACAGAATGCCCTTGTTTTATATCACATTAGGAAACGTTCTTGTAACTCTGGAAAACCACGACTAAACCCAAAAAATGGCTGTAAACAGAATGCAATATCTTGTCTTCCTTATTTACCAGAAGTGTCATAGTCACTGTATTCTGAGCTATACATAGGCAAAAAGTAAGACTGCAAGGTTCTAAAATCTGAGCTTGATGAGAGGCTTCTCTAACTAAAAGGGATAAAGAATAGAACATAACAACTGCACAAATGAACTACGATTATATATAATGTTATATATATATAATATAGCACTAAAATCCCTGCTGTTGCCTCTGAGGGACATGAGCTTTGCTACGAAGCTACAAACTACTTGGGATCAATGCAAGTGAAAAGAAGAAAGAGGCCTCCCAGCTCTGGTGGTCCTTGCAGTCCACCTGGGCTTTGAAACAGCCAGGCACACATCCTTCACCTGAAAGAGGAACAGTAGCCCCCTCACAATGGAATGCAGTAGAACCATTAATTTTTAGAGTCCCTGCAGAAGCTATGTGTACGCATCCTCACACCTACAAATGAGTGATGGTTCACTCTGTGAGAATTTCTTCCCCACACAGCGAAAAGATTACAGTAAAACTATAATCCCAAATCCCTTATGCTAAGTTCTTCTACTTGCAAGAAGCACCTCCTGTTAAGTGTTCCCTTTCTCGGCTATTGCCAGAACAAAGCACATCTCCGTTAAATAAATTTATCTTTAGAAATTCAACCAGTCTACATTCTTCTTCTCTCCCAAAAAACACTGGAAAGAGACTTCTGGAACTGTTTCAAGCACAAAATGCGGGACAGTTGTTATAGAATTAAAAGTGAAAAAAAATCCCTGTGCAATTATATGGCTAAACTAATACTTGTTCAACATGAATTATGAGATCAAACGAGTCAGTGGAGACCAGCAGAAATCAAGCAGAAGTCATCCAACATCTTAATGATCAGACAGACCCTGCAGGAATTCAGCACAATGCAAACATAAGTGCTACTGGACAAACACCTTAGTAGACTACCCTGTAGAGATGCTCTCTAAATGTGTGCTGGTTGGCATTGTAAAAAACATAAAGCTGCTTTGAGTAAGCAGCTGGAATTCCTCCTGTAGCACACCATAACCAACTGGAGTCAATCTGCTCTATAATATCTTCAATTTTCTGGATATAGAAGAAGAAAGTAAGGTGCAGTGGGGAAATAAGAAAAGGTAAGCGTACAGAACCCAACAGGGATGTGTTTTAATAGCCTTTGCATTTTTATGTCAACTTATCTAGGTTGTACAGGCCTCTCATATTGCCTCCCTGAAGCTCTAGCTACTTAAATATCAGAACACAATCTCCCTTTTTTCTGGCTTTCAAGGATATTTGGCCTATGATTTTCCTTCCAATCTTAAAAGCAAAATAGAGACAACTAACTTAAGAGTGTGTATGAATAAAGGAAGTTCCATTCTCAAGATATTTTTAAACTATACCTTAGCCAATGCTAAATGATTTTCCAGAGTGACAAAATAAGTTGTTATATTTTCCATAAGTGGAAAAATAAAAAGCAAAAGTAAAAATCTGCACATGCATGCAGAAGTTATCACTGTTTAAGTCAGAATTATCTCTTTATCATCACAGTTTTTCATTTATTTAAATAAAACCCTAATATAATTCCAATTAAGCCTGAGTAGAAAGCATCAAACAGTTAGTAATATTTACAAATATGTCTTCCCTGAAGAAAAAACTTAGTGAATTACTATTAAATAAGCAAGCTAATCAAATGATCCAAGTTATAAATACTAAGTTTAAATGACAAGCTCTGCATTCAACATTGAGAAAACGTAGAAAATTAATAGAGCAATTGAGTGCTATTAAGAAAAAATTTGTCCATTATTTATCTATTGGTCCTAAGTATCATTGTTCAATCAGCTATTCAAAAGTCATACCAAAATTTTAAGTGCCCACCACCATTAGGGAAATATAGAAAAAAATGGGTAATAGACCCCAGGGTACAATATGTTTCTGACAATGGATTTTAAAACGTGAGTCAAAAATTAATGAGGCAGAAATGAAAGCAGATTGAGTAAAGTTTAAAATAGCTTGAAGTGAAAAGATTTTCATTGTGAATTATTTTCACGGTTTACTGAAATAAAAATTCAAGAAAATAAAGACTGAGGTAATGATTGCTTGGAACCAATTATTAAAAGAGGTGCCTCTGCCTGAATTAGGGTGCAAGCAAGACCATAGGCCAAAGTCAATAGTATAGATCTTATTTAACTTATTTATTTAACTCTTATATATGCATATACACTCCTGAATTGCACCATTTACTGTCTAATGCTGTGGCTTTACATTGTTTCTTCCACAGCTTTGGGTTATGCCCCAGGGTCCTGTCGTGGTCGCCGCTGGCTGTGGCGGTGCCAGAGCATGAGGTGCCATGACCGTCCTAAAAGCGTCTCCTTAGCGAAGCAGCTCGGCAGGACCAGCACACACTCACACACGCGTACACGCGCACACACACGGATAGCTCCAGTAAATGGGTCGATGGCAAAGAACCAGGAAGGGCCTCCGTGTGGGGTTCCACGGGAGTGGTTTATTGCAGCCACACCATTAGGGGTTCCAGGGATGAAAACCAAGAACAATGGACAATTTAAGTTAAACTCCAGCTTTAAGTACAGGAGTGGATTGAGCATCAGGGACCAATGATCTGAGGGCATGGGGGCGGTACACAGGTAGGACTAGGGAATGGGAGCCAATGGAGAAGCTCTGAGGGAGTGGAGAGGGCAAGGGCCAATGGGGGGAACCTGGAGTGGAGAACCTTCTAGGGCATGGGACACATAAGGTAAGAAAGGGGCGGGGAGGCCAGCAGGGCCAACCAGGGAAGCAGAACTGGGGTACATTAACATAGCAGAAGAGAGCATCCTGGGGGAAGTCTTTTCACCCTAACCTGGAGAGGAGCTCTGATTTTAGCTACTGTCCCACCAGCAGACTCTCTTTGTCCCTTGTTCTGTAGGTTCACTGGCCTCCACAGGGTCCACCCAAATTGAAGATTGAACTAAGCATCTGCATCCTGACTAATGGCTAAATCTTCTTCTGTAGATGCATTCCTTGCTTCTTTGGAAAAAAAAAAAATTCTCTGTATAAATGATTACCTTTTTTGTCCATGTTGTAATACTTTTCTGATGAGTTAGGCCTCTTTTTGTGTCTTATTAAGATGCCCTGTAAGATTATGGGTATGCAAACTGTCAGATTGGATTGGGTGATACTATGGTAAAGTCAGTTTTCACTCAAATATTGTTCAGTGACTATTTTATTAGTCTGGGTATATTGTCCTAGATGCCAGTGAGTCTTTGGTTTCCTACTGGGAACTAATTCTCCCCAGCTTGAAAGCCTTCCCTTAAACCTGAAACATTGATTTCACATTTCTGCATGTTTTCTACCTTACCAAAATGTTACTGATGTACAATAGGGCAGAAGTCACTATCTCTGTGGTGGATCTTAAACTCCCTAAGAATATTGAATAGAGTCAGGAGTACATGGAGAAAGAGAGCTGTGAAGATTTAGTCTAAAGGTAAGTCTTACTTTCGTGTCTGACACTGTATGGAAGAGTGGCATAGATATTCCAGATGGAGTAGAATAAAATTAAATAGCTCAGCTCTGAAGAGTGGAGATATGGGGGAATAAATGGAAAGAAGGGAATGGTGAGGAGCAGGGAGAAAATTACCCATTTTGCATATAAATGATGTAATTACCCCCTCAGCTTCTCAGGCAGAAGTTGACATCCCTAATTAGAATAATTTTATGATCTTCTGGGGACAGATATACAAAAACATAAAGAGAAAGAAAAAATAACAAATACAACTAACATCATCGGCTGCTTTTACAACATAATTTTGCAAGAGAACTGATGATGTACATCCAGTCTCAGCTTTATAACAAATTACCATGTTTGTATTTTATTTCAGATGATTCACAGGGCTTGATATAAAAGGCAGAGGCTGAATGAAACCTTTTCAGAGAAGAAAATGATGAAACCACAATACAAAGGCAGGGAATTGAAAGCCTACTGTAATGTGTTTCATTGTTTTCTTCTGATTAATACTGTAAAATGAAAGCCACTGTGTTTAACCTGTGCTGATGGTACAGTTGCTGTAATTAAGCATGAGAACTTACAAGTTGTGCATGCTGATTGTTTCATACAAAGCACCTGGCAGATCTGCCAGTACATGCACTATTAAATCTACAACAGACATGTCCAGCCACCGAAGTCTGCCATTGTTACTTGTTTAATTGATCTACAGTATTCTACCACATCTTCACTTCCTAATTGCTGGGCAAAAAAAGCAGGTATTTAGCCTTTTCCAGATGGTGAGGTAGTGAGGGGACGTGTTGTTTTAGTCATGTGGGAAGGAAGGGGTTGTGCTACAAAGGAAGATGAATCCCAGTGAGTGTAGCAAATCTGGAAAATTCCATTATCATATGGCTCATCTTATCACTCTTATCATCTGACTGACTGATTTAATGTTGCCAAGAGACTTGACAGACCAACTTGTTAGCATTAGATACTGCACACAGTCGTTATTGGTAAATCAATCCACTAATTTTACTCCAACAGGTTAATATTCCAGTAGTCAGGATTTGGCTAAAGGATATATTTGTGTACAGGCACTTCTTTTTTTTTCCTCACTTAGCTGATTCTCTTTTGCATTTCCTAAGTGTGATTTCATGGTAAGGAGACAAGCTAGAAGCCAAGAGAATAAAATTATCCTTGGGCATAAATGCAGAAAATCAGGCTTGAAATCTCAGAGGAACTGATGTTCTTGTCCTATAACCATTACTTACAGGAGTGACTAAGTTTTGAATAATTTAGAAAAATTAAAATCTTTCTAGAGTTATTTTCATGTCCAGTTCTGACTGATTAATTAATAAAAGCTAACAAAGATTTTAAGCCCCAGAAAAGCTTTGGGTTTTGTTCTGCTCCGAGGATGGTCACGGTGTCAAGTCCATTAGTTCTGAGCTGATTCATCCTGCCCAAATTAATATGATTCACTCATAGATCACAGAATCTGGAATAACCAATGTGGTTGTTGAACTAATTAAATATTATCTATTGCACCACTTGCTTAGTTCTTCAGATCCATTTACATAGGTGGAAAGGGGAAATATATTCCAGTTATTTCATCTGACAAATAACTCTCAAGTGTCATGAAGATGAGTTCTTTCCTTCCCAAATCCTGTGTTTGTTCTACACAACAAAGAAGGACCAGATAAAATGACAGCAGTAGTTCAGAGCATCTCTCAAGGGGTGGCTTTGTGCAGAGCTCCACAGCAGGCACTGGTGGGGCAGTCAGTAGGCTGTAAGGGTCTTCTGTGTTATCCCCGCGTGAGTCATGGCTGCTCTGCACAGTGCACCTCCCAAATTCATGGTTATTGAGGCTGGGAATAAAAATGATTTCACAGAAAACCGGAGTGATCAGTGAATGTTTCTGAGTGAGAAGGTCTTTTGCAGAATACCCTTCTGTGCAGGACTCTGAGGGAGCTCAGCAAAGGTGTCAGGCAGCTGAAACAAAATAGCATGTGTACAGGCAAATAATGGCCTTTGGCTGTTGTGATGTGAATGAGAGAACAACACAGGTCTACTGTTTTCTCTGTGAGAAAAAAAAAGAAAATCAAAGGCAGAAGAGTGTAATACATTGCACAGATTATCCATAGCACCAGTACAGTGTGTAAAAAAGCTGGCAGAGAGGAACTTTGGGGGATATCATGGATGTGATGATCCTGAAAACATATATGCATAAGGGATTGATTCTTGAAAATAGACTGAGACACTGAAAACCATGTGGAATGATCCATCCTTCAATTTCTCCTGTCTGTGAGGGAAGGGTGCTCAGTGTTTACCTTCTTGCTAGAGCTCCTTTCAGTCAGAGAATCTAGATTTATTTGCAGAAGGTTTAACTCAAAAACAAATATATGGCTTTCTAGCTTCTCCTTTTGCAAAAATGTGCATGCACCCTGCCAGAAGTAGTATGCAGTCTGTATCAGATAGAAATTTTGTTTATTTCTGGACTGTAGGGTGCATATAAATGAATCTGTCTCTATTGCTATTTCACAAGAGGTGTGCATTGCTGTCCACAGACCAGCATTTATCTTTCTGGTTCATGCCAGTGTGTGGATAATACATCACTAGAGCAGTGGTGCTACTTATAATGTATGACACCAACAAATCATAAAACTGTTGCCACTTCTGTAATGTATTATTAAAAACACGGAACTAAACAGAAAGATCAATATGGTACAGGTCCTTAATTTTTTTAAGTGGGTTAGAAGGTTTTAGATTAAAGGAAATGGGCTCCAGAGAGTTTACTTAAGAGTCTCAGTACATAACAGAAATGAATGAGAATAACTGTGATTTCATATATGACCCAGTTTTTAATAAAATAGATTCAGTCTTTCTAAGTTTCCTGTCCTATCTGTACTCAGTTGTGATGCAGCCAGCTTCCTACCACATTCCTACAGGGTATCTTCCACAAAATACCATCTTCTAACATGTTCAATAATCATAGAATTTGAATGAGAAATTATTTTGATTTTGTGTTTCTAATTTTATTTCGGTTTTGCATCTCCTTCTAAAGTGCTTGGACAGTTTTTTCACCTTTTGCTCAGAAAGGTGAAACAGCAAAAGAGGCTGCCAGGTATTCGCATACATGAACTTTAAGATCTTGCAAAACATTATTAAAACTAACAGTTGTCACTTCTGGCTTCTGCATATCTCACATAAAGAAAAGCAATCCCTCAGCAAGCCAGAAAACCTTTCTAATGTTCAGATGGTCCTGACCCTAAACATCTTAATAGAATGAAAAGTCAGTATTAATATCAATTTTATTTTTATTGAGGAGTTGCAAGTGGTCTTTTTACATTCTTCTCTTTTGTTATGGTTTTGGTGCAGACACCGGTCTTGTCTTCTCTACTTGAGTATTGCATTCATCTATCTCATTTAGACATTGTTTTCTGCTATTTATTAACCTTTCTTGGGTAACGTACCCATTTTTTCCCTGCCTTGATATTATTTCCTTGGCTTCTCGAATATATTTTATATAGTTTTATATGCCCTTAATCTCTTTTTACCTAATATATGTAAATTGAGTTCCCTTCCTTGTTCTTCCTCTGTAATATCTTCTAATCCTTGAATCATTTTGGTTGCCCAAATTACCAGCATAGGTATTTTCTGGGCCCTTGGAGCATAAAAATAATTTGAGAGGCCCCTGTCTAACATGTTGTGCTGCTGTGAACGTACCTGTTATGCCTGGCCTTAAGCAAAGGAATTGCAATTCTTCTTGCACAGAGTGGGCCATTCTATTTATTGTTTATTTTTATCAGGTTTTGTACTATTCACAGTCCGGGACACTGAGCATTAGATACTGTATTTCCCAGCCCAAAGAGATTCAAGTGGAAGATTTCAATTGCATGTGAGAACCTCCTAACAGAGTCCCACAGAGAGGGCTTCACATTAAAACCTCCACAGTATTTCAGTTCCTTTAGAATACATAATTAAGACACATAATTTTAAGTGATAAATGTGTTCATATTTATAATGTATTTTGTCCTAGAAATAAAGTTTCAATTGGTGCAGTTCTGGGATGGTGAGAGAGGAAGCAAATAGTCTGGACTGTGCAACATCCAAAACCACTGCATTTTATGAAGGTCATGGCAATTCACATCTCTTAGCCCCAGATAATACAGAGGTGTTCATCCAGATCATCCTGATGCAAATATAGCTAATTTTTTCTAAGCCAGAACAAGTTTATAACATGGGTTCTCTAGCCAGTGATATATAATAACTGCCTTCTCTCTATAGAGAGACACCAAATCTACCAAAAATGTTTTCCTTTGTCTTCAGGTCTGAGTCTAAACAAATCTCTACATGTGATCAAAGTACTACTGATGCCAAAGAGAAATATGGTTGCGCTGATAGGCAACTGAAGATGCACATCTGTCTTCCAACTTCCTCTTCTCTCTCAATGTTGTCATTGTAAATGAATTAGCACAAATGATATGCTTGATGTAGAATTTCTCCAAAAATTGCCTATGGGTTTTTGGGCAGAGAACAGAATTCTATATTGCTGTAGTATGGAAGAGAGTTACTTAATAGAGTGAAAAATAATGTGTTAGGGTTGATTATGCTGTTGAATATGTAAAAATGTGAATATAAATGTGAATATAAATATAAATGAGCAGTGTGATTGACACTTTCATTTCCAAGTTTCCTGTATATATACAGAAGTACATATACTCTAGTATTTTTTATGTTTGTGTACTTGAGAGTACCAACAGCTCTAGGAAAACATACCCTTTGGAAGGGTATGTTCCTTTTGGAACTGTGAAAACACACAACAGAATGCTGTCCCTACTTAGAAAACCTGTAATTTACCTGGCATCAAACTCTGACTTTATGTTCACTGTTGGCAAGGAGTCAAGAGCAGAGGGACAGTCTTCTATGATAGTAAAGAAATGTTAACATTTCAGTGTTGTTTAATGCAAAGTTTCTCTGTAACATCATGTATCTGTCTCTCTACACTATCTTAGTCCTCATCATCCCCTTTTTCTACACTTATAAAGAGCCTTTCTCATGGCTGTGAAGCAATGACCCACAGTTGCTACAAGTAAAACTCGCATTCTGAGAATTCTCAGGTTTGAGGTATATAATGAGTACAGTGTAGAAGTTAACTTTGGTAATATAATGAGCATTCAAAATCATAGCTTCCTAAGATAAATACAAATACGTATGTATTGTATCTGGAAATACTGAATGTAGTGAAAGCTGGATGTTGCAATTATTGGACAAGGTACGAAGACAGACAAATGCATCTCAACAGACAATCATAAGTCGAAAGTGTAATATAATTTCTTTTTTTTGGAGCTGTGTTAGAGGTAAAAAGCTAGATGGGAGCCATTAGCTTTTAATGATTTATAATGCTTTTAAAAGCTTCCATACAATGAGGAGAGAAAAGACGAATGGTACTGGTCCTAGTTCAGAGAGAAAACATATCCTCTGATGTGTATATGTGTAAACTTTTTACAACGCAAATAGAGATTTAAGGAGAAGAATCATGCAGCAATTATGTAAGGTGCACAGTTAAATCCTGAGCTTTTCTTTCAGAAAAATATCAGTAAATACCAATATGTTGATTTGCAGAAACACATATTTAGAAAGACTCATGGGTTTCTTTTGAGAACTTTTTCTTTAGCATCTAGTGCTAGCAAATTAAAGCTAAAGTAAATTAACTTAGTACATATATTGCTAAATTTCAAAAGTTCAGCAATGTCCCTTAATACATAAAGAGAACTCTAGAACTGAAATATATCTCACTTCAGCCTAGCTCAGAACAAAACATGGTGTATAATATTCCTTGATAAAGGCAACATGACTGCTAGGAATTGCTGCTAGGCTTTTAAAGTACTATTATTTTCCTTAAACTGTGTCCTTGTATCCAAATAATGTTATTATCTAAGGTAACAAGATAAAGGGATGATGAGTGTACATTTGGTTGAAGATTGAAGATAATTTATAGTTATTTCCTTTTTGTTGTGGAAAGAGAAAAAAAAAAACAACCAAGGTGGTTAGCCCTTGAAAGAGACTGGGAAAGTTCTTGGTTCAAGCAGACACTGTGCATTATTTGGCCAGCAGCCTGCACAAAATAAACACAGGTCCTTTTCCATCCCTCATAAATATATCCTAGTACCTATGGCCACGACAGCAAGCCCTAGATTGCCATGTAAAAGGTGAACTGCATTTCCACAGAGGCCACTATCTCATATTTTGTCCCATTAACTGTGCTTGGTCTGTCCATATTTAAAAGCTGAAGCTCCTTCAGGTGTCTTTGGCCAGTGTTTAGGTGCCTGCTGGTGTGTCCTAAATGTACTTGATACTTGGGAGCAAGTAGGTCAGGTTAGAATGCTTCTGAGAATGCAAAGACATTTTTGCTCCATTGGGCTGGTGATTTGCTCAGACATGGTTGTCCAGTTTTGGATATCAGGCACCCTGCTTGGATGTGGATTACTGCTTCTTAAGGAAATTATTTGTGTTCTGTAACACTAATTTAGTTATTACCTTTTGAAAGACAATTTCCCTTGCTCTGGCTGGCTTTGGTGTCCCAGCAGGCTGGCTTTGGTGTGAACACCCTTTTAATAATTCTCAATATTTAATGTGGACAATTTAAGGACCTTATTCTGCGTTGTCATTTCCTTCAGCACTGAAGCACTGGTCTGGCTCTCATTGATTCCTGAGATTAGGTAATTACTAGCCTGAGATGTAGGAGAAATGTAATTCAGCCATGGAAAACAGCATAATGCAATGCCATACACCTTGAAGAAACCTATTACATGACTTTGGGTGGCATTCTGGAATTTGACAACTATATGGCCTTGTTCCAAACAAATAAATGAATCTCTCTTCAGAGCATATGGTGTAAAGAACATGTCGTGTTTGAGAAATATGGTTGGCTGGTAATCTTGATTTTTAATTTTGCAAAAGAACAATTATTTGGCACAGTATAAGCCCTTTTTTTTTTCTCCCTGTTAAGTAAAAACGTGTTTTCTTCAAAGACAGAAAAAAAATCTTTTCAGGAAAATCCAGTTTTGCCTTGCATATCTGATAGATATTTATTTTTGTCTCAGTTATTTCAAACAACAGTGTGGCTGTTTTTATATCCTATTGATACTAAGGTTTGTGAGGAAAACCAAAATCCAAAGAGTCAGCTATTGGAGATTTATAGGTTGGTCAGCGTGAAGGATCTGGCTGGTATAATTGTTACTAAAAAGCTGGTGCTTAAGAGAAAAGATTCATTGTTTGATACCCCAGAAATTTATCAACCTATCCTTCTTCCCTGCCTGAGATGCATAATTATGTTTAATAATTGCACTAGGGTCCAGGCTGGGTGGTGGAGAGGAACTGTTTGTGCTGCACAAAGAAGCAGCAATCTCACCCTGCCCAGGCTTCTGGAAACATCTCAGGTGAGATCTAGATGCCACTACACCAGGAGGGATCTGCCTTTGGTTTCAGTGGGGTGCTGAGCAGAGAGGAGTGATTTTATATGGAAACCAGCCACAGGAGGACATCTGTCTGCCCCTTTCTGCTGTTCCTGAATTATGAACCACCTTCAAATTCCCTGAGCTGGGTGAGGGAGGATCAGAAGGTTCCTGCTCACCTGGCACAGAGTCTGTCCAGGCATCTCCGGTCTGCTGGGCACTGCACCATGAGCTCTCCTGGACAGCATTTTTCCTCTAAGGAACTAAGGGGATTAGGCTTTTAAGGGGAAGTCTAAGAGGATTGCAGATTTAAGAGATGGCCAAAGGGGCACATTTATAGTTTTTTAATTAAAAGATATTTTGACTGGAAGACCAGAGGGATTAAGGAATTGCTAAAACCAAGTTAATGTCAAGTGCAGGGTTGAATCACAAATTAGATGTATTTCTATCTGATCTTTGGCTTCTAACTTATTTTTTTCCTGAGATTAAACAATCTGTAGATCTTAGCTAATTTCCCATCAGTCTTCCTCTTTGACTACTCCACCCCTTCTATTCATGACTATGACATTACAAATATATTTAAATCCAACACAAGAATTTAAGTGGCTGGTAGTATAAAAAGGGAGACATTTAACAGACTATGGCATGCTTAAAGAAAAATCTCATATTTCATAAGACTAATAACTGAGTCCTAATATTCTATGCACAGATGTGTTTGCACATTTAAATGGACCAGTCTTTACATTGCTACTTCTATGTCTACTTATTTTAAATAATCTCCTGTATATGAAAGTCAAAGGGAGAGGCACATTATTGATCAGGTTATAAAGAGAAATTATCACAGTTCTAATTCTAATTCAAAATAACCCCTGTTCCTGATTTTATATACAAATCTCCTTGTTTTATACTACTGTGTCATGTAACATTATTTTAAAGATAAAGTGAAGGTATTAAGTCAAAGGAAGTAATTTTAAGTTTTTAATTATTCTACAAGTTTTGCCCTACAGCACTTTTTTTAAAACTGTACCTTTTGTTCAGCACTAAACTGCATGAATTACTTATAAGGCAGACAGATCAATATCTCAGAATGTCTTACAAATAATAGTTTACTTCAGCTGGCAGTTTTTCTGTTTTTGCTGTTCATTCACCAACATTTTATTCTCACAGCATTAATAGCAAAAATCAGCTAGTGAAATGAAAGAGTTCTTATCAAATGAATCTGTAAGTTCAAGGACATGGCTTATATTAAAAATAATATCTAACAGCTGCTAGCATCCTGACACTTTCAAAATATGAAGGGGAATAGGTGAATATTTCTGAAAATCAATATTTCAGGTATAGTATTGGCAAAATGTTGCAGGCAAATTGTCCTGTGTATGACAGATGTCCGTATCTGCTTGTGGCTTCAGTAAACCATATTATTTGTTGGACTATGCTCTGTCAGGAGCATCTGTAAAATCATCTGCTTTGAATATCTTTGGAAAGTATTAGCACAAGGTTAAAAGGAAAAAAAAAAGCCAGGATCAGAAGATGTAAAGCACACAAACCAGTCCTAAAATCCCCTGTTTCTCTGAAGTCCAAGGAGAAGATACAATGGTATGGCATGCTTCCTTAAATTTCCACCAAGGGATTTCTTTGAGGACACTGCTGTACCTTTAGTGCTTTACTGTCTGCTGACGTTATTTCATTCAGCACTTTTATCAACTTATATCATGTCCCTGGAACAGACTTTAATCTATGCAGGGCCACAGCTTGCTGCATAGGATAAGTCACTCAGACCTGAGCAGGGTGATGCTCTCTCATTTATGACATTGTCCACATATCCAAAACAATGTTAGGATTTGTTTGTAAAAAATCTCATCTCAATCCTAAAACTAAAATATTGTGGAACCCCTTAACTTGTGAAGTTCTTTTATCTTATGGAATGAGGACATCTAAAAATACATCCATTCACTATTTGCCCTCTGATATTTTGAATGGATGGTGCAGTCAAGCTCACTGTGTTTTGCTTTTTGTTTTAAAACAGAGTTAGTTCATATTTCTTTTTTCTGCTTGTAGTCAAAGGTTCTGGAATTTCAAACGTGTGTGTTTTCAGGGTTTTAGTATCAGCACTTCTGTGTGCAGCTGAAGGATAGAGGTGGACTGAAAGAGCTGGATTCAAGTGGCACTGAAGTGTTGAAAATCTTGTTACCCATCACAGTCTCTCTTAAAGGGACCCCTGTGAGATTCCTGCCCAGGCTCCGGGACCTTAGAAATACATTGTCCCAGAAGGATGGGCTGCCTGGGCTGAGTGCTCAATCTCTTCACACACCTCTTCTAGCTCTACCTTTTCTCAACATGGATTTTGTATACTTACACTCTCTTGTCTGGCCTATGAAGTGGCACTTTCTTCTGGTCCAAAAGCTTCCCACTATCAACCACCTCAATCAGTTCAGTCCAAAGTATTTTTTTCAAGAGAAATGAGGGCAAAAAAGCATTGCTTGTGTATCAAGTGGCTTCTCTTGGTCTCAAGTCCAGTGGGAATTTGGGGCACCTGAATCTTGCCCTGACTTGTGTTTGCAGGTCCTCAAGTTTAAGTCACTATTTAATTTGGATTCCTTTAGATATTTGTTGGTACAGCTGGGCTGTACAAAACTGCGCATTTTCCCCTCTATCTGTTGTTTGTGCAGTTTATGATGATGCTTTGTTCTTTCAGGATGTTCCTCTCCATGAACTCCTAACACTTTTTGAAGAATGAGTTCTGGCTATATGTGGAGTTGCATTGATTCCTGATTACAATTTTTCCCTTTATTTTCTTCCCTGTTAAGTCTATATTTATAATATGCTATATAAAAGTGAAACTCCCAGTACCCTCCTACTTCCTTTAATAATTTCCCCCTGTATTGACAACTATTACTTTCGTATTGATCTTTATCAGGCTGACTTTATTTACAGTGTAACAAGTTCCTACTAATAACATCAGTCTATAAAACAGTCAATAGAACAACCTAAACTGCATAAAACCACCTGATTAACAGTTTTTCCAACACTCTTCTGAAATAAAAACATTGTGCTAGATTTGAACATCTGGCCCCCAATTCTTAGAGGGGTGATAATGTTTTTTTCTCTCTCCTTGTAGATGCTGGCCATTTTTTCATCCACTTTTTCATGGGGGTATAGCTGGTGCTGCAAAACACAACTTATTCACACCTGAAACTTGGCTGATGCTCACTTCTGTTTACTTCTACCCGACATCTTCTATTAGGAGAGTTTTCAACAATGTATCTGTAAATGTTCTGGGCAAAGTCAAGGGAACACTGACATCAATCAATATTTCAGAGTTGTATTTCATAGGGTGTATGGTATTTATCTGTTTATGTTTTGCTTTTCTAGTTAATTGCTCATCTGCACTATTTTTCTGGCAATTCAAATTAATTATTCTTCACAGATTCTCAAGATGCATTACACTCCATTTATTTGTTTTACTGACCATGATTAATGACCAAACACAATTTGAATATCTCATTTTTAACAGTCATGATAAATTGTAGCCTATCATGGCAACTTAATATGCTTCCCGTGCAAGATCTAAGTGAAAAAAATTATATCATAATTAGGAAGCACGAGAATCCTTTGTCAAAATAAAACTTGTACTTCCGTGCTTTTGCTGGAAGGGTTTTTTAGCACATCAACCTAGATGTTCTGTTCTGTTCTTATGGGAATATAAGTCATGAACTTTACCACAGTGCATCTCATACTGAAGGAGGGTCTTTTTGCTAAATTTTTGATTGCAGCCTCGAGAACTCATGAAACAGGTCAGATCCAACAGCCTGCCATATGGCAAGGTGAAACTGAATGACTGCTCATGTGGTCTCCAGTTTACATGGGATGCATCCCAGTCCCACTGCCCTTTGGCTATGGCTGTATACCATGGGGTGGTACACTGCCCAGCACCCAGCATGTCCCAACTAAAGACATGTATCATTCTGGAAGCTGGTGACAAACATCATTCCATTTCTTCCTCCTTCCTTTTACGCACTGGAACGCTGTGGGCATACAGGCTACTGTGGAGCTGTGGCAGCTCCTAACAGTCTCTGATATGGGTGACTTGAGATATCAAGTATCACCCCATCAGTTTGTATAAACTTGGCCTCTCCAAGTGTCACATTTAGTATGACACTTTTTCATGCTTAGTTTCTCCCTTCCCCGGTGTCTTCCCTGGCCCTGCTGTCTTTCATCACTGTCTGAGTGACAGTGGAAGGTGAGAGCACAGAAGCATCAATCCCAGTCCCGTGTCACCTGTAGCTACACTTGTGGTAGACTGAATGTTTAGCAGATCCCTTGCAGTTTACCACTTGACTTTAGTTTTTAAACAACAAGAAAAAAACATAGTAATGAAAATGGTAATTCATATTTTTTTTTTTTTTTCACTACAACTTTTATGGTTTTTCTACTTTTGTTTGTCAAATCATTCCTGAGTTAGCATCTTGCACTTGGAAAAATGTTATTTCAGAATAATCAGTGTGTTTGTAGTTAATATCAAATAACATTGTGCACTGTAATGAGAACCATGATCAGCAATCAGTAAAATTGAAATTAGGTAATTCTTTGGCTATAAACATAACCAATCAATTAACAGGATTTTTTAAATTCAGTATTAATTTTGTCAGTAGAAATCATTGGACTGCAGATCTTTAAGACTGGAGTCTTGCTGTCCCTGCTCTTAATAGAGCTAAGGTAAGAAAAATCATAATATTCTTTCATCACTGAAGAGAGAAACTGTGAAGTGTTGGTGGGAAGAAGCTGGAGAGACAGAAGAGTTGCAACTCTGTTCTGTCACTGCCTAAACAGAGTTCTATCATTGTAAGCTCCTCTTGATTTATCAAAGTCAGTATGCCTGTTTCTAAGGAGATGTCAGAAATTGCATAAGCCCTCTAAAAAGCCACTTAATAAAATTTGAGGTTATTTGTTAGGGGTTATGTTTAGGGTTAGGGGTTAGGATTAGCATTAGGTCCATACTGCACAGAGCTTTCTCAACTGATGCTTTAATTTATAGTTCTAATTTTAATTTTACTGACTGAATTTTATTTTGTTTCCTAGTCTTTTAGAGACTCTCCTAGGTCTAGAAATCTCCACAGATTTTTGGACCTTGAAATATAGTCTGATTTTCCTCAGAATTTAATTGCTGTTCAGATGAACCTTAAAATACCCAAGCAGAACTTCTACATGCAATATCTGGAGGAAAAAGTGATTTCAGCTTTGAACGAGGCGCAAGAATGGATTACCTTTCAGGATTTTAAATGAAGCAACATGCAGCAGAAACACCTAATCTATGAGTTGTTAAATCAGCTGGATAAGTAATTATGACTACCAGGGTTTCTGTTACAAACTTACATCATTATTAGTATTATTTTTTTTTTTTTTACTTTTTACTAATAATGGAGGATATTTGTGATTTTTTTCTTGAAAAGCACATCTCTCCAGACAACAAACTGCTGCTTAGTTGGATAGGGAAATCAGAAGCAATAGTGTGTTTATGATAAATAACTGAAGGAGAAGAATACTGTTTATTAAATTCTGAAAAATTTTTCCTCCTGCTACTTAAAATGCTCTCTCCATTTCCCTGTTTAACACCAGCCATAATTTGAAAAAATAATTTAGTTATTTTATTTTCACCTCTTTTTCACTTTTATTGATCTCTTTTTTAAAGGAGAACTAATTATTTTTTACTCCTACTGGTAAAAAGTTTTACAGCTTTTCCTTTTTAGTGAAGATCAGCTGGGAAAACCCATGATTTACCTAGCATATGAAATCAAAATCACTGGCCACAGAGATGGCAAAAGCATTTGTTCAGCAACATAAAAGCTTATGCAAAGGCAAAATTATTATAATAATGGCAGATTAAATAACTGTAATGCCATAAATGGGAAAATCATAGGCCTATTGAAAATAAGAGGATCTAAAATATTATCTACTATTACTTATTATTAAAATATTATTTATTATTACATATTGATGATTTAGCCACAATCCATAAAAACTGTCATGCATCTGGGATACACTTCAAACACACACAATTTTTTTTGCTTCTATCTGCATCAGAACTGCTTTTTCAGAGTTATTACTGATACTTTAATGTAAATGCAGTTTGAAATTCTCAGTCAAGGTTCCATGTCCATATTAAATGCAAATGGGAAAATAATAAAAGTAAATTTGATATGATTAATGAACAAAGCACTCTAATCTCTTTTCCCCTTTTCCTTTGGTGGTTACTGTATCTAATAGCATAAGACCATTAAATTGAGCCTTCATGCTTTCTGGCATTTTTTCAGAAGTATTTTATACTTTAAATACTATGAACATGTTAATGTAAATGAAAATTGTGTATCTTTATTAGAAGCACAGGGCTAGAACCAGAGGTATTTAAGCTTAGCAGGCACTTATGACAGAATACCTGGTTCAGCTCTATATCTGTCTCCTAATCACTGGCCTTTTCACCTCTTGACCTAAGTTGACTCTGAGAAATAAGGCTGTTTAGGAAAGTCTGTGTTGAGGGCATTCTGATAGATCTCTTGTGTCTTTGGTAAATAACACCAGAATGCTATAAACCTGTTGACTCCAATAGGGAGAAAACAGTGGAAAATCAAACAAACTGTTTATCCACTATTCCTCTGTATGCCTGGTTAGAATCAGCTCTATCTTTGCAGTGTAAAGTTATTTTGCAGAATTATTGTGTTGCATTTTCAAAATTGTGACCATCCTCCATTAAGCATTCATTGTACCAAGTGGTGCTCAAAGAGTCAAATCAGCTCTTTCAACCATTTTTGAGTTTGAAACTCCCTAATTTGGATCATTTTCTAGATAACCTATTATCAGCAGAGAGTGAAAGAGAGAAGGAACTGTGTGGGATGAACAGCAGTACTGTCAGATTTACCTGCACAACTTACTATGCAGATGTTTTGTGTTTCTGTTATTGGGTATATGAGGACCAACAGCAGGAGTCTCAGGCCAATGCTTTCCTGCAAGCAAAGGAAGATGTTCTTGCTGGAAAATATTGCAGATTTCATTGGAGACAGGGAGACAAACTGGGAGGGAGAATGGCAAATAATTGCATAATAATTGCATGCTGTTGAATGACCCAGCTGAGCTGTCTCCAGCCAAAACAGACAGCAGATGGGTAGAAAGGGTGAAATTCCTAGAGACAGAGGAAAAGTCATGTAGAGTTTTCTTCTTTTCGCATGCCTCTGAAAATAGTTCCTAAAGCAGAAAACAATCCTACTTTAAAAAATGACTGAGAGATTTGTTTTCTTTAGTTGTCTTCTGTCTATCAGCTTTTGAATAGTCTGTGTTTAAAAAGCCTGCGTCAATCAATTTCCTTATTTCTTTCTGTAATTTGAAAAACCAACAAATTATAGAATTTTGAAGCCCTTTTGTCATGTCTCTTTCAAAAAGATGTTCTACCACAAAACTTTTTCTAGATTAGGATCCCACTGGAGTAAACTTTGAAGAATTTACAAGCTAATAGTAACACTACAAATGACAGTTTGTAAAACTTCCCTTTTCTGAAATCTTCCTTATAAAAAGACATTCAAAAAGTGCTGTTTTTCCTGTAATCCTGCCATTAGCAAATTGCTGGAAACTGATTTTTTTTTAATGCTTATGTGAAGTACCTTATAGATTTTGTGAACATTAGATAAAAAAGGTTTTTTTCTCTTGGGACTTGTTACTCAATGCTAAAGAACTAATGATGATCTTGGGTATATGATAACCCAATGCAGTCAACATTTAGCTAGGATGGCTAGGTGCTAAAAAATTGCCCACATTGTTTTAATTCAAATGATTGGAACAAAGCATTCATAGGATGCCTTGTATCTCTCAAACACCAGATGACAGAGGGAATTGAAACAAAACTTTTTATGTACAAGGGAGTGGATGGATCACATTCAAATATTCATGAATGAACAATGCTTGGCTAATTCCAGAGGAACAAAAATAAGTAAGTGTGGTGGCCGGTGAACATCCATTACAAGGGAGAGAGAGTTTTCAGTAAGACAAGTCCCTAGTACCACAAGAATCACTTTGTGTTGGGGTGCTTCTCCCAGGATGCTTGTTCTTTCTGTTAATCTGTCCCAGTTTGGATTCCCCGGTTCTCTACCCCTCCTCACTCCCCCAGAGCTTCCCCACTGGTCCCCGTTCCCTAGCCCTGCCTTTTCCCTGCCCCCAGACAAAACTCTGAGCTTTGGGATCATACTCGTATTTGCTTCTGCAACTTTCAACAGTGTAGAAGCAGTAAATGTTCTTGCTGGAATGCACACAAACGCCCTTCTCTACTCTTTGCTACTGACTATAATACTGAACCCACCCGTGCATCTGTAGGGGCATGTGGGACCCCACGGAGCTGGGCAGGGACAGTATTAAGTGAATTTATTCATCTTTTCACATTATAATCTCATTATGTGGAAGTGCTTTTAAGTCTTTTTAATTTTTTTTTTGTTTGTTTATTGCAGGAGGGCTTCTAAGGTGTCTGCAAGTGGCTGTGTTGCTGTTAAATTTAATGGGCTCCAGCTGTGCAACAGTATTATCAGTGAGAAAGAAAAAAATTGCTGGTAGAAAAAAAAAGGAAAACAGGATACTTTTTAAGGGTTATTTGCTTATTGGGAGGATGTCTTGTTGATAGGTATGTGTGGGGATTTTTAAACAGCACCGAAGGCGTACTGAGTTGCACAGGCATGCAGTGTAATTTCGGTAACCTGAGACACTACAGTGACGCAATTAAAGATTTGCGGTGGAGTGACTGCTCACAGCTGAATGTCTTTTCACACGTTGTCTGAAAGGGAATTCAGAATAATGTTTTTCTGCACGTTAGATAACTTGTTTATAAGAAGTTTTTGAGACAGAAAGCCCTTCAGCCCCTATTTGTGGAGCTACAAGCATTTTCCTCTGCCACCCTTGCTACCACAGCCACCTCTTATTTGCTTCACTGTATTCACAGAGTGCATACATCCCTTGCTGTGCTGCATCAACACTGCCGGCTACCTAGGGGTCAAATCCCATCTCATGTTGCTTCCTGTGCTGTCCTATCCCTCCATCTCTGAGCTATTTTAGGAACAATGAAAAATTATTCGGTTACTGTCATTACTATGTTCCCCTTTCCTGCTCCCTTCCCCTTGTCTCTCATTCTCCAACAGTGTTTTGGTGAGCCAGCTGTTTGAGGTAACTGTGCCAAAAAATCTGTTTCAGTGGCAGGTGATCACCATGTCTCACTCTGGGCACAGTTTTCTTGCTGTCAGGCTGTTGTTTGATGGTGATATCTGCCATGGAAAAGGTATTTGTGAGATTCAAGTGTATCTGTCATGCTCAAGTCCCTGTCTGAATCATACCTGTGTCTTCATTCTTGCATGAACCACAAGGAAGAGTTGCTTTGACCCAGTAGAGCAGGAAAGTGCAGTTAAAATAGAGTGTGTATAGGAAGGGGCAAATAAGATTTGAAATTTGTTTTGCGTACACAACTCCAGATACTGAAAATCTGATGGTTTAGGAAAGGTACTGATTGCCAATCTTCTGAAAAAATCAGAGCCTTCCTAGACTTTTTGATAATGATCCAAAATGCAAGCTACTTTCCTATTGCCTTCGCTCTAAACATGATTCATTTCTTCTACCTTACTGATTGATCTTGCTCAAGCTGAATATGACCAAGAGAATGAGGCTTGTTTACAACTTTACTTGAAAATACCATGAAATATGTATTTTTGATTATTTTTCTTTATATTTTTGTTTTCAGATAACCACTACTGAACTCAAAGTGAGTGGTTTAAAAATTTGAAGTGACATATGGAAGGCAAAGATCCCCTGGAGGGCTCTGCCTCCAGAAGCAGTTCCAACACTGGACAGAAAGTGACGTTGCAAAATGGAATTGGGCTATTTGGTAGATCAGCAATTTCTCCTTGTCCTGGTTTTGAGACAAATTGGGAGGAATGTCCAAATCTTAACATCCTCTGATAGAAGGCAGGTTACAGCCATCCCTCCCCCATCAGGTTCAGGAAAAATTTTCCTCGGAGGAAAGGAAAAAAAACCTATTTATTTAACAGGCACAATGCACAATGGGAAAAGAATAATGCTAAATAATAAAACCTCTTGCTGTGGAGAGAACCTGGTAAATTCTCAGAGTCCTTACTTTGGCTGTGGTCTCTCTCTCTCCCCTCTTTGGGGCTGGGTCGGCCTGGGCCCCTTCAGGGCCTCAGTGGAAAACTCTCCCTGTGAGTTCTGGTGTTCTGAACAGTTCCAGAAGAGAAGAAGCCGAAGTCCCAGGTAAAAAAGTTTAACTCTCCGTCTCTCTCTGGAGAAAGCAGAGCCGAAAGCTGGCTGAAAAGCAGCAAAGGGTGCTTCCTTCGCTCCTGCCACTGCAGAAGCACTCAGAGGAGTAGTGTGACCTTGGAGCACAAACTGCTTTGAAAAGTTCATCTGGCTTTTCTTTCTTTCTCTCGCACCCAGTTTTAAAGACACAGAAAGGCACAGGAATCACGTCTGGGCGCAGAGCGGCGATAGGGGATACACATCATAAAGTCACCCCAAGACACCCTTGTAGGTGGGCCAGGCCAAATAGATACCTCTGCCCCTCTGCTTGACTGCTGACTTCAGGAATGGAGTTAGAGCCATACGTGATATCCCCACGTGACTGGTGTCTGGTGTTTTGCACTGGCTGACGTGTTTGTATCCAGTGCATTTTTTCCCACCCTCTTTGTTCAGTCTATGTCTGTTCTGGTTTAAAACTACTGCATTAATGAGACTAACATTAGTAATCACATTAAACTTATATTTAAAAATTGAATTTGCCTGGAATTATAAATACCTAGTTCTTTAGCCAAAGTACCAAAAATGTCATTTAAATGTTCTCTTTCATATGTAATTATGTGACTTTGAATTTACTTTTTAAGAAATACTCATCAGGAATATAAAATGTTCATCTTCAAAATCAACACAAAAAAAGATCTATTATTTCAATATTTCTTCTGTCTTTCAGCTATGCTTTCTGGTTATTTTTAAGGCTTAATCCATCATTTTGTGACCTTCAGCATGGGAAAGGTAAATGTAAATCTTTCCAATAGCAGAGAAACAATTGGAATGAAAATGAAGACTGTTTTGTTTTGATAAAAATGCTAAAAATTAAAACACAGAATTCAAGGTAAAGCTCTGCTCTTCAGAGGGATGTCTGCTGACTTTGTAGGAATTATTCATTTTATATACTTATATATGAGGATAGGTAAACAAGATCACCTTAATTTTTTTAAACTGTGTCAAGGAAAAAGTTGTAAATCCATATGAAATTTTTGATTTATTGGTTTTTTCTATATCCTTAACACAATGTTTGGGTTTTTTTCCAGTGCAAGCAGAAGCAGATTGCAGGGTGTGAGGAGGGAGAAGGAAAGACCCTCATTCATCTCAACAATCCACCCGATGTGTCTCAGCAAGATGAGACTCAATTCTGCTCTCTTCATCTTGTGCCTCCATAGTGCTTTTGGCAACTGTGTCACTTGCTGCAATTCTATCTCTCTTCACTTTGCAAGGTAAGAAAGGGCAGGTCACTTATGCTGTCTGTGACTCTGACTGGTGAAGCCAGTTTCTTTAGCCCTGTCCTGTTGGGGATTAGGGGCGTGAAATTGAGGGCAGGAGACTGGGACGGCATGAGAGGTTTTAAGGGCTGATAATTTGTCATTGGGACCTCTCAAGCAACACAGGCTCTGTATTTCATTCCCACACATACTCTAATTGTTGTTGACATTTGAGATAGAAAACTTTGGAACATAAATAAGATGTTGCCTTTATAGCAAAGATGGTAAACAGATTTTCCCTTTCCGCCTGGCATTCAGAAAATGTGACATGGTTTTTTTAGCTATGATTTTTGGCAGGTTTTGTCTGGTTCTGAATCACTGAATGGCACAGTGAGGAGGCGCGCCTCTATGACTTCCATTGCAGTAAAACATGCACGTGGTTTTCAGACTAAAGCTCCTCTCATCTTTGGCGTGAGTGTGGTGCTGGTTTTTCTGCACTGACCTTGAGCAATCATCTTTGGGAAGGATGAGGTCTTCCCACACTCATGGTTTAGCCATTTGTGATGGTGAGTGCTATTTGAAAGCGATGATGCACCAACATTGCCCCAGTTAGAAATAATTGGAGATAATTTACTTTCTCTACATATGCAAAAGGAGAGATTAAATGATTCTTCAGATAAAATCTACGACAGCATATTTTGGTTTTGACCCGTCAGAAATGTTCCCTTCTGGCTTGGCTTTAGTGCTTGTAACTCTGGTTCCTTTGCCAGTCAGTACCTATGCTGGTCTCTAATGAAGGTGCAGAAA
>NW_008238452.1:792330-838094 GCF_000691975.1 Corvus brachyrhynchos | reverse complement strand
AAGAGTGTGATTATCATCCAGTTTAGTCACAGCAGACTTATTTCACTGAAATACCTTCAGTTACAACCTTTCTACCGTTGTGCTCAGCTTTGTGTAGCACTCAGGGAATCAAACTGGGCCCTAATCATAAATTAGGAATTACTTTTTAATCCTATTATGCTTTCTTTTGTTCTTATCTCCACTTAATCCAATTAGCAGCAGTTAGTCCAAATAAGAAAACTGATAGGAAACTGGTGAAAGTGAGAAGCCTGTTCATGTTTGAGTGACATTAATATATAACAAGGGACGTGTTTCTCAGCAAGTTTGATCTATAAAATAAGTTCTCTTTGACTAACAGGAATAACTTAGTTTAGTTTCAGATGTGTGAAGATGCCCATGTCTCAGATGAAATTCCCTCAGAATAGTGTACTCGGCTAACACTGGATTCAGGCTGAGACTACATAATATACACTTTGTCTAACATAAGACCAAAGAAATTGCATCATAAAACTCTAAACATTGTTTTCACTGAGGTTTAAAGGTCTTTACTGCTTTTGTAACTAGGGAAAACAAGAAAATAGTTCATTCTGATATTCATTCACCCTTTTTTCCACAGAGGATACAATATGACCTTTGTGGAAATCCATGTCACAAGTAATATTACAGAAGGCTTTCTAATACCTGTTCCCCAATTCTTAAGCTTTCTCATTTAACATATTAGTGTAACTGGGTAGAGAAAATTCAATATTTATATATTTCCCAAAGTAACTGATTAATGTAATAAGTCTACTTTGTTTCCTATAACTTATTTTTTACATAGCCCTAAAATGCCAATTGCCATAACAGCAAATGACACTTGAATTATCTATTTCTTTAATGATTTTCCTTTCTCTCTCTGGATATACACTACCTGTCTTCCTCTGAAGACTGTTTAGGTGGAAATGAGATGACATGGTGGTTTGTCTCAGGTGAAAATTAGATGATATCATGGTTCTCACTACTTACTTAAGAGCAAGAGTTAATCACTCTTATAGCATCTCTGAAAAAACAGTAGGAAATTTGTAAGTCCAAATTAGTTCTGTAGTAATAAAATTAACAGAGAAAAAGCAGTGAGAAGAGAGCTAGGCTCTTCACTGAGTAACTAGTAATCTGAAAGAGAAGGAAAACAAGAAATCAGCTAAGGGCCAAATAGAGATCTCAGAAAATGAAAATATACACAACTGTTGTAGCCTGATGGGGAAAAACCCCACCAACCCAAAATATTTAAAAA
Source organism: Corvus brachyrhynchos (assembly GCF_000691975.1). Lineage (NCBI taxonomy): Eukaryota > Metazoa > Chordata > Aves > Passeriformes > Corvidae > Corvus > Corvus brachyrhynchos. Next base: position 836,845 of record NW_008238452.1, on the reverse strand, counting down.
CTTAAAAACCAAATCCATTTCCTCCTACACAGGTAGGTAAAGTTCTGCTTCTTCATATACTCCATATTATCCCCATTTATTGAAGCTAAATATCTTGTAATAGCAAAAGTTCTAGCTAAAATTTGTTTGAATAAAGCTGGTTTAGCTCTCATGGCATTATATCGGGTGTGCTCACAGAGGTATTGCTATTAGCTATTGGAGAAATAACTTTTCAAATTTTAAAATTTTCAAAAAATCTTCATTTTCCATACTGCTCTCCAGTATCAGCTCCTATATTCAAAAATTTTCAAACCATAAATAGAATTGGGATACCTTAACTAGACTTTTCTATATCTGAGATTTTTCAGAGGATGATCCATTTGATATTTTTAAACTTCCTAGTGTAGCAAAAACACTGACTGGCACAAGAGTTTTTGTATAGAACCGTTGCTTAGAATGGTTTTTAGATTTTTAGACTTTAGATAACAATTCAGTGATATTTAGAGATCACTCATGGGGCAGCAGGACTCCTCAGCTGCAAGTGGAAGGTACCAAACTTTGATAAATGCTTTCCATGGTTAGCCAGATGTATACAAATTTGTGCAGGTAGTTTTATTCAGGTTGAATACAAATTTTACTGAATAAAGGTGAGATTTACTTCACCCACATAAATCATAAGAATAAAGCTATGGATGAATGAAGGCTGGATGTCATGAAGTGCATGCCCTTGCCTCTACATCTGGTCCACCTCATAATAATGTCACAGACACTCCACATTGCAGGAAAAATAAGTGCAAAGCAGGAATCTTGAATGTTCTGGTGGGGGCTGTATGAGGCTTCAGCAACCCTCAGCAAGCATTGTCCTGTCTTCTCACACTTGACAAATCATCTGAAAAATACCTTTCATAATGACCAAGAGATGCAAGACTAACATCCTAATTCCCAACACCCTATTGAAGTATTATAGTTAGTGTGAAATGCTGCTTTGTACTTTCAGTTATCCTTACTACCAACATCATAAGACAACAGAAATCACAGAAAGAAAACCATTTGCTATCTCTCATGTATGTCCTGAAGAGGACATGGTTCCATTACTGACTGATAATTCATTCTTTTGGATTCACCATTGTCTAAAGAGCTGACCCTTTTCTTTTTTTTTTTTTTTTAATACATACTTATTTGGCACTAAAGAAGAATTTACTAAAATCTGATCCTTCTCTTGACTTTTTTACAGTGATGGTCTCAAATGAGGTATCAGAATCTTTTCTCTTTACTGTGTTTCCTATTACATAAACTACCATTATATGTTTTTTCTCCAGCAGCAGAATGTTTGGCGATCTTGTATGTTATTCTAAATCACTTTTAGCTGAGGTAATTCTCTGTGATTTTGATGAATTAAAGTACTTGTCAAATCTTATTTGCAAATCAAGAGCCTCTGACTTCTGAAGGGCCAAATGTTAGAGAAAGAAGCGGTAGAGCAATTCATGGGCAGGAGTGTTTGCATTACAGTTTGTAGTCACCTTGCCAAGGGAGTAGATAGAGATGAGTTTGGGTATCTTGTTTGGGTAACTTGTTAAAAGCAAGTTCATTTATGAATTCACCAATGGCAAACTGAGTTATTTAGCAAGATATTGCAATGCCAAAAATTTTTGATGCTTTACCATGGAATATTGGGCATATTTCATTTGACCTTAATGCTTCAGTAGTTGTTTTACTGCATGAGATAGTATATCAGTAAATAACACTGTCAAATAGTATGGCATAATAGTATGGCATTTTAAAAATTGAGTTTCTATGTGTTTCTGTATAAATATATATTTTCAAGAGGACCTTCTATGGTTCACCTTCATTATTTTCTCTTTGGCTCATGTCTTTTGAAGTAATAGCTCAGTTCCTGCAGGGCTACTTGTAAAAGACTGTCATTATTTAGAATGGATCATTTAATTAACCTACCACAGAGTCTGTAAGGAAAATTAATCAGTGTAGTTATAGTGCTTGTATGAGTCACAATTACTAGGCAAATAGGTTACTGCCCAATAGAGTTGCTGTAATCCAAATGTACCTAGGCTCAAAGAATTTAGGGACAAGCTTTGTTTACTCATAATTACACCTAATGCCATTTACTCTAGATAGGCTATAGCTTTTGTTGCTGTTAATTAATTTATGTAGTGGGTAAAATATTTTAATACCAGTATGTGACACTATCTGAGGGTAAACCTCCTGTCCTATGACTGGAAGGAATAATTAAAGAGAAAATATATCAATTAAAATGAGCTTTATTAAACTATGTTTATATGGCGAACACAGTAATGAAAACCTCCAAAGATCCGATCTGTATGCTTGACCTTGGGGCACTTACCTAATAGAACATCTTCTGTGACTCATACATTATGTTTCAATTGAATCATCAGGAAAACAAAGAATATTGATCCTTCATCTCATGATCTAAAACCAGATACCTCGAGGACAGATTCTAAAAAATATTTCATCTCATTTGATATGATAAAATCAGATTTCTTATCCTTCCATAAAGAAAAACTGATGTATAGTTGGACAAATAGAGAGGATGCTCCAGCAGCTAAAATGAATTGAGCTATAGCAGAGCAGACCTCAGTGTAGTTTCTGTATCAAGTGTAGTTAGAGAGATTTTGTAAAACAATTAAACTTTAGAGTGCTAATTTTGAATCAGCAAATAACAAAACCTCAAGGTGCAAAGCCCTCATAGAGGTCTACCAATGCATTCTTTTTCCAAAATACATGAAATACTACTTTAATCTATCAGAATTTTTTCCAAATTAATTTGTTTTCCTGCACCAGCTCACAAGCCCTTGCTTCTGTTTCACCCCATGCCCTGTGTGCAGAGGTCCATGGGGGGAACTCCAGGGGTGCTTTCTCAGCAGGGCACAACCAGCAGACTTCAGGAACTGCACAAGTACACCTAGAGCTGGAGTGCCCACACTTCCAGCACACGGTGTGTGCAGATGGAAGGCTCCCAGAAAAGCTGGTAAAGGGTACTTGCAAGAGCCAAGGTTGGTCACATCACTATGTGAAGGTGTGTAACTGGAATAGTGTGGTATTATAGAAGTGGGTTTAAACATTTTTAGCAGTTTATTGATTTCAATAATGTTTTTGCATCTGCTATAGTGGTGTATCCTTTTCATACGTGATACTGATCCTTGGTGTGTAGTTCAGTGATTGCCAGTTAATTACCCCTCCTTAGAAAACTGATCCAATCCTCCTGAGTTTTACTGTTTTCCCCCACAGCAGACCTCTGCACTGGATTTATTTTCCATCAGCACATGGCTCCCATCACTGCCTCAACTATGTTCACTGGAACGGCAGCACACCATCCTTGCTTAGCCTTTTCCAGGACTGGAGACAAATTACCATCCAACTTGGAATAGGAGCAATATGTACAGACTAGTATGGGATACTACACATCTTACACTGCTGACAATTCCAGTGCAGGTAATTGGGGAATTAAAATTTCAAGCCTGAAGGGTTTAATGCGCTGGATTTATGAAGCTGTGTTTGACAACTGCTTTGTGTATTTGAATACCAGGGGGAAAAAAAGCCTAAATTAACAAGTTACTGTTCAATCTTCAGTACAAATTTCCTTCAGTTTGAATTCTGACATCAGCCTCTGGATATAGTGCATGTACTTATCCCATAACTGATAATGTTTGGTTTTGTATTTCACATATTTTCTTGTGAGAGTGTGAAGCCCCCAGGCTTTTAGTTAATAAAGGCTTGTATGCTGGAGTAAAAAATTACTTAACATGTTAAGTAACCTTCAGTCATCTAAATTTTGCATGCTCAGCAAAGAAAATTTGTTCCCATCCCTTGGATTCACATAACTCTGAACTGTGGTGAAAACAAATACATTTTTTGACAGTTCAAAATAGATTTTACAGAATTTAGGGCTAAGAAGCATCTTCAGAATGTTTCAATAATATCTGGTCTTTGCTTTTTGCAATTTTAATGATTTCTTATTTGCTGCTGTTTTTGGAATTTTGACTTGAGCCAAAGAAAAATCTTTGTGAGTTAGAATTTATTAGTGTCAGCACTAGCAAAATATTGGTAATTACAACTAGAGGTTAAAAATGAATAGAGCTGATTTCTCACTGAATGTTTCAGATCAGTCCAGTGGGCTCACCCTGATGTGTAAAATTCTGTGTAGCTTTTCTGACAGGCCTGCATAAACTTTAACTGATACCTTAGAAACACACACTAAATAGTCTTTCCTTTTCATTGCAGCATGTACATCATATAAATTGATAACATTCAAAACGGGTATCTAAAATACAGTGTTTTCAGGAAGCAATTCATTTTTATGCATAGACTGAAAGTCAAGAGATTTTGTGGTGATGTTTTCTAAAAGTACAGTTTTGTTAGCATTATATGAGGTATGCAATCTGAAAACTGAAGATTTATCAAAAAATAACAGTATACATAGGGGCAAAGTGATATATGGAACAGGAAGGGAAAAGCATGTACTTACAGAAAGTGAATAAATTGTACATTTTTTAGAATTTCATTGTTTTTTAGTTGTAATTGACTGAAAATGCTGTATATGACTAAGAGAAAATATCCGTTTTAATTTTAGCCCCTACATTATTTGTGGAGAAAACTGTTGCTTTCAGAATTTTACTATATTTGAGGACATCAAACCATTCACGTCCATAATATTTTTGGTTTCCTATATTGCTTTACATCTCATGGAATCCAAAAGTCCCTTATGTTTATTTATAATATTTACCCAATCAAAGGAATAGTTTACTATGGATTTAAAAAAAAAATTGTATTTCAAAAAGATTACCAGCTGATTTTACCTAAAGCAGCTGGACACCAAAAGGCATTACTAAATTTAAACAATAACTTTCAAGATTAATATTTTTAGTTTTTAATAATACATAATATACAATTTATTTTCCCTCACTCTGCTCTGCTATTTTGCTGTAATTGCAGTAATTTTTAAGTCTATCAATATGCTCTTATCATTTTAGGGAGGCAAATCTTAATACATGACTTTTTTCCCATTGGAAGAGTATCCTGTTGGTGACAAACCCAATGTGCAACTGAGGCAAAACAAACCTCAAAAGCCTGTGGTAAAATATTCTCTGTTTAAGAGATTCAGTTATGAAATAGATTTAAAGAGAATAATATAAATTTCCATTTCTGCTAGAAAGAGATCAAAAGTGCAAGTAGCTCCTATTCAGAACCTACTTCTAATACATTGTTCATATATATTCCTGTTCCTTATAACAAATTCCGAAAACCAAGCAAAGTTTTAAACTTGGAAAATAAGAAATTCCTAGAAAAGCCTTAAATTTAAGGATTGAGGATTTTACAACAAAAGATGGTTTTAAATCTTGCCCTTTTTGTCCTGCTTTATAAACAGGCTTAAGAATTTCCTGGCTCATTTTCCCAACTTGTGAATCTCAGTTCTGTGCTTATTTGCAAGTACTTAACTGAATGGACTGAATGGGGAACTTTGTATTCAAAAAATATACTGTTGTTGATTCCCATATCAGAACTTGTTATTGAGCATAAACACCCCACAATATTTTTTGGTCTTATGATTTTTTTTATGTGGTGCACTGCTGGATGCCTAAAAGTAATTTTGATACGTGTTAAAATAGCTTTGTTTTATAAAACAAGATCTAAAGGAACAAACAGGCTGAACAAAATACCCTGACTGTTAAACTTCAGGTTTTCTGATGAAGTATTCCATACAATGGAATTTTGAACTTATCTTAGAATTCTCTGAATTCAAGTTAGAATTATCTAAACTAGAACTCTTATACCAGTTTTATATTGCATTTTCTTAGATTCCATATCTTACTGTTAGCTCATGTTGTACTTTGCTAGACTGAAAGATCTTCCTAAATAGGGATTTACAGAAGAGGTGTCCTTTTAACTTGAGGACAAACATGATTTTCAGAGTTCAGCTCATTGTTGAAGCATGCTTCTGAAAGCTCTTTAGTTTTCTTTTGCTCTTTCTAAAGTGCAGGCAGAGGAAATGGACACAGCAGTTGTCTCATCAGTACTGCACAGAGATGTCTCCTCACAGCATACTGTTTTGCTTGTATATCTGGAAAATGTTAGGGTCACAGGGTCATATCCAAAATTGATAGCAATTCTTTACAAGGCTATTCTTTTCTAAAATACCCTCTTTTTACATGACAAGACTTAGATGACTTTTCTGTCTTGCTTAAAGTTAACTGTGCACTCATTTCCCTATTTTTTTTTTAGCCGCACAATAAACCCCACCTTGTTATCCCACCTTAGCATCTTGGGCAGGCTTACTGCAATGACTGAGAGACCTGTGCCTTCAGAGCCATCAGAGAGAAATAGACTAATAAAAGTTTGGGGAAGGAATACCTCTAAGATGTGTTTTCTTGTTGTTTTCCTCTTCTATCTCATTGCTTTTTTTTTTTTTTTTTTATTTTTCATTAGATCCAATAGCTGAAAATAGATGGAATGGCATTGTGTTCTTAACATCACTATGGAAATAAAATAAATCTAGAAAATATTTTCTTCTGAAACAAAGCTAAGGGTATTAATTTTCCACTTAAATCACAAACCAGATTTTGTTTTGTATCTTCAACCAATTGCTTCAGGACTGAAATAGTCTTTCAGGCATAATCTACTTAAGGTTATAGTAGAAGATGTTGCAGTCTATAGCAAGAACTTAAAAAGCTTTTTGTATAGAAAAGCATAGGTAGTTTAGTGTTGAAAAAGAATGTGTATTCCTGAGTCAAGTATCAGGAAGAACCAGAAGTGGTTGAAGGAAAGACAAGCTTCATGGAAAGAAATGTATATATGATAACACAGGCTTTTGGTGTTCTGGAAAGACCATTGCTAAGGTGTCCCTGCTGAAATCAACCCTTGCAGGAGCAGAAAACCTAAAATTCCTCATGCAAGGTTAAACTGCATACAATTCACAAATAATTCAAATGCAGTTGCTAAGTTAGGATTTTTTATTACATGACCAGCTCTGAGGATGTGCTTCGAACCACAGTTCACAATGTTGAAAGTTTCCTGTGCTGTCAAATAGTATGGACAGACTAGCTGGATGTTACACTATCCCTGTAATTTTAACATTTTCCAACCAATTCAGAATCTGAAAAATTCACAGAGTAACTGACTGCTGTTATTTCACTTATATGTACATACTGATAGAGAGATAGGTAGGTACACTATTCTTTCCAAAAAGTTTTCTGGCAAAAAAATTTGCTCATGGTCTTCCCTCTTTTCCTTGGTCCTGTTCCTTCCTGGAAATCTGTAATTTTGCAACCAAAAATTTATACATTTTAAGATGCATAAACTGCAGCAGAGTGGTTAGATTGTACTGTCTCCTGTTTAACAAATTAAGTATTCATTCAGTCTGGTTATAGTCGTCTAGTTCATCCACTTAGTAAATAAAATTGCAGGGTCACAGAATGCCCATAAGAAAGAATACAAAATTAAAGTAGCAAATCTTTTATAAGATTTAGAATGCTTTATTTACTTGGAGAAAAACTGCTTAAATTTTCCACTTATGTATGGAATACTCACTATGGCTCATATTTGCTTCATTTGCTTACAGATTATGTTCTATTCCCAGGGAATTCAAAAGAAAGTCAACACAGAATTCTCTGGGCATCAGTCTCCAAATTATCTTTCACCTTAACTGTGGGTTAGCTGGAAGAAAATAATCTTCAGTAACATTTTCTCACTCAGGAATTAATTCAAGTTCAAGTACTCTGCGTATCCCCAGTTATGAAAGCACCATTCTGATAATCTAATGTGACCCCTTAGCCTAGTCCAACACTTTCCTCATCTCACCAGTAGCAGGTGCCTGACCTGTGCATTATTTCAAGCACTTATCTAATGTGTGGCATAAGAGAAACTATTGGAATCTTCTGAATAAACCAAAATATACAGTTGCAAATTTGGTCTTTTCCATGAAAACTTAGTCCAAGGTCCAAAGAGTTTGGAGCATTCCACAAGCATAGGTTGTGTAGCATCAAGCTAGCTTAACATTGCAGGACTTAGCCATGAAAGATTTGTTGATCTAAATAATTTCCTGATCCAGTAGTTTGTATAGTGGAAATAAAAGTGTTCGAAAGATACTACTTGGGCTTTTGTTAGGGTGTTTTGTCAGTTTGGTGAGAAATGGCTAATTTTTGATGGCCTGCCAGAACATCATCCAAGATTCCACAATGTGGCTGTAAGGTCAAACGTGAAGGTAGAGTAAAAGAAGAAGGAAAAAAAAAAAAAAAATCCCTCAGCAGTGAGAATTGTCCAAATAAAACAAGATGATAGACGTCATAAATCAGACATCACTGTTGCCCTGAAGTCAGCAGCTGTCAAAAAAATTCTTCCTTAACCAGAAAAATGCTCTGCATTTATCAGCGCCCTCCATGTGTGGACCAAATGCATCTCAGAGAAAGGAACAACCAGAAGCCCAAGAGACTCCAAGCAGAAGCTGTGAGAAACAAGGCACAATTTTGCCCATGGGTTTTACCAAGAATAGTATTTTCATAGGCTCATATAATGACTTGGATTGGAAAAAACCTTAAGAAAATCTATTTTAAAGTTCTCCACTTAGAACTGGCTGCAATTTTCCTAATAAAAAAGGTTTTCTTTTTTTAAATACTAATTTGATCTGTTAATTTGTTACAAATGTCCTGAATCATCCTGTTAAATGGATTTTTTTGTGAATTTAGGAGCAGCAGAACTTTGTCAATATTTCAATAGCTATGTTAAATTTGTACTTTTCCTGCTGCCTGTAGCTAAGAATTAGCTGAACAAAATGACATTGAGAAGAATGAAACGTTTGATCTGAAATATAATGAAAGTGATTTAGCAAAATCAAGTCGATGTTTTTTGGCCAGCTGGGAATCACAAAGTGGTGCATAGGAACAGGAACTTTGTGGTGAAAAGTTTGGAGACATTATGTTAACTCTGCAAATCTCACCTTCCTTCTCTTGCAACTGCTCTATTGCAGTATACAGCCCATTTCTGCTCTCAAAAAGTGCTGCTTCCAGTCCCATGCTTCTTTTAATCTTTTCCTTCAGAGGTTTTAATGCATATGAGAGGGTGGCAAATTTAGAGTCTACTGCTTGCTGGCTGTCATCTGAATGAGCTTCACAGATCACTCCTTTTTTTTTTTTTGCACCCGAAGAATGTGAGAAGATTCAAGTGACTACTGACATCCTTTCAATTCCCTCAGTCTCAACAGGGTTTTCTTTTGTTGCTTCTTAAGTTCAGCAAAGCAAGCAGAGAATGGGAAGCACACTGTGCACTTGAAGTCACAAGACATGGAAAAGAGGAGGGGAAAATTGTAGGAAGTACACTTCAGATACATCGGTACGATGCATGAGAGAGACATCCAAACATTAAAATTGTGTGTAACTGCTGAGCTACTGCTGCTCTGTTGTCTCTTTCTCCTCGTAGCAGTTATGTTCCTTTAATCCACGATGCCTTTGAAGCACTGACTGTCCTCCAGCTGACCACTCTACTATGTTATCTTCATTGAAGTCCTGAATAGAACTACAGCTCAAGTTTTTCAAGAGTACTGTGGAAGTGTAAGGAAGCTGCTAGTCCTAATTTAAATGCTAGGAGCAGGGCAGCTTGTAGTTCATGAATACAATCGGTTTTTCTACAAGAATACATCACAGTGAAAAGTGCGTTTTCCCCCTAGTTGCTTATGTTCTTTTGCTTATAATCTTGCTTTTTTTCAAATAGAAATTTTACTATTGGAAGTCAAAGCTAATATCCAGAATTTATAATTTGTTAAATTAAGGAGGATTGCTAAGATCACCTTTCTAATGTTATTGAAAGACAAGGACTCATATTTGCTGTAATCCCGCTGAGTTCTTTCTATTCATGTACATTTTCCTCTTAATGTTGAGTTCACTTTGAAAACATATCTTTCCCAAATATAAAATAAGGCAACATCACTGAAATGTGCCATCAAGAAATTATGAGTAAATCTACACTAAAATATAATGTATCTCTGAATTCAAAGCCCTTGAGATATTTGGAAAGACTATTATTACCACCTTCAGTGTGTTTGGGCCAGGTTGTTTTTCAGTAACTGAAGGTAAACCTCTTTCTGACTTTTCCTTCTGCTTCATTGCAGTAACAAACAAAATCCTCTCCCTTACCACTTAGGAGCCTTCTATTATAGCAGGACGGAGCAGTCAGGCAGGATATGGTAACATCAATTACGAGTCTTTGAGTTCAGCAATCATGTATTTATTATGCTCTAAGTATTTACAGAAGCTGTATCTGATTTATATAAACCTCCAAATGTACACTTTTTTATGACATTTTTCTGGTTGTAAATTCCATATTCCTCTGAGTGTGTTTTCATTTTTAATTTACTACATCCCCCAAAGGCTTTCCTTTAACTAGTTTGCTTGTCATAAATTCAGCAGTGATATTCTTTAAATAAACAGAAGCACAGAACATAATTTCCTGGTAACACTGTTTAGAAAATGGATCAGAATAAGGCCCCAAAGCTATTCTGATAATGAATTAATTATAAGATTCCAAGAAAAACATGGCATTGACATTTTACAAGTTTTGGCATGCAGCCTTGTATAATGCTGTGCACTTAATAAAGTTGTTTTGATGCTTATAGTACGAACAAAGACTTAAGTCTCTAAGAATCAAAAAGTATTTCAGCATAATGTAAATTTACAGCGTAATCTGCTGTAGCTAGTTTTCCATTTAACTTGTGGAAATCTATATTATGCAAACAGAACAAAAGAATGGCTGTTAAAATGCTGGGCCTATATTTCAGTATCTTGACTGGCCTTTCCTCTTGTGTATAAACTTTCAACAGCTTTTTCTTTAACAGTGAACATTTTTTGGTCTTTCATCATAGGAATGATCAGGAGAAAAACATAGAGTAGTAAATGTTTTTCCATAATACTATTTCAGTAACAGTTTGGGGTTTTTCTCCTTTACATTTATGCATTTTCAAGTAAACTATCTATAAATACCCATATACTTCTGTGTCTCCAGCTGAAAAATTTGCCGATACTTAAAACTCAAAATTCCTGTAAAACTGAGGTAGGATATACCTGTTTTACAGTTTGGGAATGAAACAAATATGCCCAAACCTGGTATGCTCATAGGAATGAAATTCACATTCCCATTAATAGAAATTAGATCTCTAATAAACCGTTCAATATTTCTCCTAAAGATATAAAGCTGCTGACAGGAAGAACAGAAAATGCAAATGAATTGCTGTGGGGTTTTGTATGCTTGCTTTCTCCTTTCTCTGAAGAAAGCAAGCTGGAGCAGTCATAGCTATTTTTGCCACTTTTGTTAGCATAGGAAGAATTTCTCAGTCTTTCTCAAATTGAAGGAACTGCACAAGTTCGTAAACATTACATTTTGCCTAATTTATTTAGCTCCTCTAAGAGCAGGAACAGGATCTACCAGGAAGGTGTCTGTGATATGCTGCAGTCAGTTATGTTAATTTGTTTAATCCTGGCTTTATTTTCTGTGCTGGATTTGGTGCTCCACAGCCTAAAAATCTTGACCATACGTGGACTGTCAGAGAAATCCTAGCCTTGCTGAAGTCTTTGTGACATTAATTGCTCGAGTGTGACTGTGTAACACCTGTCTAATCCTTACTCATATTCAGCATCATAAGAAAAGGGGCTTTATAGTAGCTCAGTATTCTGGTGTTTCTGCATTTAGCCCTGGCCAAGGAAGTGCCATAGACTGTGAATAATAAAAATTAACTTTCTAAATTGTTTAATAATTTCATAAAATGCAAATGGTGTTATGACAAGGGTTTTAATTAGTTCTTGTTTTAATTTGGCTGCTTTATCCAGCTCTGTTATTACTTAGCCTTGGAAATCACCTTAATTCTGGTGAAACTATTTTTTATTCATAATGCTTCCCATGGAAAAGGCTACATTATGTATGCAGTTGGTATACAAACTATCTGGATGGATAAAGGAATAGATTACAGAATCACAGAATGAGAAAATCAGCTAGGTTGGAAAAGACCTCAGAGATCATCAAGTCCAACGTATGGCCTAACACCACCTTGTTCAGCTAAACCATGGCACTGAGTGCCACATCCAGTCTTAAACACTTCCAGGGGTGGCAACTTCACCACCTCCCTGGGCAACACATTTCAATGCCCCATCACTGTTTCTGTGAAGAAATTCTTGCTAATGGCCAGCCTAAACTTCCCCTGGTGCAGCTTAAGGCTGTGTCCTCTTGTCCTCTTGCTGTTTGCCTGGGAGGAGACACCGACCTCCACCTGGCTACACCCTCTTTTCCGGGATTTATAGAGAGTGATAAGGTCTCCCCTGAGCCTTTTTTCCAGGCTAAACACCCCCAGCTCCCTCAACCTCTCCTCACAGGATTTCTGTTCCAGACCCCTCACCAGCCTTGCTGCCCTTCTCTGGACACCCTCCAGCATCCCAACATTCTTCCTAAACTGGGAGGCCCAGAACTGGACACAGCACCCAAGGTGCAGCCTCACCAGTGCCAAGTACATGGAAAGAATGACTTCCCTGGTCCTGCTGGCCACACTATTCCTAATGCCTGATTATGGTACACTGCACAGAAATTAATAATTGTATTTTCTTTTCCCTCTTGGATGCTGGATAACTCGGGCTTAAGTCAGAGCAGGAGAATCTCACATAGACCAAGGATGCAGATATTTTTGCCTTCTTGGAAATGCCCTGTTTGTAGAGATATCTCAGAGCTCGCTGTGAATTTCTAGAGTCCTTTTAACCTATGGTATCTGTAGTGTAGCTTGGCAGGAATTGAGTATTTGTCTTCAAAATCTAAATCAGTAATACTGTGCTAATTGCAGGTTTTTCTGATGAACTGTTAGGCACAATGTTTCATTAGCATGCTATTGCTTTTCTGATGATGCTGTAAATAAGAACTAAACAGAGCATGCACTCTGAGAAAATTCTCTGAGCAGCAGTCCATCCTCCAGTAAGTAAATACAAAAGAATGAGACTTTTTTCACTTATGGTAGGATTGAATTAGTCTCAAATATCAGTGTGAACAATTCATTATTACAACTCGACCCCTGTCAAGCTCTCATTACTTAACAACTTCTGATTTCTACCTATTATTTTCAAAATCTTCTTATACATTTCCATACTTTTCAGTATTTAATGTTGCCCACTCCTGTCTATCGTTAAGAATCTCAGAAGGAATGCTGTTTCCTAATGGCCTCAAGGAACAGACAAGTTTTGTTCTCCCATTTATTTTATCAGTCTCAATATTTACTTTTTCAGCATGGTTAAAAACACATACATGCACACATACATTCTACCTCTTTATATGTCTTGGGTTTTCTGATGGCCTTCCTTTTCCATTCCACATGGTTATTTGATGCATATTGGCTTTGTCCTAGAAAAAAATGGGAGTTCTTTTGGTTAAAAGACCAGATTGGTATAACTCTGAGCAAGCCACTGCAAAAACAGCTTTGGTTTGCTGAGATACTTGTAAGCAAATAGCACTTTATACTTCACTTTTGCTGGATGTAAACTAGAGTAATGCTGTTACTAGAATTAAAAAAAATATATAGCTAAACATTTTCTTTTTAAGAAAATTAGTATTATTAAGAAGGTATCAATATGTTTCTATTCATTAAAAACAATGTTCTCTTGCACTCCTGCCACAGAGGTATTCATTCCAGCAAAAGAATAAAAAAGAAAAACCTCTAGGTGTTTGGGCAATACATCTATTTCTCAGTCAAGGCTCTCAGTGTATTCCATTTACACAAGAGAAAACCCTTCAATTACACGATCCTTAATTTACCCAGGAAATTTCATAAGGAAAATGATTAATTACTTTAAGCAATCAGTTTTACAGTTAATCACAGTTCTTTATTTAAACTGAGAAAGCAAAAGGGGGTCTTATTAATAAAATATAAAGAAAAAAACGAAGAACAGCTTTTAGTTTAGTAAATATGAAGTTGGCATTGAAATATTTCTTCAAATAGACAAATCTTGTTAAGATTATATCTCTTCATATTAACTATTAATGTATGGAATACATGAACTTGGAATATAGGCTTTAGCACAAAGTACAAGCAAAGTTTCTGTTAAAGTGGCCCACTGCTACAAATTTCTGCATATTTTTATTCCATCAAATCGACCCTAACAACCAGAAACACACTGCACGTGAAAATAGAAAACCAGAACTGAGATGTGGTTAGGCATCCTTGACTTGTATTCAGTGACCCACTGGTCTTTTTATACTGCCCAAAACAGAAGCGGGAAAGACTTAAGCTTCCTAGGAGAACCATGACCTTCAAGTGGGAGATGTGATCTGCATCCACTGAAGCACGGAGCATTTTCTGTAGCTCTCAAACCAGTACCTTTGTCAGAGTTTGTATACTGGAGCAGGCTAACACAAGGAGGCAGAGGAAAGCCATAATTTTGCTGCCTTTTGCTCAGGTCACTCAAGAACTTGGTGTTACAAACACAACCATAGTAATTTCATTGTGAAAACCCAAAGGCATTCATGGTGTTGGGTAGCAAACAGGTATTCTGTTTCAGAAGTCTTATACAGTACTTAAGTGCCTAATTCTCCTTGAGGCCTAGCCTGAATAAAGTTTGAGTGAAGTATTTGAGTGAAGAAAATGAGAAAGAAATTTTGAAGGCCTCACATTCTGACCATCAAATTCTCATTCTGGCCATGATTTTATCTGAAGTGCCTGAGTAGTTCATGCCATACAGGCTATGTTTGCCATTATTACTACTGATGGGCCAGAGACCTGTGTGGCTGGACACAGAACAAAACAGTGTACCCCTCAGCACCAAAATTAAAATTTTATAATTATTAGTTCTTACTGGAAGAGAGGTATCAGGAGCACTGGCTCTTTTCTGAAAGCTTGATAGCTGTTTACGTTGAGTAATATGCAGGATAAAACATAGTTTCAGTTGTATGTAGAAGTGCTGCACAGGGGAAAATTTGAAGAAATGTTCTTTAAATGTAGATTAGGGAAAATAGCATTCTTGGTTACCCAGATTGTGTTTATGCATCTTGGATTGAACACACAGGGCACTTGTTTTAGGAGATAACAGAAAGGAATGTTCCTATTTACAGTGGTAGATACTGTTGCGTCTCTGCTGCAGTGGTGTCCTGCTTGTTAAGCATTCTGAATGTCTTGTTAAAGAAGTTAAGTGTCAGCTGAGAGGCTTCTCATCTGTGGCATGGGCATTTGTCCTCCTGTAGCTCTGACAGACATATAATGTTTTGCCATTAATTAAAATTTTCATCTACAGTTCAGTTGTGTCAACTGATGGGATTTCTTTCAGGCACTGTGGACTCCAAGGATTTTTTCTTTCAGTAAGAATTGATTATCCCTCTAGCTTTTCCTAGGAGATATTCACATCTAAAACCTTTCTTACCAGAATGGATATCTCCTCTAAGGAATACTTTTCTGGTTTTATATTGACTCAGCCCCTGAGGCTAACACATCTATTTGGAACTACAGCTTGAGTAGGTTTGCAGGCTCAATTTAAACATCAGATATAAGCGATGGATTATGATAATGAAGAGTGGCAAAAGAATAAAAAACCAAAAATCTGAAAGCTATTAAACTTCTTGCACTAATGATTGCCTTAGTACCTAAAAGAAAAGGAAAACTTCCTTAGCAGCAAAACCTCAGCTGTAGCTGACATATAATAGTTTCTGAAAGTTTTATTCTGTTTTGCAGTTGTAGTTTGCAAAGGTAACAGGGACAGTAACAGACAGACTAGTAGGGGGACAGTAGGTGATCACATTGATCATGTTCTGCTGTGAAAACAGAGACATGAGAAGATCACGTATCTGAAAAGGGAATAATCAATAAAGGTTTTTCTTAGGATGTTGTGGCAGCTGGCTAAGTGTTGTGAAATGTGGGCAAGCACAGAAGAATGAATTAGGGATGCATTGGTAATTGGAACTGTTGATAAGGAACTGTCATTAAGGTCCAGAGTACAATCTGATATCAGAGGAAATTATTACTATAACTTGTCACACTTCATTAACAAGAAGATGCTGAGCCAGAGTGGACATGAGGGTGGACATGTTTGCTTGCAGTCTAAAACGAAAGAAGAAAAAAAGTAGTGTTACATAAAGAAAATGGAGGTAACAGGGTGGTGTTGCTGCATAAGAAACAAACATGTTTTTATCTACACAGAAGAAAGGGGGAAAATTCCAATGTACAAAAAAGCATAAATCAACAAAGTTGTTCTTTGTCAGTCAAAATACAGGGGAAAAGGCACTTTAAAGTGTTAAATTATATATGAGGAATTGTATGAGACTACAGCAGCATGCCAGACTACAAAATGCCAAGATTGAAATCATGATGCTTTAACCTCCATTTGACTTTGTCGGACCTATGATAGTTTACACAGTCTGAAGTCTGACATTTTACATGGTGTTCTGAAATCTACCCAGAATTTCAAGCAGTCTTACAGGAACACAACATTCACCACTCTTATTCCCATACCCCACACGCGTTTCACAGACCTGTAAAACTTCATGCTAACTGAAGATTTGCCACTACCCCACACATCTCTGATGCCTTTTGCATCACCTCTGCACCATATATATTTTACAGAATTGTGACTAGAGGGATCCAAGAATAGGAATAATTAAAAATTTTCTCATAGGAGAAGACAAAAGTACAGAACATATTTAAAAACATTGATTTCTATGAAAAATGAGAAGATTATACAGTACATTGCTAGGTAAATAAAAACACAAATAAAAAGTCATGATTCTTTGTTAGCAAGGAATTAATTAGCAAATTTTAAGATTATACTAATCAAAGCACATAGCTCTCAGATTCATCAAATCTATGTGAAGTTATTTTATGTCATAAGAACAGAATAGTAACTGTCCATAAAAATTTCTAATAAAACAAGTAATTGTGATCTAGTTAATAAGACACCTCCTCTTATTTAATGTTTCTTGGCAATTAAATCCGTAAGTTCCAGAAAGATTCTTATTATTTATGCTACAAAATAAGGGGTTTCAGGTTTTATTTTGCCTTCTCGTGAACATATTTTTAATCTAGTTGTAACTGGGTTAAACATTATTTATACGAGTGTGTGCAATCTAAATACCAAATACAGATGTAATTGAATGTATAGTATGAAGGTGTGCACTTAATTTATATATTTTTTCCTTCCAAGCAATAATTGTATCAAGAAACAATCATGATTTTGAAAATTAACTTTGCACAAAGGTGTGATTTTGTGAAGAATGTGATCTTAATTGGACAAATTTAAATCCTTTGATCTGGTAAAATGCCTGTAAGCAGTATGTTACTTCATCAAAACCTAAGTTCAGTTAAGCATCTCTTTTGCTTCAGTAGCTTTGATGAGACTTGAGATTCATGTGGTAATGGGAATCAGCTTGTCCACGCTATGCTTTTCAAACTTGCAGGAAACAGACTCTCTGAAGTGATGGAAGCATATTTGGGTTCCTAACAGGTCCACAATTGCAATCAAGTACGAAACCCCAAACTGACAGAATCATAATGGTTTTCTCCTTGGCTTTGGCTGAACAGATGTGAAGTCTACCTTATTGTTTGTTGAAGAGGTATTTCTGAATTATTTAATATTTTTGAGTGTTTTTACACTGGGAAGGCAGAGTTTAGTCATTGTTAATTCTGTTCAGTGTCTGTAAGTTATCTATACCCATGTCATGGGTCAGGTATGTTATAAAACTTGTCCAATCAGCAGGGGTGGAATTCTTAGCATTAACATTACATTCTAAGAAAATGCTACATCAATTTCAGACTACAAAGGTATAAAGAATATGATGCAATCCTATTTCTTCTATCTAAGTAAATTTTGTCAAGTGGTTGAAATCACAGGCAGTACTGTTTGATAGAAATATCTTAAAAGACATTTTATGTAGTGTTTTATGCCTTAAAATGGATGATAAGGGATTTTAATTAGGCACACCAACTTGGATTAAGGCAGGAATCTACAAGGGTGCTCTAGGTATGTGCATCCAAAGGAAAAGTAATGAAAATTTAATTATAGCTTTTCTAGAGGACAGGTTGCTGATTTTATTTATTTATTAATTTATTTAGGTTTAAGAACTCCACACCAAGGAGCACCCATCCAGTACTCTGAGGCCCCACGACAGATACTTGAAACAGAATATAGGTGATTAACATGATTAACTAATATTACATCAGCAGCACTAGAGATTTAGGAATTACCTTGTTTGACTTTTAAAGTTTCTTAATAAAAATATCTGTTGTAACAAAACTTCTATCACTGGTCATTGACCTTATTCACCTTTCTACTGCTTATACTTAAATTGCTATTTTCAAGTAAGGAAAACAACATTTCAAGCGTGGAAACTATTGCCATTGTTCTCCATTAGGCTGTGGATGCTATTCACTGTGTGAGATGTAAAGGGCATAATTATACAATTTATATTCTTTCTGGGCCCATATTAGCAGGTGATTTGAGGTAAAACATGGATGAGTCTCCCATAACCAGATGGGATGTCGCAAACAAGATAGCTAAAAAGTGCCTGTGGTTATCTTGAAATGAATTTATATTAGACTTGTGTCCAATATACTACATTACATGGTGAAGACACTCAGGGCAAATAGAAAATGATGGGTTTTTTATTCTCCATAGCCTTTGTTCAAGTGTTCTTAGTAATGTTATTTGTCGCAGTGACCGCTGCTGTCCACTGCCCAGGCTAGCTCCAGCGGTGTGCAGCAGGAGTGGGGAACAGCCGGAGGCGCAGAGCTTAAAAGCTGCTCCTCTGAAGCTTCAGCTCTACCCAGGGGAGTGAAGGCTCCAGACACTGTAGCAGCCAGCAGCCCCCAACGAAGGGAGAGAGAAAAAGCAGCGAGGGGCTTGCCACTGGATACAACCCAAGACTTACTGAAGGGAATCCGTGATGAACAAGCAATAGTTGCAGGGTGACCATACCTTATAAAGGGGGGTTGAATAGGGGGAGTAACTCGACCAGGGACTAATCGGAGGATGAGGAGGGAGGGACGCTGGAGGGGAGGACCTACACCTGGTCCAATGGTCTTGGTGGGTGGAGGGAGAGTGGTCACATGCCCCAATGGGGCGTCCAGGTTTAGGGGATTTCCAAGAGGGGAGGTATCCGAGGGTACAGGGTCTCGGGGGATTGATGGGGACCATATAAGGGTAACTAGGGAGGGCTTGGGTGACAGACACAGAACAATCCAGAAGTCCGGAAGGGGTTTGGGCGATTGGCAGGCAAGGAGCCAGGACAAAGGGAGGGGATAACCACATTGGGAGCACTGGGGGAGCGGCTTGAATCTGGGGCAAACCAACTGGGAATGGAAGTGGGGGAGATAGGGATGAACCATTGGGGTACAAAGAACATACAAAAATACAATAAAACATTGCAGCACTACAGTTATTTATATTTATTTTTTTGATTTATAAAAATGAACTTTTGAGAGTGATATTTCAAACTGCTTATAACCTGTTCTTTCCTAACAGAGTTAGTTCACATTTTAAAAGTACAGGACCATGTCTGATGGGGTCTTTTAGCTCTGAGTCCTTTTCGTTGTCCCTATGTTCAGTCAGACTCTATTGTTCATAATTCATGTCGTATTGGCTACAGCTATAATTACCTAGTTGATCATATTTACAATTTCCCAAGATCCAAGTCAGCTGCTCATACTTCTGTTCTCAATTTCCTTTCCGTAGTGCTAATGGGGCTGTTTATTGTCTTAGGATCTTTTTTCTTGTGTGACTGAACCATGATCAAGCCAAACAGTTGGTTTAAAGCCATGGAGATCAGGGAATTATTTTGACCACTGTTTATCTATAGCAACTGTTTGTAATTTTAAACTTCCTTGCTTTAAAAACTTTACTATGTAAACCATGTTTTTACATGATGAAAAGACATGGATAATTTTTCCATGTATGCCTGAGTTTAATTTTACACATCAGACTTGATGTTTATTCAAAGTTGTCATGGTTTAGCAAAGTTTGGGTTTTTAGTTAAAGAGGGCTCCATCAGCCACGGAAGTGATTCTTTGCAAAGAGGTGCTTACAGCTTCCTCTAGACCCAGTAGAACCAATCAACTGGCTAGTTTGAATATTGGCAACTTTTTTAAGCCACTTAAGAAGCTTGACATGCCTCTGTGATTCACATCACATTTCAGAACGGAAGCCTGGGAGAGCTCTCTTGCTTCCAGCTTTCGGACAGGTAACTGGGGGGGCCTGCGGTGCAGCCCAGCGGGGCCAGGCCGGGCCCTGCTCAGTGCAGCCCGGCTGGGTCGGCCGTGGCATGGCTTGGCTGAGATCTCAGCCTCTTCTGCTCGCTGGACACCCAGTGCAGCCCCCTCAGTGTGGGCCGGGCCGGCCAGGAGACAGCCACCCCAGAGCCATGCGGCCCTGTTCCACTCATGGCCCTGCTCCATGCAGGCGGCCCCACGGCTCGTTCAACCCCTCCCAGTGTGGCTGCTGAAATAAAATGCTACACCAAAACGAGCTCCAGCCACCACCCAGCAGAAATTACATGACCAACAGCAAAAGGCGAATTGAAGCTGCAAGGCCCAGATGAGATTAACTCTCTTAGTGCTGTAAGAGTCTCCAGAACAGATGAAGCCTGAAGACACCAATACTCTCCCAAGTCAGAGGAAAAGGAAAGGTAAAGGCACGTGAAAAACACACCATAAAGACACCAAAGTCAGTGAAGAAGGAAGAGCTGAAACCCTGAGAGGAGAAAGAGGAGATGCTTCAAGCCTGGGAGCTGAAATTCTGTTGTAAAGCTATGGTGATGGACTATGATACATCAGATGCTCCCAGAGATAGGTGAAGAGAACTTTTGTTTCTGAACAGCTCAACCTTAAAATGGTACCCCAGTAGCTCAAGACTGGACCCTCAAAAGCAGTTGTGGGGAAAGCTGTAAGTCGGGGGAAGGGACTCCCACATGTGAGCAGAGAACCAACCCGGGCGGCTGTCTTGCTGTGACACTGAAGCCATGAGAGAACTGTTTCTTGTGGAGATGTCTCCATAGCATGAGCAAGAGAGACTCCTCTCCCTAAGTGAATTGAAAAAGAGATTATTATAGAGGTGGTAAACTGACTGAAAATCTCAAGGGTTGTCTTTTTTACATTGTCAGTGGGAGAAGGGAGAAAAGTGGCGGGAAGAGACGTGTTCTGAAGGTGTGGTCTGATTTTTTTCTTTTAGGTCTGCTAATAAACTTCTTTATATTCTTCTAAATTTTGTGCCTGCTTTGCTTTCTCCTAATTCTTATCTCATAGAAGGAAAATAAGTGAATAATGGATATTTTGAACCAATTTTATTTTATCCCTTCCTTTTTACTTAATTACAGATGTTCTAACTGCACATGGGACAAAGTGTGATTGTTTAGCTTCACAAAGCTACTCCAAAGGAGTAAATTAGATGCTTACCAAATACAGTATTGAAGTAAACTGAACATGAAATATATTAAAAATGTCAACATTTTCTACCTGAAATTGAAAGATGTGAATTAAAATCAGGTTAGATGTATGTGTATTAAACTACTATACTAAGTAAATTTATTTTTAAAAAGCTTTGAAATTATTTTGTATGCCTACATTATCCTGGTAAAATTAAAATAATTTAGACAGCTCTCCCTTAACAGTTCCAACAATATCAGAGCATAAGAGCTTCTTTCTGAAGGTGATAATATTTTTTATCACAAAAGAGCTACACTCTCTCCATTTGGTGGCTTATATGAGAGATCTAAGTGTCTTCATGCTGTCCACACTATTTCATCTTACTGTGAAAGTAAAAGTGGCTTGGCTTCATAAAGGGCAGGGAACTAAAATAAGAAGTATTTTAGTAGATCTTGAACGATTTCTGTATGACCTAACCTGGACCAGAGGCAGTTTGTCACAGTCTCTTACAGCATCTGCTGCTTTTCTTCATCTTGCTACTGACAGTGCTTCACTGTACTTTGGACCACTGATTTTTTTTACTTCTCTTTGGATTTCTAAGCATTTCTGCCTTTGAATAAAATCATGGCAGTTTTTTAAATGAATCTGATTAGTCAGTATTTGTCATAGAGCATTCACCAGATGACCACCAATTCTTTGTACAGCTCTCTGCCTGATTCACTCAAATTTACATTTGTCTAGGACAAATCAGGACATCGTGCTGCTTTTGAAAATTTTTGATTAATCTTTTTAACAATGTAGAAAATTCAATATCAGTATTTTTGCCAGGTTTTATAGAGGATTTTTCTTTTTAGAAAAATGATAAAAGAAGAAATTTCACTTTTCTTTAGTCATATGCAATCCTATGACCAATCTGCAATCTCAGTTCTGCCTAATATTCTTACTTCCTGTGCTCATTTCATGGCCTTATTCATGTTTGAGGAGGATGAGGAATAGCAGAGGAAAGAGGAGGAAAATAATTGCTTGTATAAACAAGCATCGGTATAATTAAAAGAAAAGTGGTGGAGTTCTATGTGATTCCCATATTGAATTACACAGAACTTAAATGTGTATTAGGTAAATGCATAACCTAAAAAGAAAAATATAAACATCTAATTTCATTGCTTGATTCAATAATTTTTATATTTTTCAGAAATAACAATTGTATTAGTGAAATCACATCAGAAATATGATAAAAAACATTACATGCCTTTAATAGACAGAAGTAAGACTAAGAATAAAGCTCACAAAGGTAGAAATAATATATTGCAATGAAAAAATCTCATTCTTCAAGGGAAGAAAATGAAACTCAAAATCAGAACGAATCTTTTATCGTACTGATGTCTGTTCTTTTCCCTTGCTACTGCTAAGCCACGAAGTAAGTGTGCGGAAAATGAAATTAACTCTGACATACCCATCTCGTATCATCTAAATACAGGCTGACATGAAATGGCCAATAGAATCAATTGAATCAATAGTCTCTTTAGGAAAGCAGCGAAATAAAACTGAGAAGCTGAATTATGAAAAATAGCAGTAGTGAAGGATAAGGCCTATTTTTCACTGAAATCTAAAAAGGCTTCATTATGTGTTTCATCTGCTTGTTTTGCATATGTTTATATTTATGCTCACTATGAGGGAAAACTCCCAGTTAGTTAGAATTTCTATATCAGCTTCAGGAAAGAGAATTTATAGTAAAAGAAGCAGCAGTGCACACTGCGATGCTGCAGTGATTGGCATCAGCACAAACCAGAAATAGGTGTAAGATTCTACAAGGAGATTCTCTCTATTCCTTCTCCTCTCCTGTCCTCTAATAGTCCTCCAAACTACTTGGTCATCTCATATCATTCTGCTGTTTCACAAGCATGGTGTGTGAAGCACAGAATGAAAGCAAATATGTAGGTTGTAAAAACTGTATATAACATTATGGTAATTTTCCTAGTTAGTTCATCAGCAGGAGAAAAACACCCTTGAACTGTCTAGCCAAAAAGGAATAGAAATACGTAGAAAGAAACATCATGTTAGAATTCAAAAGCCTTACACTTTACTACCTAAAAAATAATTTTTCAATTTTTTTTTCTAGACAAAGACTTGAGTATGTTTTCAACTTTCATATATTAGGGTGAATACATTCTTTCTAAATTCTAATTGCTTCACTATACACACATTCTGTCAAGTTGCTCCTTAATCTTACTCTTTTTCTTACCTCATTTGAGCCATTTTTCTACAGTTACTTTCTTTTAGGTAAGATCTGTTTCAACAAAGAGTAAAACTACTGCTAAAGACAGTCTAACAATCAGAATTCTTACTATGCTTACTATGATTTTCTATATTTTAGCAGTAAGGCTGTTTATAGTATTTTAAAACCTGATCTGTTTTGAAAAGTTTACATATTTCAGGAAAGCGGAAATGAACAGAAATCTTTTTTAAAGTCTGATCTCCTCGTTAATTTTTGTGTAAAGTCTAGCTGAAAATATCATGCCATTTTGACCATGAAACAAAGGACATTTCATAGCTGTCTGAAGTGCTTAATAATTCCTGCCTCCCCTGTGAAGTTAAGCTGATATGACTCGGGCTGAGGAAGAGATCGAGTGTTTCGTTATTCTGAGTGACGGTACAGTCGTCCCTCGCAGAGAGCCAGGAAAGAGCGGCCAAAGAAGGAAGCAAACTTAGGAGCTGCTCTGCTCACCACTGTTACAAGACTGCTCACAGTGGATGTGGGGTTTTTTCCCACTTTTATACAGTTCACCTTGTTTTCTTTTAGAGCTTTTATGTGTGTAATGTCCAGAACAAAACAAAATGTATATTAAAGTTGAGTTAGATGTGTAGGAAGCTTTACCATTTTATTACCATTTTATTACCATTTTATTACCATCTTATTGTGAAAAACAAGCAAAACAGCCCAAACATCCAGTAATACTCATGGTTCCTGTTTCACATATGCTAAAGAAACATTTAATTGTAACAGAAGATCCAGAGACAATGACAACAAGCACTTTTATTTTTCCCAAAGGCTGTGGCACAGATGATGTCTGCTGTTATTAAGATCTAGCTGTAACTCATCCATCTGTTATCTTCTTGTGTGTGCCATACCAGGTTATTCATAACTGAAAGCTGAATTAAAAAAACAAAAAAGAAAAAAAAAGACTTTTTGCTTCTTTAAAATAACCTTCCATGACCACAGGACACTCTATTTATTACTGTCCTCTATTTTTTGAAAATGAGAAGTTTTGTACACTTCTGTGCCCTTTCATTTAGAGAAGCAGCCTTGTACTTCCAATGGATTTTTGCACTTACTGAATCCTAAGAGATTTGAGTCAAAATGAAGCAGCTTGCTCAATGTCTGTAAGATGCATCCTTTAAAATTCATTTTAGTAATTTCAAATTAAATGTATCTCAGGCACCTGAAGAAGGGGGGAAAAAAAACAAAACAAAAAACCCCAAGTCATGAGATACAATCCACAATCTTCCAACATATTTGCATCCTATTCAGGCAGATGTTTGACCTTAAGACATGTAAAACAGATGGATTTGATCCGCTCTTGATCTCCCTGTAATTTTATCTTGGGAGATGAGAGAAGCTCATCAGGAATTTAGCTAAGTATGGGAACTAGGTAGCCAAAAGAAAAATGCTGGAGAATATTGCAATATACATATCTAAAACTAAATATACATTTTCACCAATTGTATAAATTCTACTGAAACATAGACATGATAACAGCTTGTGTTTAACTGGATGTGATAAGCCTATCAGGATATAATAAGAGTACTTCTAATGATGGATGTGATTTTCTTTAATTTGTTTACAAATCTAAGACTAGAGTCTGGTTTTAGACTGGAATGAAGAAGAACTAAAGTCCTTTTTTTCCACTTTGTAGTGCATTGGATATGTTATTTAATTGCAACATGTGCTTTATTACCTAATGAAGAGCAACTGTAATAAACAGTCAGTTGAACCTGGCAGCCAGTTTCATATGCAGGGCAAAATCTGAACCATCTTAATTAATTCTCCCAGCTCAGCTGTTTCAGTGTCTTAAAGCTGCACTGTCTACTTTAGGCACCCTCTTCGCCACTATTTGGGGTGTAAGGATGAAGATTTTTCCCTCCTTCTCTACTCCAAATTTTGGTGATCCAACACAAAGGATGAAAAGAAGTATTTTTTCCCTTTGATACTTATGTTTGAAAACTTATTGTTATTTTAGACCATCAAAATACTTTTAATACAACTTTTAGGTTGTATTTTATTTATGTAATAGCAACAATAGAGAAATTTGGAAGACAAATTAAAAGCACTATACAAGGTGAGAAGAGAATTGCCTTTTTTTTTTGGCGCAAGAGACAAGAATGGCACACAGACCATGAAAGTTGCCAGCAGAGCCCATCTGTTAAGCAGCAGAGTAAATCAGATGCTGCAAGGTTCCAGTGATTGCAGGAAAAGCAAACACTGAGAAGGGGCAAATAAAGGCAGGAAGGTCATTTTCACCTCAAAGGTTTAACAGAGCTTCTTTTCTTTAGAAACTGCTCTTAAGCTGGTTCTTTCCTGCACAGGACTGTGATTGATCAGTCAACCTAAAATGGACCCAGCCTTTGCATTGCTGGCTGTGTCTGGTCAGACTCCTTAAACTTCAAGGCCGATATCCTCATGGGTGCAATCCTTTGTTGGAGCATGGTTCTTGACAGATTTCACTGTTGGTTCTTTTCAATAATTGTTCACATGCACAGATGATACCTTGGGACTCTGAGGAGCTAGAGACTTCAGGTCTTTCGTTCACTTCTTTGGATAGAAATTGTTTTTAAGAAGAGTAGAAATTCAGTCTTGAGCACAGATACTTTACTTCATACACACGAGAGATCTTTGAAATACACAGATCCTGAGGAAACATCGTTTTTCTAGCAAACCCATTTTTCTTATTAATCCAGTCTCTATCATTTTCAGATCTTGCATTTACAGTAAGTGTTAATGTGAATGTCACGGTTTTCATCCAGGAAAGAGTAAATTTTTTTCTGTAGCCATGAGAGGGAGGAGCCTGAAGCCGTGGGGTGTGTCTAGGTTGTTATTCCATACCACCTCAGGTCACCAGATAGAGAGTGGAAGTGAGGAATTCTTGCTTCGACAAGAAGGCGATCATGGCTTGCTGTCAGGGAAACACATGGGTCCATTTTAAGACAATAAATGTTCTTTCTAATGTAAAAAGCACACTGGAGTCTGGAATCAGGCCCACAATGGCAGGATCTTGAGGAGTTTTAGACCTTTACTTCCAAGACTTTCTAGTTCTTCTATTCTGACACCTCTTATCCACTAGACACACTTCCAATGTCAAAAGTGCACAAGATTTTGCATTGTCAAGACTTTACTATTGGCCTTTGTAAGCATTTCTTGGCATGGACTTTAGGCTGTGAATTATCATGAAGAATTGTAATCCAAAATAGTTTTTTTAATTAAAAAAAAATACAAATCATGGAAAGAAAAATCAGCTCTGCTTGATCACGTCACAGTGAAGAACCAATCAAAAAATTTCGGTGCAGAAGAGAATGAACCGAAATTAAGTGTATAATTACAGTGCCGTGTGTATCTGAGGCTCAAGAAATCTTATTGTTACTTTTAGAATTAGATTCCCTATCTTAATACCTACCAAATTTTAAAGAACCTATTATTGCTTTTTGTACGAAAAATAGTAGCAAGGAAAAAATCTGTGTATGTGGTTTCCCCAGTGGAGAAAAAAGTAATAGTACAGCCCTTTTCTATTGAACTGTCTGAAGCAGTAAATACTTCTAAAACCATGGAAATATTTATTTAACTTTTTTCTGCCTTTCAACAGAAAGGAAATTCCTATTGAAGATTGGGAGTAGTAATTCCAGAAATTCCACTCTACAGCACATACCATTCTACGTGTTCATGACCTTCTAATTCTCTTTGTAAATGACTATAATTCACAAGTGCTTCAAGCAAAACATAAAAGTAAAAATGGGTGTATATGTATATAGATATGCATATAAATATATATATAATATATATTATCTGTACAATGAAGCATGCAACTGCAGTTTTCACTGCAAATGTATGGAACTTTTTTCTTCTATCGCCTGCCTTTTTCTTTCCATCATAAGCTATGCTGGCATGGACTTATCCTGGTCCAGGCTCTCAGAAAATGGTGACCAGAAAAAGAGCAGTGAAGCTGGAAGTGGAAATGTCTGTAAGTTACTCTGGTTTTACTAAGCCATAGTTGAGGTAAACTATTCTGCAGAGTAATTTAGAATGAAACTAGTCTGACTACCAGTCATTTTGTTCAGATCTTGAAAACATGACCATCCTTTTAAAGAAATAACAAAACAAGTTGCTTCATTCATCCAGTTAAATGAGATTCTGGCTCTTATGGTTTAATACTGAGCTTATTTTTAGATGTTTGCAAGACAATCAGAAGTTGTCTAAACCTAGATGATCTGGAGCAGCTACTTGCAAGTGTATGACAGTAATAAAATTGGCAGCTTTCCCATAAGTTTATGGGAAAAAGGCTTGAGTAAATGAAAGGTGAAATTAAATGAGTATTGTTTAGATTGTATCCAGCATATTGAAGTGTGTAAAGATGGATTAGCACTGTTTGTTACTAGTCTCTGTTCATATTATTTGACATTTTGATAGAGAATGCTTTTTCAGAGTCTTAAATCGCTAAGGTAATCATTTAATGATGAGATATTGAAGGACATTTTAGAAAAAAAGATAAATATTTGAAATCTTGTCAATAAGAACGTGGATTTCAAAATTTTTCATAGAGCTGAAAAAGTTTCTGTCCAACAATAATTTTAATTAAAATGCACTACAATAAAATGAGAAAGGCCGTATACATATGCATGCTTTTAAAATATAAATGAAAATGTGTATACTTTAAAATGAACCTAAAAAAGACAAATATTCTCTCACCTAAAACATTTAGAAGAATAAATATTAATATCTGAAAAGATTTTTTAGGCAGTCTTTCCTTCATAGGTAATTTTTAGGCATTTGCTGAATTAGTAAAGGCAGGAGGAAATACTGAACAGATCAGCTCCATTGAAAGTGCAGCTTTCCTCTCTCTTTTGTAGGTACATCTTTTTTCCCTCTATAGCAATATCCAGCTCTTATATGAGGTTTCAGTGGCTTCTATGACAGAGACTTCTCCAGAAGTAAAGGTGTAGCCCTCCTGTCTATCTGTGTGGAAAATCCAAATAAATTTCCTGATTGGCTGTCACTCTGCATCTCTCATTGCCAAACAATGAGAATCCTTTGAGAAGATGGAGCACAACGTGTGTGGTCTTGGGGAATACACTTTGTGAAGTCTGTGACAGCAAATTGAGGTAGTTAAGTACAGTCATGAGTGATGCTGGATTGTAAATAAACTTAGAATTGTCTGAAGTACCTAAGGCATGCATGGGGGTGGTTGCATGGTGAGAGACATGGCTCAGGGCTATTACACATGGTTACCAGTTCTTCCTCATGCTAAGAGGCGTCCAGAGAGAATCCATCTGAATGCTGGTAGTTCTATGCCACTGTTGTTAGTCGTGGTTGGAAACAGGACCTGTGTGCACTCCCAATCTCACACCTCTGAACAGCACCCATGTCAGTTCTGCTCTGCCTCATGAACTCAGACTGAACTGCAGAGCTAAAGTGTGCAGAATGATGTGCTCACTGCCTTGGCTTGGGTTCATGCTGCTGATGACACCAGTAACAGCAGTCCCATCGGTGTGTCTGCCCTCACTGGCTTCTGAGGAACCCCCAATATCGTAGGGATTTGCTCCTTTTCATGGCTGATTTCATGGCAAAAAAAGTTCCTTTCCCTGGAGTCAGATTTACGTAGACTGATGCCTTCACCACCTAGTAATTTTTGCATGTGTAAAAGTCCAGTCTTGAAGACAAGACTGCAAGACAATGTATCACACATAATGATAACGCCATTAAACATAAATATCCAGATAAAAAAAAAAAAAAAGCTAATCATTAAATCCCAAAAATACTTTGTCACTTTACAATACACCTAACAGATATGTGTGCCTGTGCTTGATTGTCTGACTATGGGTTTTATTTCCCAATTGAAATTAAAAGCAGGATAGCTTTCAGTAGTAGCTGAGATTTTATAATACACTAAATTTTACATCAGCATGTTTCTGTATTCTGAATCACATCCTCAAGCTCCCTCAGTCCAAGCAGTTCTATTTGAGGAATAGAGGTGATCAGCTTGTGTCTTACTAGTGCATAAGATTAAGCAAGGTAAACCATTAATCAAATAGATATGCAAATTAGAAATAATAATATGAGGTGTTAGATAACACATTCTGCATGCAATAGCAGCTGGATCTCTCAGGAAATTAATTTAGCACAAAGTCCATATTTAACAGACTGCATGGTGGCATTAAGAATGAAAATCTAGCCTATTAATCATGCAAGAAATTGTAATTAAATTGTATTTGTTAATTTCATAGTGAAGAGTTTTTAAATTAAAGCATTAACCATTTTCTTGAACCTTTATTTCTAGGCAATTGTAATTCAGAGGCAAGTGAAATACAGTTTTTATGGGTTAAAAACTATTTTCTATACAATATATTTAATTTCCTATGAATACTTTCTCTGAAAAAAAAAGGCACAGACCTCAAATTATGTATCAGATTGTTTCTCACAATATTTTTCTCTTGGTTCCTTTGTTTATTTGTATCTCATCTACCCCAAGCAACATGGTGCTTTTGTCTTCTATTTCAAATACTGAAAAACTAGGCTTCGTCCAGATTTTTATTCATTTGTGATGTAAGCATTTGATTTTTCTATGTCTGTTTTTATCATATGATTGGAAAACCATGAAGGATACTTTATTTGCAAATGTAAGAGGACATCTGGAGCTAGTCTTACCTATTCCTCTGCATTTTTTAAGGCATAAGGATTACTTTTAAACTTTCCCACTGCAACATGAACATTGCAAGTGTGAACTGAAAACTACCTTAAACTAAATTTCAGCTTTGAATAAAATGTGAAAGAAAAGTTGGAGAATAAGCATCTATTCTCAGCATTTCTTTTGAAATATTCACTGTTATCACTGCTATGAAGAAATTTGCCTTCAGTCTTCAGGGAGACCTCTGAAAGTCCATCCCTACTAACTGGAGATAAGACTACACAGATAGGACTTGAGAGATCAACATTTCTTATGAGGGATTAATTTAGTGGATGGTCTTCAAGGAACTTTTCTATATTTTAAATTTTATTGATTAGATAATACACTCATTATGAGTCAGTGAATTTAGACTTTACAAATTGTAGTTTCCTTGAAATTATGAGTCTAGTCTAAGCAACAGCGGATATACTTTATTTAGATAGTACCTCAAGAGACAGATTCTTTCCTAGACAGTGCTTTAACCCTCTACACCTTTATTTTTGGGTGGGAGAAATTGTTTCTGTGAGGTGCTCTGTTCTCTAAGAAGAGGAATGAAAATAAGGTGCTTAAGTTTCTAGATAGAAGAAATTAAATGAGCTTTTTCCATTAAGAAAAATATAAAAAATATCATTCTCAAGGCCAGAGTCTGGCCCTCTACATTAATTTCGGGTTTACTTTGGATAG
Source organism: Corvus brachyrhynchos (assembly GCF_000691975.1). Taxonomy (NCBI): domain Eukaryota; kingdom Metazoa; phylum Chordata; class Aves; order Passeriformes; family Corvidae; genus Corvus; species Corvus brachyrhynchos. Next base: position 805,867 of record NW_008238452.1, on the reverse strand, counting down.
TTTTACCTTAACCAATTTCAGTGGTACCTTGGAAACCCATGCATATACTACATACTAATGGGATCTGATGGGGGGAAAAGAAAATCTCATCAAATTGTGATTTGTAAGTAAGGTGATGCTTCACTAAAAAATTGAATTTTAATATAGTGTATGAAGTTCTAGTCTTACATAAATGTAATGAGGGTAACTTTATGTCCATCTTGTGAGGGTTTGCTATACTTGCCTTCCAAAACAGTTGCTGAACCTTTACAATTTTTATCAGCTATAATATTAAGAAGTCCAGCCTTATTTGTGTAATAAAATATATTTGTTCCCTCCTACCCATCGTGTTATTTGAAAACATGTTATTTTTTTTAATTTGATTTTTTGTAATGACAAATATTAATACTGTAGAGTTTCCAGAGCTCTAATTTCATACTTAAAAATCAGAACTAAGTTACAACATGTATTTTTAAAGCAGGCAATTTTGAAAGTTACACCTTATTTTCCTTCTTACAATAATCTTTAATGAGATTTAATTCAGAGCAACTGTTTATGAGTTAATGATTTCTTGTTCTTGCTAACAGAATGTGAAGATTAGGTTTCATAACACTCTCAGATATCTTCTGGATGCCGTTTAAGGATTATTCCCAATTTTCTCAGCACTAACATAATTTACACATTTTTGTTATGCTAATAGGAATGTAGCATTATGCATCGTGTCCTTTATCCTGGTGCGTTTTGTTCCACGCATTGTGCTTGTTTTTCCAATTTGATAACACAGTATATTAAAATATCTGTCCTTGTGTTACAAGTATTTGTAGGAGACAGGAAATAGAAATATGAAATTAATTTTCATTATGAATTGTACTTGCCCTTAAAAGAGGTTGCTAGATATTGCATGTTTTTCTGTTTCAGACTCAGAAGTGAGATTATATCATATTACATTGATTAGAAATTCACTGTTAAAATGAAACTTGTGCTTGGAAAGAATCATCCAGCATTTGTTTTTCTGCATTGAAAGAGTTAGGATTTCTCTGTCTCTCTGAAGGCAAGTACAGTCAGGATTTCAATCAATTTTAGCATACGGGACAATTGAAGTGTGTCACGAGTTATATGAAACAGCTCAGATAATGGTTTGCTTTATAGGATTCAATTTATGCATCAATTATATTTGTATGTGTCTGGAATCTTTTAACATCAAAGAAGTTAAAACAAGTTTAGGTAAGCCACCATCAAGATTGTTTTGGTCAAAATGAAGAATGTCTTCTTCTTCGTGATGCTTGTTTGCAAAGATTAATATCCAATGAGTTTCTGTTGTTATAATAGTTATGAAACTTATTCAAGGCACAAATAAGCCTAATAATACCTATGATAAAGGCTTTTATACTAACAAAACTTTGCTCCCCTCCTCAAAAAACTGATTCAGAGTGTTTCTGAGTTGTGGGGGTTTTTGACTCTAAAGAAATTATTTAAGATCAAATAGTCAGTGGATTGATGGGGAGATTTAGAAGACTGTTGCAATTTTCAAGTTCTCCTTCAATTTTTGTTTGTTTTATTGGTTTTGATATCCTATGCCTTATTTTCTTGAGATTGTAATGGTAAACTGGCTGTACTTATCCTATGGGCTTTTCCCCCCTGATTTCTTTGTTTTGGTTTGGGTTTTTTTACCTGCAGAAGGAAATATGTGAAACTGATTAGCTCACACATGGCGCCCTTTAAATCATTACAGCCTTCTTGAAAGGAAGTTATGGACTGTGGGAAAAAAAACCTGAACTCTATCTCTTCTGTGGAGAATATGAGAACTTTTTTTTCTAGCAAAAATAATTCATTATCTCTCTCCCTCTTGAGACTTTAACTTCCATTTAGAATTTATATATGGCAGCAGAGCCATGTGAATACTTGCCTAACTGAAGTAATCATGAAAGTTAAGTTGGTATTTCCCCCAAGAAGTTAATCATCAGATGAATGGATATCCAAGTCTTTTTCTTTAAGCCTTTTTGTCTAAGAGTTAAAATTTTAACTGTTAGCTGTCTCCAAGAGATAGTTCAGAGTGTATCAAACCCAAAAAAATGGAAGTAGTAACAATGACAGCTATCCTGCCTGATTGACAGTGCAAATTCTAGCACTAAAATGTTTTTAAATCCTCTAAAATTCCAAATTATCTAGACCTCTTTATTGCATGATTTAATAGTTTATTGCTTGTAATTTTGCTATAAATCTTAATCCCTTCATGCACACCATGATAGAATAGGAATGGTATCTTAGAAATCCTGTCATACTAATTTTTAATTCATTAGTGATCATATTAGTGGTCATACTGCTGTGCTGTCCTGGGAAATGGCTTTGATCAGGTATAGCTAAGGTTTCCCAAGTTTCTATAACAAGCACTGTAGTGGGTTGACACTGACCAGATTCTGGCACCCACCAAAGCCCCTCTCTCACTCCCCTCTGCAGCTGGACAGGAGAGAGAAGATTTAACAAAGGGTTCATGGGTTGAGGTAAGGACTGGGAAAGATCACTCTTCAAATAGCATCAAGGGCAACACAGGCTCTAATTAGAGATACAAAGTGAATTTATTGCCAACAAAATCAGAGCAGGAAAATGACAAGTAAAATAAACTCTTAAAAAAAAACCTTTCCCCCACCCCTCCCTCCTTCTCAGCTCTACCTCCTCCTCCCCCAGTGGGTCAGGGAGACAGGGTATGGGGGTTATGGTCAGTTCATCATCTGTGGCTTCTCCTGCTCCTTGGGGAGAGGAGTCATTCCCCTGCTGCACTGTGGGGTCCCTTCCACAGGAGACAGCTCTCCATGAACTTCTCCAATGTGAGTCCCTCCCATGAGCACACAGTCCTGCCAAAACTGCTGCGACATGGGTCACTCTTCCACGGGGTGCAGTCTTCCCAGGACAGGCTGCAGGGACCCTCTCTCTCCACTGGGTCTCCCACTGGATCACAGCCTCCTCCAGGCGTCCACCCACTCCAGCATGGGGCTCTTCCAGAGGCTGCAGGTGGATCTCTGCATGCCCGTGGATCTCTGTATCTCCATGGATCCCCATAGGCTGCAGAGGCGCAGCTGCTTCACCATGGTCTGCACCACGGGCTGCAGGGGAATCTCATCTCTTGCACCTGGAGCACCTCCTGTGCCTCCTTCTCCACTGACCTTGGTGTCTGCAGAGTTGTTTCTCTCACATGTTCTCACCCTGCTCTTCTCTGGCCGCAATTATAACTGCAAAAACTTTTTTTTGTATTTCCTCTCTTCTTCAATATGTTATCACAGAGGTGTTACTACCATTTCTAATTGGCCCAGACTTGGCCAGCAGCACATTTGTCTTTGGAGCCACCAGGGATTGGCTCTGCCACACACTGAGGGAGCTTCTCACAGAAGTCATCTCTGTAGCAACCCCTGTTTCCTAAATGAGGCCATGCAAACCCAATACAACCACCATCACTAAAAATTCTTTGTCCGATAATATGGAAATAATCATATTCTGTCTAATATCAGTCTTGACTGTAAACTTTCTGTGAAATCTAAGACAGAAGTGGCAAGGGGAGACTAGAAAATAATACAGATTCTTGATTACAGTAAGTAATTCTTTTTGTTCTGTTTGAGCAGCTTTTACACTAAAGTCTTCTCATTGTACAGGCTTGTCAAACAGGGAGTGTTTACTCCGTGTTATTCAGTTGCAAGCCAGAACCTGAACTTACTCTAACACACCACCTAACTAAATGTGGCCAGAGGACCTTGGTGTCCATTTTATTCTGCATATCAGTGTACTTCTTGTGCACTGCTGTGGGATAAAAAACTACACCAGTCAATCTAATTTTCATTTGAAGTCAATGATTTATGAAGTCAAACTGAAAATTTGAGGTCAATCTGCAAAAAGCTTCCTCCCAGGTACTGCTTAGGTCAAGGAGCTCTTCTCTCCTGGGAGCTCATGAATTGAGCCTCAAGGCAGGAGTCAGGAAAGGCAGTAACAAAAGTTACCTATGATTAATCCTCTTTGGTTTGCAGTCCCACCAGTGCCACTGGCTGGTTTTCGTGTTCATATGCTAATGTGAGCAGGGACAAAGGAGGAGGAAACACTTCCCAGCTCTACAGAGGTACCTGTCATGGTGTGTTCAGATAATATGAAAAAGTTAGAGTATTGGTACTCTGCTGCCATGTGGAGATATGGATGGGAAGAAAAATCCTTTAGATCCAGCTCCCTCTTCATACATCTGTGAGATAGTTTGGCAAAAAATGTGCTTGCAATGAGTTATCGGGGGAGTGGCTGGAGAGGAGCAGAGCTGAAATGCAGGTGATTGCCTAAAGAGGGAGTTGGGGAGTTTACTGTGGATGTATGGGCACATTTACTTAAACTGTGTGTGATGACTTAGAGAAGCACAGTAAATTGTCTCAAACACTGACAAAGAAGGAAGTTCCTACAAGATAAGCAACCACAATGGGCACAGATGGCAAACAGGAAGGTGTTAATTTCACATGAAGGTGAAAGGTTTGGAATTAGCACACCGGGCAAGATTACAGTGCAGACTGTGGGAAAAGCACAGATGCAACACCAGGAAGATGCCAGGCCTGGTGAGGCAAATCTGGGTAACATCCAGACAAAAATTCCCATAATGGAAAACTGTGATAAAGGAAGCAGCTGCTTACACACATGCCCTCCCAGACTGTGGGAACAGCACATATGCCCTGTGGATACCTGTGCCTTGGACTGTATAAAAGTGGTACCTCCAGGAGGGCCGGTGGGATGCCGCAGGAACCCATATGTTGGTGGACACCTCTCTACTAAATCTGTCTCTCTGTCTCTCCCTACTCCTCTGTCTCTCTACCTCACATTTACTGTTAAATAAAATCTGTACAGTTACTTTGGTATATAGTCTTGTTTGCACCCCTTAATTCAGGCAGAGGCATCTTATAAGAATTGGACCCTAGTATTATTTCAGAAGTGGGATCCTAATATTATTCCAGTGTATCTTAACACTGTTACCTGGTGTTCTGAATGAAACTGCTGTAACTAAAAGTATTTATGGCTAACATTTATTCACAGATTTAATTGGAAAAAAAATCTGATTTTAAGTAAGAAAAACTGCATAAATAAGTGACATTTCAAATAAAAGAAATTGTTTCCTTACTCTGACATTTCCAGTTTATCTAATACTTTATAACAATATTTCCATAATATACTGTAGCACAATCTTATTGTCTCAGCTTTAAAGGTCAGATGTTTAACATGACTTGAGTTTTTTGTAGTCTTGATAGCATGAGAAAACATTTAGTATATCATTAACACGATATCTTGATTTAAATGCAAATAAATGCAGGAAGAAAGGAAGATAAAGATACTACCAAGACTGCAAATGATGAATCTTCACTCAGCAAATGGTTAGCAGATACAGGTTTCAGACATGGAGTTTTAAGATAATAACAATCTAGTACTATTAGTGATTGAAATATCAGAGAAAAATGTCACAATTCGTGATCATCATTTAGCAATTAACTGATGCAAATTGAAAATATCTAAGGATTATTTTATCCTTAAAATAAAAAGTAATTTGATAAAAATGTTGGGAGGAAAGGGTTAAAACCAGAAGATGTGGCAAGGAGGGAACAGCTCTTGCTCACAGTGACCTTGCAGCTCAGAATGATAAGAATGTAGGTGTGGGAAAACTCCATTTTTTACATCTAGTGTTGTTCATACTTTGCCTCTTTCGAGAATTAGAAATCCTGTGTGGCATGCTTGAAACCTCCTCCTGGGAGAGAGAGATCATAAAAGCACAGCCTTGTTATAAACTGCAGGGGCACAAAGCCTGTTGGATCCTCTGTCCACACGTGTCTGTGCCTGCTGGGATGAACTGAGCCTGATGGAGCCTGCATCCCTGTATGTTTCTGCTGCCTGGGGTTATTAGTGAGGTAATGAAATAAATCAGCTCTTTGCATTTCAGCTGGGTTTTGCTGGTCACCCTGGTAAACTGCATGTGTCAATTCATACAAAAAATGCAACATTTATTAATAAATGTAGCAATCTATCAACATTTAGTTAAGAATACAGAAATTTTCTGGGAAATTATGGATTTGTATGCCTGCAATGTCAATGCATCGTGCACATTGTGCAGCGTGCTTCACTCCATGACAGAAAGTGGGGGACCCAAGAGGCGGCTCCCTCCCAACTGTGGCTGTGTGATCGACCATTAACATTTGGGATATGAGGTTTCACTCACGGCAGGAAAACGCAGCTGCCAGGGAAACTAAGAACTGCCCTGAGGGTGGGCATAAAGCAGGAGGCTGACAGAAAAATGGCTGAGGCCTGAGACTGTCAAGAACAGAAGGATGGAAAAAAAGTTGCTTTCCTTTGCTTTGTACATCTCTCCAAAATGTATCTTATTTGATACACAAAAAGGACTTGGTAGCCCTACTGAAGCTCTTACTCTTAGGTGTTTGTCTTGTTCCAAAGGCAGCTGGCTATGGGATACGGGCAAAACATGCTCACAAGGAACAGCATCAGGAATAGCAGATGTGAACCCTGATGTTGGATACTTGGTCAACCAAGTCCGACAGACACAAACAATGCAATGTGGAACTTCTGTCACATTACAGGAACACAACTGCAGAGAGTGATGTGATGACAGGGTAACACTGAGCACTCAAACAATGGAACAATCTTGAACTTGATAGCAGAGTGCCTGTGCTCAGACAGGCCCGGAAGTTATGTTTTAAGGGATTTATATTAGCCCTGCTGTACTCCTGCGCTTCTTTTGGAGGTTTGCCTGGAAGCTTTTTTCATCACCAGTTCTATCCTGAATTACGGACTCTTCATTCAGTTGAAGAAATAGAGACAAAGGTGTGACAGAACAGGCAGATGTGGCTGATGTTTTTCAAAAAAAAAAAAAAGGTTTGCAGATAAAGCTGGAATAAATAGGGAAATGTACAAATGCTATATTATATTCAAACTAACAACACAGACAACCCATAATGGGTTTACTACTTCTGTGTTTCACAGGCTTTTAGACCTCACTTAATGTAGGTGAAGCTAAATGTGGTCCTGTTCAAGAATAGAAGAACTGTTTTCCTAGGCTGGTCTTGAAATTAAGAATTCACAATTAAATTCATTTTAGACACCAAATAATCCTAGTTTCAGCTATATTGTTTCATTGAATTTCTGTATTGTTTCTTGTTTACAGTAATCTTACACTATCATTGAAAGCTTCAGTAAGTCACTGCCTCAGTTCCGGTGTTTGGTCTGTTTCAGTGTTCTTTCGTTCTGAATTTTACAGGCAGTTCAAAGTAGTGGAATGAATTTTAAGCTGTTCTGCTTTGAAAAAGTTAAGGTGTAGATCCCCTAAGAGAAAGCTACACTGACAACTAGTACACCCTTGTTAAAATCTTTCTTTTTGTCACCTTTGACTACATCACAGGAATGAAATTGGTAATGAACTTTCTGAGGCATAAGAGGGAGGAAGAGTGGACCCTAAGTCTCTCATTTAATGCATTATTTGGGTTTCATGTAAAACTGGGAGGAAAAAAAGCTGGCTTTTAAAGGAAAATACTTCACGTGGATAAACTGTTAATGCTGTCAGAAGAACTTGGGAGATGATGTGAAATAGCCCAGAAATAGACTCAGGCCAACAAGAAGAGTAGAGCTGTCAGTCCAGACTACCCTGTGTCTGAATACTTTGATCCACAGTCAAGAAGTAGTTATTGTCACCTATACATATATCTTAAAGCATAAGTTTGGCTGAGACAGGAGGAAGGGCAAGTTATTTACTATTTCCTTACAGAGAAGTTTGATGTGTCTTTGCTAAATCATCTCGAGTTTGTAACTCTTAGAAATATGGTCCCCAGAATGAGGATAGCAGATCCATTTTTGTGTAATATATTCTTGCATGAGTGGGATTCATCTCATTATCCCTTACTAATAATACATAAATCATTACTAAAGACCTGAAACTATTTATTTTCAACCTTTAAGCAAAGGGTATTTCTTGTGAAAATACAAAAAGTGGAAAAAATCAGCCTTTCCTTCAGCTGTATGTTCATTTCACAGAACACCAAATGCAAAACAGTTCTGATTTTAACCAGCAGCGAAACCTAGCTTAAGCTTAGAGTTCCTGAGAAACAAAATTTTTTCTCTAGAATGAGTGGCTGTTCATTATTTATATTTCTGTATACTTTTTAACTGCTGTGGAGAGGATTGTGAATGATAAAAGAGCTAAAATAGAATAATTTATATCAATGTTCCCTAATATCTTACAGCACAGAAACTGGTTTCAGAATTACTGTGAGCACACAATAAGCACAAACACATATTTATAAAACGTAAATTTTAGTGTCAAAATAGTGACATTATCAGGTTAATGCAGTCTGTGTGTGAATGACCAAAAAATGTCAGTATTTAGTAATGGCTGCACATGGCCTTCTCGGACAGAAATTGGATTCCCTTTAATATGGTTTGGTTTATGTAGCTCCAGGGAATGCACAAATCTGAAGCCGTAGGCTGCAATCTTAATAGATCTCCTAAGCCAGAATAAGTTTAGAAGGTACCTCATGTGGAAAACTTAACACTAATGGGATTGTGCACTGTTGGTACAGCCTTCTGAATGGCTGTAAGCTGTTCAGTAAAAGCAATGTTTTTAATGGTCCTTCATATATTTTGATATTTTTTAAAGGAAGACCTTAATCAATTCAGTTCTGTGGTGCAGTTTCCCCTCTCAAAAAATGTAGTGTTTGATCAGGTTGATAGAAGATTTTTGGGTCACAATATCCAGATAAAATAGAATGGGAATGCCCAGTGTAGACGCAGCTGGTTGAGAGAGATGACTCAATTGTTCTGACCTTCCCTGTTCATTCATGACAGTCCCTCACTGGGAGCCCTCACACTTTTTCATGTTCCTCTGTGCCCTGAACTTTGGAAAATATTTGAAGTCCAGTGTTCAAATGTATTACCCATTTTTGAAAACAGAACATCTTTTTGAGACAAATTTATCAGGGGCTGCCTGATGTGGCATCTGAGAGACGGGATGTAAAGCGTAAGGAAGCATCTTAACAAGATTTTAATTTAGCAAGGGAAGCCTGCAATACTGAAGTAACTCAAAAGAGATATTCAGTGCAGATCAATGCTGGAAAAAAAATGGCTCAGCATAAATGTAAGTGGTAGTGCTGAGAGAGGACCATGTGTGTCTTCAATATCAGAAAAATATCTGCTTACAGTCCTTCCTGTCCATGTGGCTGTAATATCTGGAAGTAATCCAGATGTCAAATAACTCCTAGATGTTTGTCTGAAGGAAACCCAGTATCATTAGTACAACATCACACTTTGGAATACTCTGTTATACCCAAGAATCACTAAGGTGCTGGAAAGGCTTTTGAGGGTGAATGTAATAATTCCTATCACTAATTGATGGATTGCTATATGACATTTGCTAATTAATTGCTATTTCAATTAAAAAATCTCTGGCATTAAGGGCAAGACAATTTGTCTAGGGGTCAGACAAGGTGAGATTTAGTGTGGTCTCAAAGCAAGGATTTGAGAGGATTGGAAAAGAGTCTTTTAATTGACTTAAAACGTGAATGGACATGAGAGGTGAAGGAGCACAGACTTGGAAAAACTCTTGAAGAACAATTAGGTTTCTCAGTGTGGTGAGCTGAGGGAAAAAAAAAGGAAAAAGTCCTCTGTCCTGTCTTTGGCAGCTGAACTTGAAGTGAGTTAATCGTGTAATAGCAACGTGGTGTTGCACAAAGCCCAAATGGAATAACAGCAGGTGTAATGAGAAGATATAAGAAGGGATGGTCTCAAGGCAATTTTGCATCCCTTGCATTTCTAAATTCTTCCACAGCAGAATGACTTTTGGATGTGGAATTTCTGGTTGTGACCATTTTTTTTCTGTAGGGAGTAGGAGTTTTACAGTTCAATGTACTCTAAGAAAAGAAAATCAGAGCCAGCAGCGCATAATGGTGATTCTCCACAAGGAGGAAGCTGATGAAGTCATCAGTTTAAGTTCTTTGGATATACTTAATGTATTCATTACTGAAAAGTGAAATTTTATTATTTGCCTAGATCTATTGCACTAGATTTAAGCATGCTTGTATTTTGCACAGGTGGGTTTGGTTTCTAAGCTGAGAGAAGGAATGAGGTTTTAGACATACTTTTGTAAGTGTGGGCTTAAAAGAATTGATCATTCAGTTGTTTAGTCTTTTACATTGAATGGTTTTTCTCTTTCATTTGTAATTTTTTTTTTACTTCTGTCATATTATGTGAGGTGTTTATTATTGTTGTGATTCATTGGCTACCTCATTTTGACATTTAAATGGAAATTCAGAATAACAAAATAATTTCTCTGTTTTTCATTTTTGTAGCAGTTTTGAGAACAGTTTGGTTTTTTTTCAGAGTGAGAATGTGTTTGTACTGGAAGATCATGAATCTGAACCTGAGAAAGTTCTTACTCCTTTTGATAGCTAATTGATACTCTGTTCTTAATAAACGGTTTTATAATAATTATTGAATGATGAGCAGTAGATTTTTATGCCTGTGATTGTGACACAACAAACTCGTTTCAGGCGGAAAGCTCTTGAGTAACTGAAATTAAGAATTACAGTTCAGGAGTCTGTGGAAAGATCTTCCATCTGAATCCTCCCATTTCTTATATTTTACTATATGAATTGGTATTCAGGTTTTTAAGCATATATTACAGATGTAGACAAAAGCCTTGGGTTTTGTTATGGATTTCATCATGTATTTTGCTTTTTTATTTTTTTTTTTGAAACCTCATTTTAACATAGTGGTAAAACAGTGATTCCAATTAAAGAATAATTGCTTTTTAACGAGAGATAACAAAAACATCCTAAACTACTCATGGTCTGTTGACAGAAGAGAGAGATACCAGGTGAAAAGGTAATAACTGTAATTTTGCACTTTGCTTGATGCCATTGTAGCCCATGCACATTTTTGAGAAGAATAAAGGCTCAGTTCTCTGCTGCAGCTGGAGAAAAAACATGTTTTTTCTGTCTGTCTTTATTTCCCAAATGTCATAGTGTGCATAATGTCCCTCTGAACAAATTCATTGCATGGGAAGTAAGGGCTGTAACTTGTAATGCGTGCTCCCAATGAGGCTGTGTTTAAGCACACAGGACTAAAATAGCCATATAGTCCTCATCAAACGTGGATATTCCCGTTCTTATTTCAGTAGCTAACATTTCACTGTCAAGTGCTAACATGTTAAGTGTGACAGGAAAGATGCATTCTTCTATCTTGTTAAATAAACAGATATTATTCCTTCAGAAAAATACATAACAATGGAAGAGAGAAGAAAACACCGTATTTACGAAGACATCAAAATCACTGAAATGGGTTTCTCTTTAAATGCTGCAGAATGTATAAATCTGTTGATTTTTACCTTGTGGAAACTGAGGAGGAACAAAGCAATAGATCTGAATTCTTTAACACTGCAAATGCATATATAAGTATATGGCTGAGTTAACTGACACTTCGTAACTCTATACCATTTCCATTTCAAAGACAATGGAATCAAAAGCATTTGTCAAGACTGCATTTGATAAGAAAACCATCCCTGCCTTGGTTTCTCTCTTGATAAATGAAATCCTAATAGTGTTTAAGCATACCAAAATTATTAAGACCTGATCCATGGTCAGTAAAGTAACTTCATAACAATCAGAAAGATTTGTTTCTAATTCCATATCGGAGTTTTTAGAATTAGTTTTAGCACAGCTTTGTACTATTGAATAATTTGCCTATTTTTATTTTCCAAGGTTGAATGTAGGTAGGATCACAATTAATCTGGGGGCTTTATTTAGTGTGTGGCTAACCAGTAAGGCTAGGCTTTTGTCAATTTATTAAGAAAGAGCAGATTTAATAAGTCCAAATACAGATTTCCATTCATCTCTTACTAGGAAAAGCCAAAACCACTGCCTCCCTACTATTTTTTTAGGTTAAGATTTTTAAGCCTTTGATAAATCCCCTAGATTAATAAGTGGAAGAAAGAATATAAAAACTTTCATTGCACTCTCTGCAATGTGATTTTGCTGCTGTGGTCAATTGCACCATCCGAAAAGGAACGACATACTAAAAGGTGATTTGGAGAATGGTTTTGTAATTTCATTTCATTTCCTCAATTGACACTTTCATAAACAGCCTGAGTACTGGATGCTTGCAGGAGTTAAGCAAATGTATCACTGGGGGGGGTTTCAGTTTTTTGTTTTGTTTTGATTTTTTTTTAGCTATGAAAATATGACGCAGTAGAAGACATGACACTTCTCACATTTTAAAACAGGGAAATCTGCTGTGGTAACTGATGCTGTACAATGTTGCACAGTTACAGAGAGCCCACCTCAGCCTGGTGTCCTTGGTTATACAGCAGATCATACACAGCAGAAAAACTGGGGAAACTGGGGCATTGGGAACAGTCATGTGATATTTCAATGTTTCTGTTAGCACAGGAGAGACAATCTGTTCCCACAGGATAGACAGACAAGGCAAGATGAAAAGCCTTAACTTGCTCACTGTTCTTTCAGACACGTTGATGTTGGTTTTGCTGACTTGAATCAGACAGTTGTCTTGAAGTTGATTTCTTGTTACTTCCTTTGTACTTCAAGCATTTTGCTAATTAATTACTAGACAGTTTCCTATCTGCAATGCCTTATCAAGAGTGAATGGCTCTGCTCTGTGTTGTTTATATTTCGTGTTAATAAGTTAAAGATGTTAAAACTTTCACTGTTGAATAATAAGGCAATCTGTGACAGAGTGGCTGTACTAAATTGAAAAGCTTTTTCTAATTTTGTCTTACCTCACTTACCTGCTGTCTGATATTGAATCAAGTAAGTGAAACTGGTAATGTCCTTGTGATAAGAAGGCATGGGGAGCTTGCTTAAACACCTTGTTGTCTGAAGAGATATATGTTATGTTATATTATATGATCTGTTATTTTATTTTACGTTATGTTGAACTGATAATTTTCCAGCTTTACAGAAAATAGATGAAATATTGGCAGGATGCTTTTTTCACCATTGTTTCTTCACTGCTACACCACTTTCTATCCAGTTAAAATGGATCATACACCCTGTGAATAAGTATGGATTATGCCTTTATGGTGAAGGCTAAAAGCGAACATGCGTTATTGATCTTTTCAGTACTCCACAGCTAGGTGAAGTCAAAAAGACTCATTTTGATCGAATTGCAAAATAATGTAATGATTGCTATAGAAAACCTTTATTTCCTACTACCCTCTGTCTGACAATAAAATATATTTTTACTGTCAAGTTGTCCACCTATACCACAGAGTCCCTACAAGGAAGTTTTGGGATGTTCTTTTGAAACCTTTGCTGAACTAGAGCTACTGCCATCCCCTCATCCACAGACTTCATCATTTCATTACAGAAGACAGGCTGGTCTAGGCTGATTGATTTTCTCCAAAGGAGTGATGTTGGTATTGAAGCTCAAGGACAGAATTGTGGTAAAACACTTCAGTTCTCAGTGTTAAAATCTCACAGCCATGTAAAATTATGAATTATTAAGTAGCTTCTAGAAAATTGGAAAAGCTTCAACTCTT
>NW_008238452.1:748031-792275 GCF_000691975.1 Corvus brachyrhynchos | reverse complement strand
TCCCTTCTCCAGTATTGTGTAGATTTTTGTTACAATACTCCTACAGAAGAGGAAAAGTTAACTATTACTGTCCTTATTCTGATGACTGCTAAGTGCAGTGAATGGGAGAGGGGCCTTCATCTTTTAAGCGCATTACCTTGTGAATAGCAAGAGCAGATATTTCCAGTAGCTTTTTAAGTCTAAAAAAACAGGTGGAATTTAAGTTTTCAAAGTTCTCCTACAGCTTGCCTTTCATGTTTTCCCAGCAGAGAATTCACACTGTGTGTAGGTGCCTATCTGTTTGCTTGAAAGGTTGTGATTCAGGTATGACCCAGTATCTGGGATTCTGTTTTCCAGTCTGGGTCTGGATGCTTGAAATCTATACAGATCCATATATGGATATATATTTATATATCCTATAAATAAATAAATAAATAGGATATGTATCTTTATATATAGGATATTTATTGCCAGAAATAGGCCTATATTCCTAATATACATAACAGCTGAAATGATTTTTTTAAACATTTCCTTTTTTTATAGCTCAGATAAAAACCCAAAGGCATTTAAAGGAAAATAATCAATTCTAAGATTTTTATGATGACCCTGTGAAACTATTAGTGCAAGGATTTGTTAAACTTTGGGCTTAAAAACATAACTTGGAAAATACAGCCCAGCATTAGATAAACGACGTTTTATAGTGAATACAAGAAACTGTATGTCTTCAGTGAATTTGCTTATATGGGCTTAAGAATTGCTAATACTCATTCAGAGCTTGGGAGTTGGGAATCTTGAGGTGGCATAAAAGATGAGACCCTCTGGACAATGCAAAAGAGAACAGCTGAATTACATCAGCACGTGACAGACACCTCACAGATGGAGTAGCAAATGAAATGTGATGGCATTTATCAAACATTAGAGATAATGTACAATATATTTATATACTGAAAATAGATCTTTTTAGTTAGTGCTTTGGAAATCCCTGATAAAATTTTTTTAGGCACCTATTTTATTCTTAAAGGAGTCTTACTGTTTTTCTCAAGTAGAGTCTCAACCTTCTGGCTAAAACACATAGGAAAAAACATGAGAATGTGATACATGTGGAAGGAAGCACAATTTAGCTTAAATTTTTTATATGTATTAAATGGCTTTATTATTCTTAAAGGACACAAATACCTGAGAACGTAAAAAAAAGAGGAAATAGCATGAAAAAAACAATTCTTTTGTGCTCTTGGGATTTCAAATGTACAGATAACTAATACTGGCCAATTTTTAGAGGAGGAATTATAAGTGGACTTTTCATCCTGAAAAAACTTAGACGGATGAGTCATAAGCCTCTGTAAATTAGATTTCTAATGGAAACACCAAATCAACTTTTACTAACTAGTGTGTCAGGAATATGACAATTATAATAAAGTACACTGATGTATCTGTATTTACCTTTTGCAAACATAATGAAACTGGCTTCAGAGGAGAAGGTGCCAGGGTGTTCCATCCACATCTGCTGTTTTGCAGGATAATAAAACAATATTCAGACACGTACTGCTGGGTGTTATGTATTTGCATTGGAATGGAAGACAACCAACAGAATTTTTTTAATCATGACTAGAACAACTCCGTGAGTTGCTCTATGGATTATGGCATCTACCCTCATCCCTGTGGGGACAAGTTTGAAGTCATCAATACTTTTATAGCAAGTATTGATGACAACACCAGTAATGCACACTGGGACAGGGCTTGGCTTTTCTCCTGTCTGACGCGGCAAAGGCTCAGTGTGAACCCATTCATCCTGTACTGTTTTATTGCTGACATTTAGTTTTGAGTGTCTGCCAATGTACTTGGCAGAACTTGGGCTTTTTGTTGTCCCATGCTTCCAACTAAGGAATGCAGTTCAGGAACCTGAGTCCAGGATGTGGCTGATTGCGCACAAACAGTAGTGTTGGCTCCCTCTAATCCAGAACAGGAACTGAAGACAAGTGTTCTCTTCTCATCCTCCGCTGACCTCTGCCTCAAGAATTTCCAGTGACACCTTTTGTTTAATAGCTTTGGATAATTTTTTTCTGCTGTCACATCATATTTTATGTGATGACAGGAGAACTTGGAGCTGTGCCCATAAAGCATGGTGAGGGTCAGTGCCCAGTGAGGGGGAGGACTGGAGAGGTTGAATGGCTCCAGATTGGCAGCTTGGAGAGGTCAGGGCTCTTTGCCACCATCTGCAGAAAGAGCAGCCATCCTCCCAGTGCCCTGAACAGCAAACTGGTCAGATCCCAAACCAAGTTAATGCTCTATAGGTCAAACAAGCTGAGGGAGACTTAAAGGAGGGAATAATTTTTATCTAGAATACTAAATACAGTACAAACAAAATTTGATAACAAAAGATGTTGGGATATTGGTTGCATTTATTTTATTTATGAGACATATCTGTTAACAGAATTCAATTACTGATTCTTAGACTCAGTAATTTTTTCCTGCTGCTATCTTCATACTTATTTGGCTATTTCTTCTTTTGAAACTTAAACTATTAATTAATTGTCATTCTGTACTTTTATTTTCTGTAATGTATTTTGAGTTTGCTTTACAGAGAAGTTGGAGATTTCTATTACATGTTTGAAAAGGTACTTTGGTACATAAAAATCAACAGAAATCATGGGGTGTGTACCTAAGAACATTTGTAGTTATTGATATCTGAGAAATTTAGAAATTACTATTTTAATCCATCTTGTAACATGATAAATGAGTGAAAACGGTTGTAATTGTTTAGCAGAGAGAGGAACCTACTTCATTTAATACAGTGACAATAAGTTTAGGTAAGATCATGTCTGCAGCAGCATATGCTGGTCCATTACAGTCCCAGCAAGAAAGGCACTCACTCTGTAAAGTATCATTTAAAATGCTATCTATTAGAGCTGGTGCTACAAAGAAAGGGAGAGTATTTAGATACTCCCACAGCCTTTTAGATACTGTGCATTGCAGCACCCAGCATGTGACCAAATCAGGGGGCAGAGTGTTGTGTGGCTCCCATCCTCATTTTGGTCACTACAGCTCTGGCATGATATTTCAAGTGAGAAAGTGACCCTTTGTGATTTTTGCTGTCAGGTAGCTACCACGCTCACCTGGGAACTTGTGCCAGCTTTGTTGCTTGGATAATTGTAAAGGGTTTTCTTGAGATACCTTGTTCAGTGTATATTAAACTAAGATGCAAAATCTTACAGAGTAATTGCACTCATTATAATTTTTATTTATGAAGAAGACAAAATAGCATGTTTTCCAGAGTTAATCCTGTCTGTGAAAGGTACACAAACTATGTTGGCATCTATGGAACTACTGCAAATAGCTGTTAAGTGAGAGAAGAAGAATCACCCAGTCCTTTATCTTTCCTATTTTTCTTAGTTTCCTCTCTTAGCTAGTAATCATGATGAACAACTATAAAACTAAGGCAAGCTAGGTTGGAACCCAAAATGTATAGACTTTCTTTTAAAGGAATCCCAATCTTCACAATGTTTTGGTTTTGGTTTTTTTTGTTGTTTTTTTTTTTTTTTTTTTTTTTTTTTTTTTTTTTTTTTTTTTTTTTTTTTTTTTTTTTTTTTTTTTTTTTTTTTATTTCTGAAACCCTTGGAGTTATTTAGGCACCTAAATGTTTTAAGTTTTTCAAATAGCCTCTGGCACACCAGACATCTACCAGGAGCTGGCAGATAAAAGACAGACCTGATAGAACACGCTTATCCTCCTGGGGCAGCATTTGGTGAAATGGCAGAAACGCCTACATTTGAGCACCTGAGCTGCCCCACACACCACGTGCTCATCAGCTTTTCTGTTGCAGCTGAGTGGAATATTTTAATCAATGTATACAGCTGAGTTTTTGAAATCAAGCAACTAAAGCCATAATAAAGTCTGCACCTTTGAAAATTGTAGTAGGGGGTGCAAGTCTGGAAAAAGCCTGGTTTCCATTCATAACTTCATTTGTGTAATGGTTATATAAGGGTTACTGCCCTTATTTGTGATGCTTGCTGCATTGTGTCTCATACTACTCGTGCTTCATTTAGTGATTTTTGAGATTAGCTTCATTTTGCACAGCGATGTTCCAAGTACCAAATTTTCAGTGGATAAAAGAAAGGCATCTTTTAAAAAGGTCAAATATGTCAAAGAACCTTAGCTGGCATGTTTTGTCTTATAAACAGAAAATTAAAAGAGCTGCATTGTTGCCCTCTTTTCTGTAATATATGTACTGAAAGAGTTTGTATTTCAAAGACTTTATTTGTACGTGCAAAAGCATAAAAATGCTACCAGAGAACAAAATGTCAAATGAAATATTTTTCCCATTCACACAAACATGCAGAGCCATTTCTTGAATTCAGATCCACTTGAAAGCAAATAAAAGATATCTGGAAGGAAGTGAATGCAATTACTTCTTAACACCCCTTCCTCTGGCTCCAAATGTCAAAGATACAAAGACACAAATGTTTAAATTACCCGAGAAATATTTCCACTTCTGAAATATTAGCATTTAGACCTTTACTCATTCTCTTACTATGTTATTATTTTATTTGTTTGGAAGCCCTGGAAAAGATGTTTTCATGATCAAAACTTTCAGATCCTAAGTATTATACTTTAGGCAGGAGCTGTCACATTGTATTTGTCTGAGAAGGACAGTGTTATTCTACTTGTAATCTGAAACATTATATTATTCAGCTGCTTTCCTAATTGTGAATTTAATTGAGCCCAAAATTATGAGGCATTTGGGTAATTCAACCACGTTGAAAATCTTGTAGAATTATTTTACTCTATTTTTATAGCCTCACCTTGGCCACACTTGTCCTTTATAGCTGATCAAAGAACGAGATTTCTATTTTTAGGAACCTTTTGAAGAACAAAAATATCTATTTAAAAATACAAGAGAAATATTTGCTTTTAATTGCTTGAAGAAGCAAAGATTAAGAATTATGTAACTGTAGATGTAGAACTGTACATGTTCTGCTCTTCCATCCAAAAGCAGATATCTTGGAATTACAACACAATAATACAGTATTGGAAAATGATATGCCAGATCCCATCAAGAAGTTTTATCTGCTCAGTTAATGTTTTATGGCTGTCTTTGCCTGTCTTAACCCTCTGCTTCTATGAGATTGTTCAGAAGCTTAGAGGGATCCTGATGAGAAGATCCTACTCAGGCCCCATTTTGGTTTCTGTTATGCAGCACCCAGGCACGCAGCAGTTCTGTTTTCCTGCTGTGACCAGCTCCATGCCTCAGTGACAGGTATCACTTCCCAGGTCATTTTCTACACACCTGCCACAGCTAAGGGCAGCAAGAATGCTTCCATGCAGAGGCAGCCTGGTAACTTACTTTTAAAATCCTAAGATGTGCATCAGCACAGCTGGAACAGTGGTGGTGGTAAAAGTGAGTAAATCAGCAGCAGTCTCTCAGCTATTTGAACAGCCAGGCATTAAGCTCCTGGTTAGCCTATGGATATGGTTTGGCACCATGAAAGATTTGTTAGAAAAAGAAGGTAATTCTCTCTATGGCATTATCTTCTGGTTCAAGGAGTCATTTTAGGGTTCTCTGTGATGCCCCTGCATGTGCTCCTCCCCAGGTTTCTCTAGATTAAGTATTTGGGTGGGGGAAATCCTGAGGCTTCAACACGGGTTGAGGGGTTGTAACACTGCACATGGCTTTTATCTCTTCCCGCATGCCTGGAGCTCCTTAGGAGGTAAAAATACAAACAGAGGCTTTTCTCAGGGGTAAACCAAGCCAAAGGAATCATGCCTACATAATTCTGCTGCCTCCAGATTGCTGTCTTTTAAAACTTTTGAAGGTAATTGCTCACAATTTAGACTTACCAGGAGTCACAATAGCTGCACTTTTCCTTCGATTGCTATACCACACATTAATGAGGTCTATAATAACTTCTGCACCCTATGAATATGTTATAAACTTAGATTCCTTACCTCTATTTCATCCTCAGTCCTATCATGTGTTGATAAATTTGACATGCCTGCTCTTGCTAAAATAATGGAATTTCCACTTTTGCTAGTACGATGAACTTTAGAAAGTGTTTAATCATAGGTGTTGTGCTCTGGAGGACCTTCAAAACTCAGCTAATCTGTAAAGTTGATATTCTGAAGACAAAATAGTGTCTTAGTTATTAAAGGAAATTATCTGTACAGGAAGAAAAAAAGCTTTCAGTCTTTTTCTTCCAAATCTCAAGTGGTTAAGGCATGACTCTGCATGAATCAGAAGGATTCATTTGATTCTTGTGCTGACCTCTTTCAGAAAATTTAATTTCTCCATCTCAAACATATTATTTTTGTCTAATACAAAAGGGCATTAACCTGAACCTTATTTCACCCTTTTACAATTAGTTACCCTTTTGTTGCACTAATCTTTCATAGTATATGGAAGGATTAGTGTTTGAACACAATACAAAGCAAAGTCTGAATACAAAATCATTGTGGATGCTCCCTGTATTTTATTTTGTATTGTAGTGAGCAGATGAAAAATTTTTGACTCCTTTTAATCTCTGATTTGGTTTTGATCCCAAGGGTCAAGTATTAAATAGTGTTCTGTTTGTAGACTTAGTAAAGATCAGCGGTATGTTGTAATTACGTCTGAGGATAGGAGATAAGCTTTTATCCTTATTAAGGTTGATTATTAAAAGGATGCATATAGGTAATTCACTAATGATAATTCTGAAATCTAATTGTCTACTAAAAGTGAAGATTTGGATACCATCCAGTCCAGTTACTTCCAGAAAGGTCCAGAGTAATAGTTTGCTTCCATAAATCACTCCAGAGACAAACAGGTATAGCTGACATCAGAATTTTCTTCATTCTGCATTTTGAAGAAGGTTTTAAGAAATTAATCTAAAGTGGAAAGCTAGGAAATAAGATAGAAATGTTTCTAAACCGTAACTGATGGGTCATGTCCCAGTACACCTTTGGGAAACTAATTCCAAATGAAAACCTTCTTTAGTTAATGAAGAGAAAGAAGGAATTTTAAAACATAGGTGATGGCACTAGATCTTTGGGGTTTTTTTATCTGATTTTATGCAGTTGTAATACTGTTTGGTAGGAAACTATAGAGTTTAAGACTGTATTTATTCTGAGTTTGGCTTTAACTGTAAATGGCTTGGTTTTTTTTTTTTCTATTTTTGTTACAATGTGCTTCGAAAATCTGTTTGATTTCAAAGCATGTTCCCATTTCACACATTGGAAAAGGGATTCTTTTTTTCTCCAATTTCATTTCTACAATGATTTTAATAGATACTGCCTGGTGGAACTTTAGAGAAAATACAGTGACTTTATTTACATTTTGAAATTCTACTTTTATACATGACAAGCTATTTACAAGCTTGTTTTCTGTATTATGGTACAATGACTACTCTTGTAGATAAAAGAACATAAATTTAAATTTAAAAACTGAGTGAAATTTGATCGAACTTCTGAAGAAAATGGTGAGCAGATCATTTAAGAATTTTAGCAGATCTTCAATCTGTTGGAGAGATATCATAAAAATTATCTTGAGTTTCAATTCAGCCTCAGCCCTTCCTCTATTGCTTATTGATTTTAATATTTGAGGGTAAACTTACTTCATAAGGTTAGAATTGATTAGGGCAGTATTTTGTCTGTTAAAGTAGCATCTTTCTTTTCCCTGGAGTGCTGGAAGGAACTTCTGCATTAAAACTAATACCAGCAACACTGTTCACATTAAAATATGCATTTATACTAAAAGCTATAAGTGTTAGCTTATCAGGGGACAAACTGCCCTGCTGCTTTAGTGATCAAATTAATTAGGATTGTAGAAAAATAACTGAAAAGATGAGGAGAAAATGATAAGATGAAATGTCCTTATTCAGAGTAGTAAATGATTGGGAATTGTGAACTAATTCATAAAAGCTGTGTACCATTTGTAGAAAATTAGAAGATACCAAATGATTACATTCATCAAATAAATGATTTGGCAGTTTTGTTTCCAAAGGGTGGGTATTATTAGAAGAAATGAATGAATCCATGAATACAAAACAGATATACAGAAATTATGAATAGTGAAATGAGTTCATAATTTTAATGGAACTGCATTGAATATGTTTCTATACATTACCTTGTTTGACTTAGCTATAATAATGCAGCAGAATTTGGTTGATACTGATATGTGCAACCAAATGGGAAAAGATACCAAAGATTATTAATCTTCACTGAAATGTAAATAGTACAGTTCCTGCCAGTCCAACCAGCGATAATGCATGCCTGTTGAAAAAAAAACCTCTTTTATTTTAATGCATTAGGGAACAATCTAAAAGATTAAAGTGAGAGGTGAACTGTAAGAAGAAATTGGAGGCACTAAGGGCATAGAATGTTGCAGTCAGGTGTGAACCTACCATGACCAAGTTTAAATACTAAAAATGCTGTAAATTCAAATGTCACATGATCACACAATATTAAGAATTAGCAAAGATAAGCGTTATCATTCATTTTGTCAACTGAACTCCAGAGCAAAGACTAACAATACAAATGTCTCTTTCATCCAATGAACTTAAACTTGCAAAGTCACCTGTCTGTTCCTCTAACCTCTTAAAATTATTAGGTAACTCTAGAAGAAAATTTTGATTGTTTGTGAGACAAATATGCTTGAATTAATACCTGATTTTCCATGCAGAGTTTTTACCAGAAAGGCTACTAGTACTCAGATAAATGATGTAATTTTCTGTAATAATGTGTGCTTACAAGATAGATGGTGTATGAAATGGCCACTTCTGTGTATTGTTCCAAATCCAGCACAATCTGTAATACTTCATTATTGATCAAAGGTGATTTCAGCCTTGGAGGGATAAATGATGTAAAGAAACACTAACTTGTTTCCAGGAAAAGACAGAACTGCTCTATTACAGGTAACTTTTTAAAATAAACAAATATTGCCAGCATTTTCAAAGCAATCCACTATCATGACTGTAACATTTTAGGGATGTGCGTGAGACCTGTGATCACCAAACTCTCTCCCTTAATCACCTCAGATGCTCAGCGTCATTCTGCTAATCATAGCATACCAGTTTCATCTTCTTGCCCAGTTAGATTATTGCAAAGCTCCAGCAGGCAGAACTGGGATCTATGTTCTGCTGCCTTCAAAACTCCAGGGGTATTAAAATAAAAGGTGTAGTCATTCTTTCAGTAGAATCAGTGTTTTCTTAAATCCAAAGAGAAGGTTAGGGGTGGATTCCAGCTATTTGGTGTAGCAATCCTTAAAACTGGATGGCTGCAAGGAGAGTTGAGGTGCTGGCATTCATTTCTGAAGGTGAGGAGTGTTAATGACTCTGGATGGCAGCATTCTGTGCTGGTGCTCAAACTGTGCCAGTAAAACTCTGAGAGACAGCTCAAATATATATTTAGTTTTTCAAATGCATTTCACAGTGGGTGAGTGAAAGAAATCCACCCCATTCCAAATTACATGTTTGCACTGAAACTACGATCAAAAGGGATACCTTGTGATAGCAAATGTTTCCTCATTACAGCCAGAGGTGCTCTGATAATGAAGCATTTTCTTCTACAAATGTCTAAAGGATATTGTATTGCAAAGCTGGACAAGGTAAAATTTGGACATTAGGTATTTGTAACACGCCAGAACATTTCAATGTTAGGGGGTAAACAGGTTCCTTTACTCTGGGTTGGCACACAGGAGAAAAAACAACCAGATATTCTCAAGATGTCAAAATTACACAAAAATTTACTAGCAAAATAAAGAAATCAAGGAACTTTGGCAAAGGTTTAAATACAACACCAAATTCAATATAAAATATTTATGGCATTAACTTACAGCTCAATCCTTTAACCAGAAACTTTTAAACTCATAAGATGTTAAGTTACACAAAATGTTCCATGGAAAGATAATTAGGAGAAGAAGAAAGAGAAAGAAAAAGACAGAAAAGGTACAGAAAAACACACATATAGCTACCAACTGGACAGCTCTGCCAGGCTGGGATACATGCTCTGGGCTGGGGGTGGGGCATTTCACTGCCTGTCCTGGGCAGGGCCTGACCTGCCCCTCCCACCACAGACGCACGCAGGCGTTTCAGGCATCCCAAAATGTCTTGGCATATTAATCTTTCCCGGTCTCTGACAGTATTTGGCCCGACTTTTCCGGGAAGAAAAAAAAGAAAAAAAAAAGAAAAAAAAAAAAAAATTGACAGATTTGATTCTATAGCAAAAACATGTCCTCATTTCCTTTGGCTCTGGAGTAACATATTCTGAACTTTCCCCAGTATTAGTTTTCTCTTTAATTAAGGCCAGAGTAATCAAAAGAGCCTTTTCTGAGGACTTTCTCTTCCTGGGTCCTTCTATGAAAGACAATTTTTTAACTTTACAGTTCCATATTTCAGGAACTCACAGGAATGTCCCAAGAAAGTCCAGAAAGTCCAGGATCTACCTAACCAAGATGTGCTGATTATATTTGTTCCTTCATTTTGCCATTGCTAAAGATGTTTTAGCAACATGGAAACTAGAATAGAATGGTCAATTTATAAAAATCCACTTTACATGAATCCTAAAGAATTTGCATATAAATAGGTTTTCTTATTTAAATGCCCTGTGGGTGTATGTGATCCAATACCCCTCAGAAATCAAAATCCTGAACTGTCTCATTTAAAGTTTCCCTGCTGAAAATAAGGTGAAGTTGGACAGGTTTTGATTAACATGACATTCCTTCCTGGAGAGTGCTTACAAGACCAACAAATCACAATTCAATTAAGCTGTGCCCCGTCCTGTACTTTCAATGTGCTCTTTGTGGTTTCTTTTTCCAGCACTCACACTTACCCCATTTTTCCCTTGATTCATTTTGCAAGACTTCACGTGTAAAGTCCCACGAGAAAGGCAAATGAGGAACATTTCAAAAACCTGATTGCAGATCTTGCTGCTTAAGACACAGGCATTGCCCGTATCTGCCATTATGTCAGCTGACTCCTTAAAAATGAGATGAAGAAGTAACTATTAGGCTGCATTTACATTTCTCCAAGTGCTTTGTTTGCTCCCCTGTAATTAAAGGGTGTGTCAAATTTTTCATTATCAAATCCTATTTTTAAGGCAGCAAAAACTTAACACAAAGCCATGACAGGGCTTTCCAAGTAGCAAAACACCCAGCCCACTTTGTACAGATGATAACCTGATTAAAGCCAGGGTAATGCAGCTGGAAGCCCAGGAAGCCACAGGAAGAACCAGCCACAGACTATTTGTGGAGCACAAATGCACTTGAGGCAGTATCATTTGCACTCTTCCAGGACCTAATGCCTTCTTTAACACCAACCATCTCTCCTGCAGCTTGTACCTTTCCCCACTAAACTGTGAATTCTTTGTTATATTTTTGCAAGGCCTGTATGTGCATTCACGTTTGCCCTGCTTTAAAGATGCTCTAAGAGAAATCTCCTTAAAAAGGTCTTTGCAGCAGCAACCCATTCCCCCAGTCCCCATTCCAAAGCAGGCACTGGATGTGTACCAGTGAGCTCCTGCATGCTGAGCTGCTGCATGTTCTGTGGCCTCTTCTCTGGCTCTACCTGTCTCTTTTCTCCAACGCCTGAAGATAATTTGAGAAAAGTACTGTGTGAAATCCATAGAGCAAGTAGCTTAACATGGCATAAAAATTGCATTAGCTTTTAACACTAAACAGTCTTATCTGTTGGATTAATACCTTGAACATTTTTAGATGCTGCAAACCAAATCTAGGTGGGAACCCAGCAGCCAGGGGGAGATTGTAGGGAATTTCCACAGCAGTGTTTTCTGAGAGGAATTGAACTCAGTATTTTGGTTGATTATCTTGAGGAAATATATATATATATATAAATATAAATATATACATATATATATCTGCTTTTCCAATAAGCTGGTGGAGATGTGTTTTCTATATACTGTGTGCACATGGAGGGTTCACAGTATACAGGAGCACGGAGCTGGATCTCCAGGGGCTCTCCTCTGGAGAATGCACCTTCCCAGGGTGCATTAAAGCCTGGAAACAGACAGTGCTAGCAGGGATTCAGGGGTGGATGCCCCCTTTCTTCTACCAGCTAACTACACACATCTGAAGTGGTCTGAGGTCAGATAAATGGAAAACACTGCAGGATTTTCCTTTTTCTTTGTTGCCATCAGGCGGGAGCCTGGCAAACACCAGCAGGATGGGGGACAAACATCTCCTCCAGTACCTGTTTGTCTATGGGAGGAATGATTGCAGAAAGGAGGAAGAAAAATGGAGTAATATATATTAATTTGGAAATTACTGAATTGCATGCAATTATTTTTAACTCAGCTCCATTTGGCTGTTAGGTATGAGGGTCTGTGGTGCACCCTGGATGGACTCCTGTAAATGGATGCAGAGCATGACATTCATCTTCAGTCTCTGAGTCTGTATTAAGGCTTTTTTTTTTTCCACTGGGTATGTGCTGTGTATATTGGGAGCACTCAAGCTTTGATTAAACTAAATTCAATCCCCAAATCTTTCTAATGAACTGTAAAAACTCACTCTAATTTACATTCAAACTTTACTGTGCTCTCCATATTGTAATTATATTATTAATGATCTATCTGAAGGCTTCCTAAGTTTTATAGGAATTTATTTGTAATTAGAAAAATATGGAAAAGAGATAAGGGAGAGAAAATCAGGCAATGAGAAAGGAAATAAAGATAAAGAAGGAAGCTAAGAGGGGAGAAAAGAATCTGGAAGGACAGCAAGAGCAGAAGAAACTGTACTAGCACGGCAATGTAGTTGCAAAACCTTGTCAGAATCATTTTCTTGCATAAATAAAATATCAGAAGAAAACATTTTAGCTTTATCAGAGTAGCAGCCTTTCCATTTAAAGTTAAAGCAATCAGAGAATAAATAACATTTAATATTAATAATAATAGATATATCACAATATAATATACAAAAATAATATTATTCCTCCGTGAGCAGTATGAGAGTTGCCTTTTGGAAACTATATGGAGTTAAATTCTGGCTAGCTAAAAGCTGGCTATGAAATTACCTCCGTTCTAAATCAAGCTCTTGGGACAGGTTTAAAATGCTAATCCCTTTTCTTTTTTCTCTCTCTGCTTTTGATGAACAATTTCTCATGCTCATTTCATTGAGTAATAATGTCAAAGTGTTCAAAACCCAAGCATTTCAATTATAAGCACATCCCCAGAGATAATGCTGATATAAAGGTAATTTTTTATCTGGTTAGGATTTGAATTGTTAACTCTTCATGGTTTTTAAATCAAAATTTGAAAACACATAGTAATAGTTATAGTATCTTGGCAGGTTAATTAGTATGTCATGTCGTATTTCTGTCTTGTGGCTTGACATACAATACACACAGAATTTCATTGTTATTTAAAAATGTTCTTGTTCTTTGTGATGCACAATCCATCGCAAAAATTAAAGCTACATATTAACAAAATTGCAAGAATATGGGTCTTTCCCTGACTCATTGTAAAGTACTATAAGAAAAATTCAAAGCATAATATTATTTTCTTTTTTCATTTAAAACTTTTGTTTTGGTGTTTTTTCTCTGTAGAATGTTCTCTCTTTTCTTAATGTTTAGTTAAACACAGACAAATATCAATGAGACCTCTTTTTGAAATGCATTTCCTTTTCCTGCATCTTCTCTTTCTTGAGTAGGTGTTTGAAAATTCTGGTTTTGAACTAAAATTTGGGGTTTGTTTCCCTCTAAGCAGTTTCCAACCATAATGTGAAAAAGAAAAAAAGACTCCTTGAGAAAAAAAGTTGCCTTGTTTTGGTAACATTCTTTTTTCTGAGGGATTATACAAACCTTTCATTATCATTGATATTATTATGCTCCCAGTGATTTCCTCTGTTGTCTTAATTCCTGTTAAGTTACTAAGAGGCAAAGCAGCTCTTGAGGATCAACATAGCATTATTTCTCAAATTATTAGTCTTATTTTCTTCTTTATTGCATTTTCATTCTCCTAAACCTTGCCACTAAAAGGGTTATTATTGTTGTGACAATAAGATGGGATAAGGAAAAATTTATTCAAAGTCACAACAAGGGTTTAAGGAGAGGCTGACACAGCCAAAGGGACTGACAAGGGCAATTAACTTAGTCACAGAGTGCTAGATGTACGGGAAGATGAACGTAAGAAATGGGAAGACAACATTTAAAATTAGCAGTAATAACTTGTGTAAATAATGTGTGACTGAAATACAGGACAGGTCTCTACCTGCAGGCACTGACAAGCTTTTAGACATAGGACAGCAATAATGACAAATAACTTGCTATTCCAGGAGAATAATTATCACCATGTGATGTCTAATGTTGAAAATACCCTCTGTTTTTTTCTGTATTTAAAAAATAAGAGCTTAATGAAATATGAATAAAGGCACAGGAAAAGATAAGAAACACATGGCAGTGTTGAAAGGCCAGCCCTAAATGTGTGCAGAGGGATTTGGTGCTAGCCAAGGAAGGTAGTTCCAGCATGGGGGGCTGGTATTAGCTAAGTTTGCCCAGGAATTTTTTTTCAATTTAGGAATTTTTTCATTATATAGAGAGAAGACAAGGGCAGCATTAGAAAGTAGTAATTAGAAATTTGGGAAGCAGTGACCCTTATTTGAGTCAGCTGTGCAAGTCCAGGCTATATTCACTGATATAGGGGAGAAAACAGTGAGATTAACTAAACATTACACAAAGACTAAGAGATCTGATTCAAAAAATTTGGACTAGGCTGTTTCCATAAATAATCAAGTGTAAGAAAGAAGAGAAAAAACAATCAATCATTCTCCTATGCTGTGAGTACACATTTTGTTTTGTGGACAGTTAAAAGGATTTTGAAGTTAAACTGTTATGAATTAAAGACCCTAACATGTTTTTCAACCTTACTTTAACTTAATTTGGGAATTTACCTGTTAAATTGATGTATATAAAAGACTGCAGCAGTAGAAACTGTCTTCAATGTTGCTGAAGTTGTTTACAGCTGTCTTGGCAATTGGCTTCATTTCTTTAAGATGACAGAGTGTCCTTTTTATAACGGCTATCAGACATTATTATGCAGATCCACAATGCCATTTGGAAGCATAAATGATAAAATGCACTTTCATTTAAGCCAGTATAAATACTAGTTATTGGGAAATTCATTCTTTTCATCTCTGATCTCACCTCTCTGGCATTAAAGAAAAACTGAGACTACTTGTCTAAACAATTAATACATAATTTAAAAGCAGGGTATCAAGAGCATTATCAAAAAGCCCACATACAAATAGAAATCATATCTGTGTACAAATACAAATTAACTTTGGAGGCACCCATTTTTGTGAACAAATAACAGTAATTGTTTATATTGACATGTAGCAATTTGTAGTTTGAATTATAAGAGCAGATAAATAATTTGAATTGGCAGCAATATATTCTGCTTTAAACTTGGAGGGATTTGGTAAAGCCTCAAAGTTCAGCTATCATTGTCTTGAGAGCTTAGAGGCATTGAGTCCAAGAACTGACATCAAGATTTAGCACACTACTTGGAGGACTGAGAATACCTCAATGGAAAATAAATCAATACTGTAAGTAAAGTTTTTTTAAAATCCAATACTTAAAAGGTGGTGTAAGGGAAAGTTTAGATGTCTCACTGAAGTAAGAGCAAGTCAATGGGCAATTGAGAAAAAATAACCAAGTCTTCTGGATCCTTTTACCTCAAGAGGAAAAAAACTTGTGGGTCAAATTTAAAATTCATTACTATTAAAAAGAAGTAAGAGAATGTTGTTAATATTTCAGTAACAAGTTTCATATTCCTTATTCCCAGAACTTGGTACCAGACCCATATTTCAAAAATAAAAGCAACTTCTCTATCAGCTGATGTGTCAACCAATTAGAACCTCTTTTACATTTTTTCATTGCTCTGTTATCTTCAGCCAAAGTCAACAGCTAGTCAGAGATCTCAAAGATGTGCAAGTCCTTAAATTTCCATGAGAAATGATAGGTACATAGAAGGGAGGGTCCACAGTCTGGAAAAGCCTGCAAGATAACTTGTTTTTTCCATGTGGTGTGCTGGTTCTCCAGACAGCAGGAGCAGTGATGTATTAAGGAATGCTGTACTTCACATAGGAAGGGAATATGTATGAGAATTCAGAGCTCAAATTTGGTCATTGAAACCTGAAGGTAATGTCATTTTCTGGCGCTGTGTTCCAAAGTGCATGATTGAGGTATGGGAACAAACTATTGAGGGAGAAAGAGTATGGTGAAAGTTGTGATTATTGTCCTATAAAAGCAGTTTGAGTTTGCCAAAAAAAATCCCCCAAAATCACTGAGGTCACAGAGGTTGATGTGTAAGAGATTTTATGAAGGGTAGATGCCAGACCTCTAGCATGGTGCATGGCATCACTGAGGATCTGAAGTGCTCTCTGTTCTTAACACACTGCACAGCAGTACTTGGGATTCTTAAAACTGAATACTGTATCAAAAGTAAGACTTGTATTCGAAAAGGATAAATAAGAACTTTGGTTGTTCTGTGTTGTACAAACATCTTCTGAAATAATGAAAGCAGTGCTCTAAGAATGACAGGCATATCTGTGAATCAATTAAAGATACTTATGTCATTTTTGATCTCATTCTCACAATAAACAATAATCTGAATCTGCATTTTTAATTCTTAGCCTATTCTACCATTTCCTTCTGTTTAATGGTGACTGCCTGTGTACTTGAAACTGAGGTTATTCATGTTGAATAATGGGAAATGTCAGGAAGACTCCTTCCTTTTATTCTGAAACTGAGCTAATAAAAAATGTTCTTTTCAGTCCTTAGGTGGGTACCTTTATGTCAAATCCAAGCAGAGACAGAAAGGCTTATTCCCCAGTAAACTACAGTACCACTGAGACTGACACTGTGCTCTAACTGCATATCTCAGAACGGCTGGTGGGGCAAGTGGATCATAGTGTGGTTTTTATGCTTTCTTTTGTTGGTTTATGAATTTGTTTTGGAGCAAAGCCACCCATACTGTAAGTAAAATTATCAGTTCAACAGAGAGCTCCAAATAGCTCTGCAAGGCCAGGTTTGAATAAGATTCTCATATAATCTGGTTATAATAGTCCATCTGGAATATATATTGCAAGAATCCTGCCTTTGAGGTCTGATCTTGTAGATTGAAGCTAAAGAAAATTTTGCCTATAATAAACCTGAGTTTATTCTCAGGTTTTTGCTGAGTAGCTAGCAAAAATCTAGTTTTTGCTAGATACGTTTTAATATCTTCAACTTCAGATGTCATATGAATTCTTTGCCCTAGCTTAAAACAAATTATCAAACCTTGCACAAGTGGTAGCAGGAGTAGTTTAAAATCAAAAAGACATTGTATCTGCATCTGCGCGGCAGTGACTGAATAACAACACGGGAAGTATAAAATCAGAAAGACATGACATCTTTGCAGGTTATATGTTACTAACATCTCTGTGTGACTAATTTGATGTGACTCAAAGTCCTCAGGAAAAGATTTGTCATTCTGTCAATCGCATTGGGCTGCGTTAGATAGCAGAGCTGGTAAACTGTCTGTTAATGCTTGGAGAGAACATGTCGTGATCGTGGGATTGGATTCTGGAAATACTGACTAAACAGTTTTTCATATCTTTGTAGCTGGTTAAATGGAGTGATAAATATCTCTAATTTCAAAACTGCAGTTTCAGGAAGATTAAAACCATAGCAATACTCCATTGGCTATCATATTACAACATAAGCTGTGTGCAGGATGACTTGTGACCTGAAACCTGCAAAACTGAAATGCAGAAAAATTTTAGATGCTACCTTCTCTAAATAAAAAGGCAGGCAAAATACAAGTAATTAGATGGCAGCTACTCTGGCTGATGCTAATTTCTGATTTTTAATCAATTTTTCACTGAAATTTTTCAAGGTAGAAATGGTCTTTAAAGCCAAAGCCTTGTCACTTTTATGCATGTCATTCAATTAAATTTAAAAGTAACATAATGAAATTACTCTTTTCTACAGTGACTGCTGAATAGAAATTATTTCTATAATGTTCAGCTGGAAGCACTGGAGTTTAACTTCTGTGGCTGTATAAAGAAACAGGTTTCAGTATGGAAAGGGTTAGGCAGGAGAGATCTAATTTAAGATGCAGAAGGATGCTGCAGCTTCATAGTGCACATGTTAAGTGCTTCTTTAGAACTGTAATAACAGTACAATACCTATAGAAATTATCCAGACGAAAGATGCCACAAAACTGAAAATCAGGCTATGACCACGCAAAAATTAGGAAGTGGCTGCACTCTCACAAATAACATCCCTTTCTCTTATTTAAAAAAAAAGAATATGATCATATGCAAAGTTGCTTATTAACAGTGAAAACAGATGAATTAAGAAAAAAATAGGGATCTTTTGTGCAATAGAGGAGAGGATTATTCCTCCTCTTACTCAGCTTCTATCTATTTGTAGGGATTTTGCCATGGATATCCATGCTTATGGGTAGGATGGGGCCTTGAGTGTAATACTATATTGCTTCACTGTAATATGAGGGCTAGGAAAGTTTCTGTATTGTTAAATGCAAGATTTTCATGACTTTTCAGGTTCAATATGGCTTTTTTTGCCATCACTCCTTTGTCAAGAAATGTTATATATATTCCCTAATTTGTACAGTTTTTTATATCTAGGAGTTGAGCTATTATTCAAGACTTCTGCTTGGTCTCACTTACTAATTGCAGTAGCCATAAAAAGCTCTTACTAACTGCAAATTGCCTGTCATTATAGTCAGTTGTTTGAAATCACTGGAGCATTTCTAAATTTACGACATCTGCAAGGATATAAACTCAAATACTTTAAAGAAGTTATAACTAGTCCAATAGGGTTCATCATAACTTGCTCATCAGGTGACTTATTCCACCACCTGTTACATTTATTTTACTTTTACTTATAAATCTGCATAAGTACTGTTGTGTCTTCATGCCATGGTACTTTGTGGCAGCTCATTTTTATTGGAAAACCAAATAACATCAGGTTCTTTTAACTTTAAGACACTTCTAAGAGCATAAGGGCTATAGATATGGTTTTATGATTTATAACTTCAGTCCTCCCAAGCTCTGTCAGCAATGGCATTACAGTTCAATTAAAAGTCACCTATCAAAACAAAAACTGGCATGTACCATATGACAAAAGCTTGTCCTGATAACACAAGCTGGAAGGCAAAATGATAAATTGCTGCTCTGTGCGGAGCAGAGTTACAGCCTAGAGTTTGCTGCCCATAGTTAAATTAGGCAGGAAGAGATCCCTCAGTGAACTAGGATTCAGATTCTGCTGAGGGTTTCTTATCTCAGGTCACAGGTAGGTGTTAGAGTTTGGGAGGGAGGGGTTGGCTCATTCCCACTTCCCCAGGCAAAGGAACAATGCAGAAAATTTGAAAGATTTTATTATAAAGCAAAGGATAGAAATAAATGAAAAGGATTAGGAGAAATTTCTGTTTACTGCCTGAATGATTATATAAGAAAGATGAAAGCTTCCCTGCTCTAAGACTTTGTGTTAAGGGGACTAAAGTGCTTGAGTCTGTGAGAAACATGAAGACCAGTGAGTCAACAAATAAATCACACAAACATTGAGACTGGACTGCTGAGTTGTTATATGATTAGTTTTAATTACAAGGGGATAATATGTCATAAGATGGAATTAGCACAGGCTCCTAATGAGTAATGTAAGTGATTTTTAATTTGAATGTATACTTGGATATAAAACAGACTTTCGGCTTTTAGTTTTAAAATATTTTGGAGTTTTTCTGGAGAAATGGTTGAAGAAGACAGCAGTATAGATCTTAACAACACTGAATTCTGTATTTCATCTAAAGGCCTTTTGTTTTTTATGCCACTGCAATGTGTAGTGCAGGCAGAGAATGAATAAATATAACCTAAAGTTGTGAAACCTGAATTAAGATACTCTATGCAGGGTGTAAAGTAAGAATTTAAAATAAGAATTGCAAATGAATGTGTTGTTGCTGAGATCAAAGGGCATTCTCATATGGCAGTGATGTAACATTCTCACTCAGCATGAGTTTGTGAATACTCGGCTCCTTTTCATGCGAATTTTGTGCCTAACACCTTCTTGGAAGAGCAGAGATTAAAAGCCAGCATCTGGATGAATTGATGCATTTATGTTGTTTTACAAAAGATTTAAATGTAGTCCTAAGATTTAATGAGTTTGAACTTGAATAGACTTCTTTATTCTACTTACCTCTGCATAGAACCTGCAGGATTATATTCTCTTCTGGGACATCACAGCCTGCCATTTGGTATCTGTTCTGGGTGTTTCTGTAGTCCTTCTGAGAATTTTTTTCAGATATTTCTATCAGATACTGCAACAGTTTGCAGTTGTTTCTGATTTATATTTGCTTTCTGAAAGTGCTCCATGTAGAAAGTTCCTCCACATTTGACAGCTCAGTTGTTAGGATGGCCAATATCTCAGCAGGACAAGTCCCATTCCAGGGAAAGCTTTTTAGTGGTGTTGAATCTTTACAAATACAGAGATGCTTCTCCCTACCAACCCCTCATTTGCCTGCCTCACATTGGTGCTGTTCATCTTGAGACTCTTCCAGTGCCCTATTTTTGGGCAGCAAAGGGAGGGAGCACTGAAATTTCAGATGAGGAGTGGGAGACAGACGGTGAATGGGCTCAGCTGCCGTACTGCTGGCTGCTTGATGGGGCACACTACTGTGATTTGATTTCATGGCAATCCCCATTAAATAGTTAAAAGATTTCCTTGTTTTGAGTAGAGCTGGAAAGAATCTTTCTGAGGGAGTAGTTCTTGGTTAGAAAATGCTGATTCCTTTAAAGAGAAATCTTTTGTGGAAATGTGAAAATCTGAAGACAAATTTCTTTAAAAAGTTGGACTGCTCCACTTTGACTTTTCAGAAAGAGCAGTAGAATTTTCAATTAAAAACAAAACAAAAAACCTTTATGAAATTAAAAAAAAAATTATATACAATTCCATTGATTGCAAATATAAAAACTGAAGCTGATACGAAATATTTTGTTCACAAAAATTAATTATGTTGAATTATTTTGAATTATTTTTGCGCCTGCAGGCCTCACAGACTACTGAGCTTCTTCTAAGTGTCCAATAAAATAGTTTAGGTCAAGGGATGCTTTCATGACTCATTTTATGTTTGTCCTCTTTGATGGTGATCTGCAGAAGGGTTTCTAGCTGTTTTTATAATCTCCAAGGTTCAACTTCTTAATTGAAACGAGCTCCTGGTAGTTTCACACCAGAAGTCTCTTTAAGGTTTATTTTCATTCCTATGAGGCAAGGAATCTCCTCACAGGAGTTCTCCTGTTGAGAAGCTCTACTGTGTTTCGCCCCACACCCTGTTGTTCTTGGGGACACACTTGTACAGGTGAGATTCTCTAATAGACATTGTGTGGCTGTAGAGTAAAAGTATTTTTTCCACAAATAGCAAAATTAGGGACAAGTCTAGTGAAAACAGAAGGGAATGTTCAGCTTATTGAGCATGTACTATGGGCTTGACTACAGTGCTAAAGCAGAAGTCATTGCAAAGTCAGCCTTTGCTGGTTGTTGCTGAGTCCCAGACACCAGCGTCAGCTGACCTTATGGTGAACAGTGAATATAAGCTGAAGCACAGTCTTTCCCTGAGATAAAGATCTGGCAGGACAGCGAGAGTCATTCTTGCTTGCTTGAGAAAAAAAGTTACAGTGGGAGGTACAGCTACTTCTCTCATCCCTCCCTTATGCTAGCATATTGCTCCAAGGACATTGGAGAGATGAGCTCCATGAGCCATGATAGCAAATGCCAGGCATGCTGGGGAGGAATTGGATGCATCATTTGCTTACTTCTGGCACCTATTTGGATGCCTGGAGAGGAGATGTGTCATTCCCAGTTTTCCAGGGGAGCTGTGGATCTGTTCCTCTCTGAGCAGTACAATGGAGCCCTGACTTGAACATTATGAAAACTCTTTCTAAAAAATAATTATAAATAATTTACAGACTCTCATAGTTAGAGATTAAGCTGCTGTTTAACACAGCCATTTCTCCTAATCTAAGAATTTTAAAATTCATGTTCTTTGTTAGGGGTGATGGTATGGAGCTGGGCTGTTCCATGTAGGGAGGTATTTACAGAATTTGCCTTGAAGCAAATTTAGGATTGCGAAATGCAGCTTCTTGGGGACCTGCCTGAAGCAACCATGTCAGGCAACAAAAACAAAAGAAAACAAAGGGAAGCTTCTGCCTTGTGCTGCCTCAGCTCTGCCTGCCAGAACAGAACGAAGGGAAAAGAGTAGGAGAGCTTTAGCCGTAGAGATCCCGACCTCAAAAGGGACCAGCACCAACCTCCATTCCATTTCCAGGTGCTGGGTCTTAGAAAGACAGTAATAATTTTGGGCACAGATATGGAATACAATAACATTTTGTGTTACACAGGACATTTGGCTATAAATATAAGTGTATGCCATCTCTTTTTACTTTGAGCAAATACAGCTGAAAACAGGAAACCTCATGTTTAGCATCCCTATTTAATACCATTGTTCAAAAAAAGATTGGAGTTTTTAACATTTTCATTTATCTGTGAGGTAGCAACTTTTTTTTACTTCAATAGAATATTTCTATTGTCTTCTTCAGCCTTTTCCCCTGACAATGTCTCTACATAGGCTGTATAACCTGCTATTCTACTTCCCAGGGTATTCTTTTATTAAATACACCAATAACAAGAATAGAACAGTCACATTTAGCTTAAGGTTTCTTTTCAAATATGATAGTTCTTAGGTCTTTTCTTTCCTTTCCCATTAGAATGTCTTACTTTGTGCTGGTATTTTTTTAACAACTGCACTGTATTGTGCCATTTTTGTCATCTCAAAAATAAATAATGGACCTTCCATTGACCAGGTACTAAATGACCATAGTGAAAATCTATCCTTAAAATTGGGATGATTCTTAAAATGCCATTATTATTTCTTATAGCCAAATAGAAAGGAAAATTAATTAGGTGAAAGCATCACCTAATGTAGCCATATTGAAATAAGGCTAAAGGCTGGAAATGTTCAATAGAATATACGACATACTTTTTTCAAATTCAGGCTATGATAATATTGCCTATGTTTGTGTTCTTAAGAGTGTGAAAGAGCTGCTTCCAATTCTGAGCTTCTGGGTTCTCCACAGCGTTTTAATTTCTGTTAAGAATTATGTGAATGTTTAATTTCTTGTTTTTATATTAATATATTTCTGGAATGTTTATAAAATGTGATTTTGTTCTTGTTTAAGATGGCATGGATGCATGAGACTAGAACGTGCAACCTGCTCATGTAAGACACAGCAGTTGCTTTGAATATCATAAATAAAAGAACACAGTTTTTCTGTGTGTATTGAACCAAAGACAACAGTTTCCCTATATCAAAAGATGGAATTGACTGCACAGATAATATCTTCAAAAGTGGCATTTATGATCTTATCCTTTTATCACTTTCAAATGTATTAGTGCCTCAATCCTTTGTAGTATGGTTTTAATCCATGCCATGAAGATAAATTAGGAGATTAATAAGGACATTCCCCAAAACAGGATCCACAGTGGGGCAAATTTATGATGAATAGTGTTTTGCAAGAAAGTTGTGATGTAAAGTCCATATAAAGAAACATTGCTAATGCTGCCTAATTCAAGATGTGGAGTTATATGATACAATTTTTAATAGCTTTATTTAATGAACTAATAAAAAATGACCCTCTAAGACAATAGATAATACATGTTTATTGAAATATATTTGTTTACATATCTCTGCTTTGCTTAAATGAATTAACAGCATTCCATGTCATATTAGGGATTATGTGGTTTGAAATATAGTTTAAAAAATTGATTCTTTGAGCTTTATGCAGAATTTAAGTACTAGTCAAATATTCTGGATAAAGGTATATCCATGTTTATAGGAAATACTTTAAAATGCTCCACTGCAAAATCACTTGTAGAGTTAAGGATTCCTAAAGTATATAAAATAAAATTGATTAACAGTAAAAATATACAAATTCATTTTAAATATCAGGAGGCATTTTTAAGAAAATTAACAAGGCATCTAACTTTTCGTACCAAGGCAAAAAAAAGCTGGGTTTTTCCTGTCAAGATATTTCTCCTTTATTTGGGAGCTAGTACATCATACACATGGAAGGCTTGAGATCTTTAGCATGGCTATGCACTCCTCTCTTTAATGGGAACATACCAAGGAAAGGTTATGTTCCTTTTGGGATAAGCGAGTGTAAATGTCAGAAACCTGTCTGGTTAGACAGGTTCTCTGTACTGTTGTCTTGTTATGCTGGAGATACTCCTGGAAAGGAGTTAAAAATTAAGAACTGTGCCAGTTCTCCCTTTCATACAATACTAACCCAAAAGCTATTAAAGTTTTAATATTGTTAAAATTTTAGCACTCTGGTATATGTGAGATGGTGTAAACCATATGCTGTACTTAGTACAGTGGTTTCATAAACATTGGTTTATCATTTATTAGTGGAATTGTCTCAGCTCTTTTGCTTAATTCTCTAGGATACTTTTGATATTGGGCCCAATTGTCTTAGAGGTCTTCTCCAAGCTAAATAATTCTATGATTTTACATAGAATTTTTGTTGAATAACAAAATCTTCAGAGTCTATACAGCCTAATTTCTGAAGGCCAAAACATTCCTGCCATAGCCCATTTTGGTGATTAAAGTTGTGTGTATATATGTACCTTGTGAATCAGGATCTGTGTGGACAGAATTTGCCATAAAGCATGGCAGAAAGAATTGGACAGCTGAATTATATATACCTGGTGTGATTTGATCACTGTTCTGATGCAGGAAAATGCTTATGTTTAGCAGATTACTCTGTTCCCAAATAGATCTGAATTTGACTGTAAGCTGGTATGGTTGGTCTTTTTTGGAAATCCAGATGCCAGTAAAGAGCTATTCAAGCCCCCACTGCAATCTTCCAGCAAAACACACTGGAGTTTATTGTTCTTTCAAAGCTTCTTAGCTGGTTGAATTTATGCCATAAATTCACAACTTCAGGCATCCATGCTTGTACCACAGTCACTGTGCATAATTGATGGTGCTTACAAGTTTTGATGATTTAGTACCTGGGCAGGCAAATTTGTAGAATGTCATGTATTTTTCAGGCAAAGATTTATTTAAAGACTGAAATTTATCCAGATCTTCAAAATGATAAATTTGGTACAAAAATATTTTAACAGAGCATTGTTTGTCCTTCCCTGTATGAAGTGTACTATTGTATTCTAAAATCACATTAATTCCAAGGAGCAGAAAACACCTTCAGTAAACACTAAAAAAATTATACAGTCTTATAACAGGATCCCTTATACACCAACTCCAGCGTTCAGTTAGGTGTTTTGGGGTTTAAGGCCCAGGTAGTTTTTGTTGCTTTCCAGTTGACTGTCCTCAAGCTGTATGTCATTTGATGTACATTACTCTTCTCTGCAAAAACACGTTTTCTGGTACCAGTGCCCTGCAGTTATACTCCTAGGAATAAAGAATAAGTATCCCACTCAACAATACAATAATCACCAGCTCTTTGGAACATACCAAAACTTCTGTTATTAACTTAGGGGGTTTCATCTGCAGTTTAAAGCAAAAACTTTACCTGCCAATCATTGATAGCTGTTCAGTATCACCCAGTAACTGAGGTTAGTTTGGGGAACTAAAGTATTGCTTAGCAGTGTGAGGATTCAGCTAAGCTGCATCTCCCAAAATTTCCTTATCTTCCAGGCTACCAGGCACTGGCTGTTTTTTGTCTAAAAGCAATGGTCTACTTTTATTTCTTTTGGGTTTTTTTTCATAGTTTATTTTTGTGTCTTGCACATAAATACCCCTGAAGAGAAAGGAGAGTGGGTCCATGGGTATGGTTTTCTGATGGTATGAAGGAAAAAAGTCAGTCAAAGTGACTTAATCTGCTTCCTTC
This sequence comes from Corvus brachyrhynchos, assembly GCF_000691975.1. Classification (NCBI taxonomy): domain Eukaryota; kingdom Metazoa; phylum Chordata; class Aves; order Passeriformes; family Corvidae; genus Corvus; species Corvus brachyrhynchos. Next base: position 766,417 of record NW_008238452.1, on the reverse strand, counting down.
CCACCCCTGGAAATGTTCAAGGCCAGGTTGGATGGGGTTCTGTTTGTTTTTTTTCAGCAGTGGTAAAAAACCAAGCTTGAAAGATATCTGTCATTTGTAACTTGCCTTGATTTATTTTGTTTATGTTTACTTAATGATGTTAAATGTACAGTTCAATTTTTTTTTTAAGTGCTATCGCTTTCCAAAGAGAAAAGAACTAAGGTGGGAATGTGTACTCAGCTCTGATTTGTCAGAGAGCCAGAAAGAGGAAATGGCCTGTTTCAATAAACAAAATGGTGCTGGCTTTGAGGAAGCAACAGAAACAGCACATCAAAAATGATTAAAACAGATTTTGAAAATTAAAAAACAATTGGAAGTCTGAAAAAAGTGTTATTTTCACTAAGTGGCCTGAGTTAATTTGTTAAAGTACTTTCCAGCACAAGGAAAGTGTAGAGTAACTGTCTTAATGTTCTAATTAAAGCCTTGTCCCTCACCAGTGAAAAAGCATCTTTTACTTGAAAGATGATTTAATGACCAGAACATGATGAAATACATATCCAGGTTAAAAGCCATCCAGATTAGCAGCACATTGTTTCTGTTTACAGGCTTGGTGCTCAGGTCCTGCAATCGATCAGAGATCAGCATTAATAAATATCTTTTTGACAGGAAACTGTACAGCAAATTATTGAATGCAAGTCAAGATTCTGTTTATAGAAAAACAATGAAGAATAAGAAATATTTTTAAATGGTAACAAAGAAACCCCCACAGCAATCAAAACTGAATAATAAAAGTGTTATCATGTGTTCCAGTTCTCATTAATTGCACTAATAATGTTTTTAGGAATCCATAAGTATCTGTAGAAAAAGCCAAGAGAGCACACAGCCAACAGCTAAAAGGCAAAAAAATTATTTGGTTTTACTGCCTTTTGGAAAAACATTGCCATTGCACTTCTCCTATAACAAGTATTAGAGTGAAGGGTCAGGGTGTGAAGGAAACCTTAAAGATTGTCTATTCCCACCCTCTGCCATGGGCAGGGATATATTTCCCCACATCAGGTTGCTCAAAACCGCATTCAGCTGCCATTGAATATTAATAATTATAGGGCATCCACAGGTTCTCAAGGCAACCTGTTCCACCTGTATCCCACCATGCTCATAATGAAAAATATGTTCCTTACAGCCAGTCTAAATATACCCTCTTTCTGTTTAAAACAGTTGCTCCTATGCCCTGTAACTTCAGACTTTGCTAAGAAGTCTCTCATCTATTGAAAGGCTGATAAATTGTCTCCCTGAAACTTTGTTCTTCCCCAGGCTGAACAACCCCAATGTCTCAGCCTGTCTGCACAAGAGAGGTGCTGCAGCCCTCTGACCATTCTTGTGGGCCTCCACTGGCCCTTCTTTAACAAGTCCGTGTCTGTCTTGTGCTGAGGGACCCCAGAGCTGCACAGGTGGAGTTTCATGAGAGCAGAAAATCCCATATTTACAGAAGTGCTAGGACCATGGCTGAGATAGGATTGTTATTGATTCTTTATATATCACAGGTGAATAGACAGAGTGTCTGGAGAAGGAAGTACATTTTCTGAAATAAATTTACTTTGTGGCTATTGCAAAGTAAAGAGTTCACTTATGTTTATAGACTGCGGAAGGGTTCTCAATATGAGCTGATCGAGAGCTAATCAGATCAATGGGCCAGTCCAAGAACTGCCTACCGAATTTAGCTGGCTGATTAAGCCAACACCTGTGCACACTGTACTACAGTGTTGTTCAGTAAGAGCCTTTCACCATATAAAGTTAGCCAAATACCTTATTTTGGAAGAAGAGTGTGTATCTGCAGACCAGAGAGAGGGAAAGGAGTTAGCACTGTTGCTCACAATAAATAGACTGCACCACTTGCATGAGTACCTGCAATGATCTGTTACAATGGCACAGAAGAAAGATCAAATTTTCACATCAAAAGTGGAAAATAACCTTTATCTGGTCATAAATTGATACCCAATGCACAGATACTTGTGTTTCAGTGTTTGTCAAAGTATATGAAGCTCCTAAATTTAACTCAGTCAAAATAAATGCTGGTATTACAAAATCCTCTGAAACACTTATACCACCACAAAAAAATTCTTATTATAAATCACTGACAGTTACTTTTCTGTGCAGATGGCTGCTTTAAGTAACTATGTTTCATACATACTGAAATATTGCTGAAGATTTTTCTAATGAGGTAATTTATGTTTTCTTTATTTCACTGGTTACCAAAAAGGTGATGAGATATATGTTTTAACTCAACATCTGCAGACTGCAATATTTCTTGTTATATGGGGCAACTCTCCAACGCTTGTGAATTCCAAGGCAAAAAACCCTACTTCTTAACCTTTCTAAAGGGCTCTAGATGACAGATAATTCATGTTACATAAAGATGCCACAGTAGTGTTGCTGGAGAAGAAGAAAAGCATGTGGTTTGTGTGTACCTCTGCACGTAAAGATACCCATGCATGTTGATGTGTGGATGTTCTGATGGAAGAATGGTTGCTGAAACTTGAGTTCTTGTACATTTCTAGTCTGTATTCCTAGAGAAAAGCATACAGAAACCAGGCGCCTGCATTGTATATGTCCTGTATATGCAAAGTATGATTTGGTTTGCAATAACCCTCTGGAATTAACCCAGACTTCTTCTTTAATAGGGCTGTGACTAATATTGGGTCATCTGAACCTGCCACTGTTGTGCAGCAGGTGTAGCACTAGTAGTTTAGTCAGTGGGAAACCTCAAAAGGTGTTTGTAAGACAAGCACTGTAGCTACAAGCTCCCTGCATTCTTGCCCAGTCAGAGTATTGTAGTATGAATTAATAGAAGATCATTTAAACTTTTAGAAATTGAGGATTAGGGACTCTTCAGACCTTCTGTTCCTCAGTATAGTTTGTAAGTCTACATTTATAACATTTTCTAAGGAATTATCAGGTGATAGTTGTTTGTGGAAATAAAGTTTTTCAAGTTTTAAAACCCAGTGGAAGGGATTTTTTGTTAAGCCAGTCCAAGTTGCAGTACAAAAAGAATAGGGAAAGTTAATGTATTTCTACAAATATACAGTGCTAGGAAAGAATAATTACCTGTGAGAGATTTCTAGGAGTGTGTACATGAACCCCTCAAGATAAGCACTTCCTCCTTCAGAAGATTCAAATAAAATAAAAGAAAATAAAAAATCCAGCTACATTGGCTTCCTCTCAGAAGGCTCTTTACAAAATCTGCCAGCTTTTGTCTCCTATCTTGAAAACTTTAAATCTCTTCCTTTGACTCAACAAAATCCTACAAAAAACTTCTAGCCTTTTCACGAGTGTTGAAAAGAGCCTCTGCTAAGCCAGAATGTCATAAATGAGTCTTGTCTTGGAGACTCTGAGTATGATTTAGGGGTCCTCTCTTTAGGCTGCACCTTTCCCTAATGAAATTTCATATTATATTGAGTTAACTGGGATGGATCACACTTGACAATGTTCACCCTGACAATTCTGCTAAGCTATGAAATGTGGTTTATTATGTGAAAACGGCATTCTATCATGAAATTATTATACTATTATGGTTTTTTTTAATAGTAAAATACTGAAAAATATATCAGTGGTTTTGCAGAAGGAACAAATATCTGAAGAAATTATAAATGAGGCAATGTTTTTAATATTTAATGAAAAATAACGAAAATTTAAAAGAGAACGGAATGCAACCTGGCTGTTTGGGAGCTATACATGCATTTAGTTAACAAAACTCTATCCTGAGGAAGAAAGAAATCATTGTATTTAGGAGAAAAAAGCCTCATATTTTTCACGCACTCGGTTCAACTCAGGTTAATCTTTTTAGAGAGATGTGTTATTTTTCAAACACTGACAACATTATAGTTATGTCACAAACCATGCTACCTTAGCAATTATATTCCAAGTAGTAATTGGGGTGCACTTCACCAAGGTTTTGAAGAAAAGCTTGTCAGCAAAGCATCCACAATGGAGGAAAATACTCAATACTGTAATCACAATGGAGTTACAGGTAATGACACTGGTGGGAACCTCAGCCTTTAAAGCAAGCAGATCTTCAGCACCTGTCTTCAGAATTAAATCAACTGCCTGTGAAATACCTGCTCCTCATGTCCTGACCACAAAGGCAGAATGTTATGGCTCTGGTTTTGGGATCTCAAATCTGTCACAGAGGCTGTGGCAGCAGTGCAGAGGTTCCCCGAGGCATCTTTTCAGTGACAAAAGGCAGCTTTGTGGCTCTGGTTCCCACTGGCTTTGTGAATGGGGAAGGAAAAGAAATTTATTGCATTAAAACCAACTTATATAAATACAAAAATGCCTTTTTAAGGGACTTGGAGTACTGTGTTTTGCCTCTGAGATATGGAAAACACAGCAGTAGCTCTGTATTAAAGTATAGATTTTTGAAGAAAACTCTGTAGAGAAGGGAAGTGAAATGACTTCAAAACCAGATTGATGTTTGGGGGATCACATCTTCATTTGATCTGGTTTTGGACACATTGCAACCCTTAGTGAAAGCTGGTGTTCATGTTAGCAATTTGAATCTCTTTACAGAAAACCACAAAAGTGTCCATTTAGCGCTCTTCCATTTTCAGTCTCAGTGTTACATGGTCAAAGTCAGCCCTTGCCCTCATCCCGGTTTAGATTTCTATTGTTCTGTGAGTGCCATTTTGTATTTTTCACATGTATCACATGCCTTTGTTGTTGCCTTTTCTCATTATCACTGTAGTGTCAGTGCACACAGGTTGTTGTCTCTGAAATGAAGCCTTCAGCCTTTCTCTAACTTTCACCTTTCAGATGAGTTTTCTAAAGAACCATAAACTTGTATAATTATGCTTTCTGATCTGAATTTCATCCAAATTTGATCTTCCATTGTTCAACTCTCTTTTATTTCTAGTGAAGTGATGATTAGTTCTGATGCACACACGAGCTTGATGGAGCCAAGGTTCAACGAGACGCAGAGGAGGGATGCTGCCTTCTGTGGCTTACAGAGGCTCTAGGAGGGAATCTTCCTTTGGCTTTACAGAAACTGTCATAGGAAAGTCTGTACTAGGAAACAACGTTTGAATCACAGATTTACACTCGTGCAACCTGAGTTTATTTTCATGACCTTGGGGTTCCCCACCCTTGCTCCTGTCTGCAGCTCAGTTTTCCCTTTTAAGGGATGAAATAATGGTTGCTGGATAATAAAGGATGAAATAATGAGCTAATTAATAGAGGGTGGCTTTCACTAGTGTTTTTAAATCAGGTGTGGAACAAAAATTGAAACCACACAGCGTTTCTAGTAGGTTTCGATCCAAGAATTTTAGTTCCATGTGTTAACTCTGGCTAATATTCTTCTTAATAATGGACTAAATATTGCATTAAATGTTTTCATCTATTAGTGAATAAATCACAGGTACTCTAGAGTTCCTCTTGCACTCATTTTAATTGCGCATTGAAGACATCTAAAAAAATAAATGGGTGTAAATAACAGGTAAATGATGAGTCAAAGCCAATTTACAGGAGCAAGGTAAAGTCAAACTCAGATTTTGTGTCATAATGTGGTAGATTTTAGCATAAGATATCTTTCACTGAACTCTATATAGTTAGTATGCAGGGATAGAAAGCTTCCAGGACATATTATAGCACCTTCCATCGTCTAAAAGGGACTACAAGAGGGATTCAGAGAGGGGTTTTAAATGGGCATGTAGTTATAGGAAAAAGGGTAATGGTTTTAAACTGAAAGAGGACAAGTTTATATTAGTTTTTAGGAAGAAATTCTTCACTATGACAGTGGTGAGGCAATGGAACAAGTTGCCCAGAGAAGCTGTGTAAGCCCCTGAAATTTTTCAAGGCCAAGTTGAATGGAGCTTTGAGAAACCTGGTCTAGTTGAAGGTGTTCCTGCCCAAGGCAGGGCAGTTGGAACAAGATGGTCTGGAAAGGTCCAGACCAATTCTGTAATTCTCTGATTTGTAAGTGTACAAGCATGTATTTAGGACATAAGAGTAACTTGCACACTGGTAACAGAAATAGGCACATGCCCAGTTCCTAGGTAGCATCAGTGAGTTGGCAGCACAGTGTTCCCGATGGAAATACTCTGTAAGTTGAAAGATGCAACTGGCATTCAGTGACTGGCACGCTTGCACTTCTTGGACTAGGGTGTTTTGTTTACCTAGTCATCTCCAGATGCCTGGCTTTTAATTCTTTTGCTCCAGTATTCATGACAGAAGGCTTGCTTTTCCATCTTGCCTGTGTATTGGTATATGCCCCAATCAATGAGAATTTTAGGAGGCGAAGAGAGGCGAAGTTTTTTCACAGGACAATGTTTCCTAAAAAAAAAAATGGAGGATCACTGTAATGTATTGATGTGCAGTGGTACCACATGTTGCAGAGATGCAGATACATCTCCATGACTCCACCAACCCTCCAAGCCAGCTGTGAGACAGTAGCAACCCAGAGGCTGTGCATACACTTGATTCTTAGTAAATGTACGTTGTGTTTGCAGTCCAGGGAAGAGGGAAAACCCACTGAACTTTTTTTAAGGAGAATGTACCCCAAGTTTCCTTTTCAAGGAAAGCATTGCTATACAAGAGAACAGGCACTGATGATTCTTTTGCTAGTCACACTATAAAAGCAGCTCCTAACAGTGTATCTCTTGCTGCTGTCATTAAGGGAAGACAAATAAAAGCATGAACACTGCCATGCTGGCACTCAGCAGCACCAGTCTGGAAAAACACACAGGCCCTATTTCAATTTCTGCTTTTCTAGTGTTATTTAGTTCATTTAATCAAATAGTTGAAGTCCAATTATATAACACTACTTACAGCTAAAATATTTGGCAAAGTGCTGCTACAGCCTGCTCAAAGTGTTTTAAGCATTTAAGCACTCAAAGGGTATGTAATAAGGTATATACTCAAAAGTGTACATAAATTACATTTAACAACATGGAGCTGTACAGGTTTTGGAATGCTTGTTAAACTGCTGCTTTCTCTGTTAATTAAAAGCTCCCACTGCCAGTTTGTTCCTGTTTTACTAAAGTGCTCCAGTGTTTGGAACCTCCCCATGTACAAATAAATGTAAGCAGTCTTCACATGTGTGTGCATATATGTATATTAAAAAATATCTTTTGGTAAGACAATTCTTTGCTTTTTAATCTGCCACCAAATGCTAATCTACCAGAATATAGTTGTTTCTGCTCATAAATTTCATACAAAATTTCACCAATATAGTCTGATGCAGGATTCCCTATGCAGATATTTACCTACACACATTTTTGATAAGAATTTTTTATCAGGTATTTTAGAGCTGCACGTGTTTTAAGAATTTTTTTAAGTGTATATAATTTATATATCAGAAATATAAGAAATTTTCTTGTTTTCCTGTAGAATATAAAAGAATAAATGTAGACTATTACTCACAATAACAAGATATGTTGTTACACACAAACACTCTAGGCTCTAGAACTCATCTTTTCAGGTACATCCATAAAAGTATGATAGCTGAGGTTCTGATTTATGTTTAACAGAACACACAGAGACATCAAGCCTTTTTGGCAATAAGCGTGTTTGTGTTTCATATTCCAAATAGGAAAATGTTCAGTTGCTGAGCAGAGGTATGGTGGATTGTACTACATATGATGTGAGAGACTGGAGAAAAGGATTACTGGCTCAAAAAAACCAAGTGTGTGTGTGAGGGGGCAGGGCAAGTTCTGCAGCAGCGGGACCACGCACTGCTCCACACCCCATCCCCTTGGAGTCTCGAGTCCAGCCCAGAACTGCTGTCTGTCACTGGCACACTGGAAGCAGAGCCCCAGAGCTCACTCCTGGAGCCCCAACGTAACCCCAGAGCAGCTGGATGACAAGAAGGCTCTCCTGAGTGGAGGGGGTGGCCACAGGAGGCCAGAGAAGACAAAATCCATTGCACAAGACTTGCAGGTGTCCCTATGGTTCTTGGATATTATGGCAGCTGACACCATGCTAGGATCTAAGGTGGTAGCTATATTTTGCTTTCCTCTCTCTCTTTTTCTCTCTCCTTTTCTGCTCACAATTTCTTCTTTAAATCTGGGTAATTTAAGGTTGGACGGGTCATATTTTGCTAAGTCAATGCTTTGTGAAAGGCTTTGTTTTGATTGAAATTTTTGTTCAAAATTTTGCCAAACTCCTGATCTTCTACAGTTTGTCAGTAAAGTTTGGGGTTTTTTAGTCTCCTGGGAACTTTTGTTGAGTTCTCCTTCGTGCCTGCTCAGGGAAAGAATAGTAAATTAAGCCCCTTTTAAATAATCTTGCCGAGTAAGGAGCGGGGCTCAACAGTGGTGGAAAAGGGTGATCCAAAGATGGTGTTTGTTGTAACACAGTGGTGTTATTTATGCATGTTAGACCTGTTATTTTTTGTGAGTGTGTATGGTTTGTTGTTTTGGTATTTTTTCCCCAGGTGTCTCGGCTGGAAGACAAAATAAATGGACTTGTGCTGGGAAGTTAGATGAGATAACAAAAACACTAATATCCTGGATATATACTAAAGTATTAGATAGAAACATGGGGAAACTTAGGTCTATCCTTGTTCACTTACAGCAGTGGTCCTACAGAGGAGCCTGTGTAAATGCAGTGATTCTGATACCATTTTATCTGCCTAATTATTAGTAATTTTTTAATGTTTGCAGAATTTATTTTAAAAGAAAGGTAAAATAACACCTTCCCACACTCACAAAATACCTTGCTTATATCTTACGTCTATGGGGAACTGTAGTTTAAGTGATTGCAACTTTGTTTGCAATTCAAAACCTGAATTAAGGAGGTCTCTGCCAAAATATGTGCAACAGACTCTAAACAGCACAGAGGCACATCCTTAGACTTAACAGAGGACACTTCACATGGTTACCTTAAATACAGTGACATAGAGATTAGCTGGATATTTTTAATTTGCACAGAAAAAAAAGAGCTTTACTTATGAGAAATTCATGATCTTCTGGAACTTGAGATCCCTTTACATGTACTTTACTGTCTGCACATTTTTTGACAATTAATGTTGAGAAGTTTCTGAGTAAAGTATTGATATAATTACTGTCTCTCTTGTTAAAATAACACTTTTTAATAATTTAGTATGTGCAATAGGCTTTTAATAATAATTGGAAAGGCCTTGGAAAAGAATTTAATGAAAATTTGGGCTGTCAAGAAGTACTGTCATTCTTTGACTGACTTTTGTCCTATTTCTTTAGTTACATGCTCTTTGAATGGCCCCTTATGGGTGTCTAAGTCAATTTAGATTTTGGTTTTAGTTTATCCTCACAAATAATCACATACAGAAAAATAATCTTAGTATTTAAATCTAGTTTAAAAACTGTAATTCACATAAAAATAGCTTTACTATCTTGCATTGTTAACTTTATTGAGCAAACAGTAGTTATAATGTTACAGATATTAGTCTGCCATAAGTAATGGCTTCCATCTTCCAGCAGAAGAAATTTTAGTTTGCAGGTGAACCAGCTCATGTGAAACATTTATTTTCCAGTACATGTGCTGGAAGAATTATGAGGAAAGCCAAATTAATTCACAAAATTTGAAGACAAAAGCCCAACATTGAGCGCTCAAGCAAACAAGTCCATAAAAATCAGGAGTTTATGTTTGGGATCTTTCTGAACTTCCACTCCAGAGATCTGGTTTTGTTTGAAATTATACATCGCTGTCCAGGACCTTAATTATGTTATTTCATAATCTTGTGTGTGTCCTGTCATCTTTTTTACAGGCTGTGCCCCCTAAGACAATGGCATAAATTCATTTTGGAAATAGGGATAAAAACCAGTGATGCAAGAAGAAATAATGGAGAGAATTTCCTGTAGTAACAACCACATCAATCAGCGCAATTGGCTTTGGCACAACAAAGACGATCTCTTTGGGCAAAGATCTTTCCTACTGAGATTCACTTCCCTATAAATTCCCTGTAATTTCTCTGAGAGTACCCAAGGCTTGTCCCCCATAGGTTATATTATCCTCCATCCCTTGTAAACCCCATGTGCCTTAATACATAAATACCTGATTATTGTAACCAAGTGGGAGGCAGGAATGTTTGGGGGAAAAAAATTTAATTCATATTTAAAATATTTAGATTTTTTTCCTGTAATTATGCTGGTAAAAACTCCTAGTAAAGGTGAGGTTTTAAATTGGTTTCTGTTTGTCACAGAGTTATCCTTTGAATTCAGTGGTGCATTAAGACATTACCTAACACTGGTGATGTAGTGGTATATGAACCTGCAGCTGCTGTAGGGTATAATTTTGGAGCTGCGTACATGTATTTAGTAACAGAAATGTGGGCAATTTAGCCAGTTCTGAGACACAAACTAGAATATTCCTAGAACAGCAGAAAACTGAACAGGAGCACATCCACTACCATTATTTTAATCACAGAATCAAAGAATTATTAAGGATGGAAAAGACTTCTGAGATCATTGAGTTCAACTTTTGACCAAACACCACCTTCTCAATTGAACCATAGCACAAAGTGCTACATCAAGTCACTTCTTGAACACTTCCAGGGATGGTGACTCCACCACCTCCCTGGGCAGCCTGTTCCAGTGTTTAACCACCCTTTCAGTGAAATTTCCAGATCCACAGCAAACTAATTCCAGATGGGTAGTTGGCAGTGTTCCCCACCTGCCTTCTCTGTGTTCATTCACATCTGTTGTTTGCTGTGTGGTTTTGTGGGTTTAGTTCCTTTGGTGATCTAGTTTGGGGAAATACAACTGGGTCATAAGCAAGTGTGAACAGTCCTCCAGTTCAGAAAATAAACTCTCTTTTTTCTTCAAAGCAGTACGTGCAGTAGGTTTGTAACAAACCTACAAGTATATGTATGTATTTCTTATGTGCATGTGAATAAATATGTATCCACATGACTTGGGAACTAAACTGGATAAACACTTGAGTCTTTCTCATGCTTTATAGGTGTCAAAAATCCCTTTAATGTACTTCTTCCTTCATTTCACTCCTGATTTGTCTCTGCCTTTAATCACTTTTTATCTGTTTCTCCATCTGCAAGTGCTCTTACAGCAACAAAAGCCTAGTTATCTGATTTTAAATGCCATGGAGAGATCAGACAAAATGAAATTTGGTCAAAACTGCTGGCTGCAGCTGCAGCTCAGGACAAATGAAGCTACATGCTGAGTACTAACTCACCAGTGCTGCCATCAGGACTTGCTGGGACTCTCCTTGGCTAGAGTTCATTTTAGCTTGTTTCTGCTGTGACAGCATTTGTCTTTCTGTCACAAGATTATTACCTGCCTTGTTCAAGCTTATCTCCATGCATAGCAGATGTGGTCAAGATCTAGCAAACCTGTACAGTCTCTACAGAACAAGTGAAAGAAACGTTTCTGATAGCTGGGCCTGTGAGATGATGTTGTGTATCTGTAACAGTGAAGTGGTGATGATCATCAAGCTGTAGCTGGGATCCAGTGGGGAAAAAACTTCAAGTAAGCAAACTGCTTGAGAAAAACATGAAAAAAATAGCCCTGAGCAGATGCAATATTGAAGAGAAGGAAATCCCACCATAAATGTCACATTCCTCCCAGCAAAGACCTCAGCATGCTACTAATATGTTGATTCCCCTCCAAATTCCTTGATGGGTACTCTGAATTTTGGGATCCAGATGGTCACCTTCAAGGGTAAATTTAACACTGAAGAAAAAGGATGGATACTTGACAGTGAATATATAGCTAAATAATTTAAAAATATTATCAATAAGGGGTTTTTTTTATTCATTTAGACAGTGACTTAGCAGTGCTGTAACTAGGCAAATAGCAAGCACTCATTGCATTTTGGTTTCACTATCAAGACCCTAAAGTATCCTAAAATACTTGGATCCACTTTAAATTCATATTCCCTTTCATCCATAACAAGATCTTAAAGTGTAATATTGTTATGCTATGGTTTCATGAAATTAGACAACAAACTTTAGGGGTATGATTGAGTTGTCCAAACACAAGATGTCTCATATCTTTTGACATCACTTGCAGTGTCTGAGACATCTATTGTAGAACACAGACAAAGTAAAATCAAAGTAGATTCATGCTGTACCAGAACTCGACAGGGAAGCTGAGTGGGATACCCAAGGATGTTTACCATGGCATTAAGTGGTGTTATCTCAGGAAATGCATTGCATTTTCATGACACATTATGTAAAGGCACAATCAGGAAAGCAAAGACTTAATGTAGGTTTTTAACTTACCATAGTCCTTGGTGTGTTGTGCATTTCACTGGGAAGCTTTACAAAGTATGGCCAAGTCACCACCTTTCCAGAGCTGGCTCTTCAGAGCTGGCCAAAGATCAAGGGATTGCAAAGGGGAAAGCACAGAAAAAAGAAAGAAAACCCAAGTGAATAGACCTCAGGTTCTGTATTTTATGAGGTCACTGAAATAACTCCAGAGAAATCTGAAATGTATCAGGAAAAAAACCCCTGTTTCTTCTTTTTTTATTTAAAACTTTGAACTAACAAGCTGTGCTAAAATTGAGAAATTAGGGAATGTATTAGCTCTGCGATACTTTCTACTCATTTCATGTGCAACAAGACTACTTTCTGCATGCAGAGCAGAAACCAGGAAAGTTAGGCTCAGTAGCATCATGAAAGGAGCTAAGTCAGGAAGAGCTTGCAGTCTTTGAAGTGGGTAACTAGAATGTAGGACAATTCCAGTTCCAAACAGAAGGCACATAAAACAACTGATAAATCAGCACAGTAGGAATGGTACCAACAGCAATAGTGAAGGATATGTTTTGAAATAAGAAAAGAAGTTGTTTAAAACTCAGAACATTGGGTTAAATAGTTGTTGCGTTTTCCTAAGGTTTAAACATTTTAACTTTCAAGTTTACCTGTGTAGTTTAGATTTAACTGCCTTAATATTTATTTTGGGAAAAATAAATTGAAAACTGATAATTGAATTGAAAACTGAATTGCCGAAGCACCTCTGTTGGGTTGAGGAGAGGGAGCACCGAAGGCAACTTATGCATCTGAATTATTTTCCTGAGGGCAGTACAGATACCAACAATTGTAAATTCTAGGAGATATGTATTATTTGCTCTGCAGTTGCAGTGGGATGGCAGTGAAATTATTAACAATGGCATCTCAGATTTTATGTGAATTATACATTTCTGTAGTATTTCCTTTTGTTCTTACCATTGCAGCTACCAAAGCACTATGGAACTATTTTATTCCAAAGTAGCTATGCATAACTCTTTTTTTCAATATTAAGCAATATCTTCACTTTGTCTAGGGAAACATAATCCTAGATCATGCCCAGTCCCAGGGTTTGCATCAAAGGTGTATATATGTTTCTGTAGGTACCTGTGCATCAGATGTTTTCTTTCCTTGCTGAGGATCCAGCCTCAGCGCACTCAGCCTGCTCACTGATGTACGGGCACAGGGGAGACATCACTCCCGAGCTCTGGCTCCTGCCAGCTTCCTTGCAGCTGATCAGCCTAAAGGCATAACCACGTCTCTCTGCTTTATTCCTGACTGCAGGAAGATAACAGGCTCTGGATCAGAGGGCTTTTAACAACTAAGGGTCAATAAATTTTATACAGCAATGCCATGACAGTAACAGGGATGCCGCCTGTGTATATCTTTTCCAAGAGCTGCCTATACAAAGCCCTTTGGCGATTAACAACCATCGTAATGTCCCCTGTCAGGAATTTTACCACTTTGACATCCAGCACTCTGGCACTTCAGACAATTCTTCACAAAGTGTCCACAGCACAGTTAACTCTATTAAAAAGTGAATCATTTTCTGATTTGTTTTGTTCTGGAGAAGAATCAGTAGGAGTGTTTCCTTCCTTCTTGATGCCTTCCATTCCCTAAAGAAGGTTATGCAGTCATTCAAGCACTAGTTTGTCAGAGCAGAAATGAAATTAGGAGTGGCATGTTCCAGGGAGAGCATCAGCATCACTCTGCAAGGATTCCTCAGAGGGAGATCCAACAGTAAAATCAGTTGCTGGACACATTTTTTGTCCCATGGCATCTGCATTTTTATTTCTCTTCATCTATCCATTTTTATTTCTTTTTTTTAAATAAACTGAGCTAATTCAAGTAGCCCTGGTAAAAATTTTAAATGGCTCAGAAAATTAAAAAAAAAGGTCATCAAAGTTAGGAGAAAGAAATTTTCTGTATCTTCCTACAGCCGGAATGAAATAACTAGAAAATTCTCTGGGCTATCCATCCTCAAAAGCAGAAGAAAAAAAAGTTTTGTCCTTTGAGAAGTATGTTTATGACTCAAAAGTCATGCTGGGCTTCAATATTTTATGAAGACACCTGAAAAACCTCATCTTTATCTTCTGCTGTTCTAGTCAGTCATATGATACTGCTGAGTGAAGGCTATTTGTGCTTTGCACCTTCAGATTATATCTTCTTCTGCCAACATAAACATTGTTTCCTTTGAGAACTTTAAACTATCTGTTTAAAACATTATACTCAGTTTAATTTCTCACAACAGTATAGCTGGAGAGATCTGTATCCCTGGAAATGCATATTCCTGAAATTTAGGATTTGTATTGTGTCTTAAAAATTCCCATTGATTGCTGCTTATCATAATGTATCATATATTAAATATAAAATTACATGTATTTATATATATTAGTATATTAGATACTAATTTTAATTCTAGTTTTGAATAAAAACAAAGTAAATTAATTTGGACTCATCCCAGTGATTGAAATTCATATACTACATGACAAAAAAAGGGAACAGTTCTTCTACATACCCTTTGTTGAGCTGGGTTCTCTCTGCAATGAAGACCAAACATATATAACACCTCATTTCATAAACATGGAAAATGCAAGTGCATCCATCATTTTGCAACAGTTTTGCAATTTTACATTTTTCTAGTGATTTTTAATAATGTGAGAAAAAGATCACACCATCATGGTCATTGATGATGTTAGGAGAGGTTGGGAAACTGGTATCCATAGCATGTATGGAATTTAAGGGTTCTTGCCATGGGAATATTAGTAAATCAATATAATGTTGCTACACAACCATCTTTTTGCTATTATGCTGTAGCAAAATAACAAAATAATTTGCTTAAGATTCTTCAAGAAATTATTTCACTGTAGATAGAACCTTAGAATCACAGAATGGATTGGAAGGGACTTTAAAGACCAATCCCCTGCCACGGCAGGATCACCTGATGATCTCAAAGTGTTGCTGCTAAGGAATTTTTTGTTTTTCAACTGCCCCTCAGCCAATCTTCTAACATAAGTTTGTTCTGTTTCCTACAAGCTGAAGTGCTTGGTTTGCCAAACCCCCAAATGCATTGTCAATATCTGTAAATAATGCAAAAGGTGGTGCTTGCAAAACTCAAGCTCCATCGCATCACCATTTTGCTTGTGGAATCACTTTATCTCAAATATGTTTTTCTATGCAGCTGGAACTGGAAATAGTCTTCATATTTATGAGGCAACAGGTGATGAGGCAACAGGTTTTTTACTCATTCTTTCATACCAGATACATGCCCTCAGAAATAAAATTAGGAAATTACAGTATTTCATGCTGATCATTCCCTTTTAACAAACCAAGGATGACATGCATTAGCTGCTGTTAGCATCACATTATGCCCGTGACGGGAAAGGAGTTTCAGAGTTAGCGATGTATTTAGCTTAGATATACAATGTAAGTGTCAGAGCGCTAGTAGAACAGTAATGGCAATCTTCCAGTAAGAAATTCAGTATTTTTCAGGTATTTAATCTGCTCAATCAGTTTTTTCATTAAATTCAGAGTAAACTGCTTTTGCTTTTTTAATCTACTTGATTTGCCAAAAATGTATGTTGATGTGTTGTCCTGTAAACAGCCCGTACTGCCAGTGACGGTTTTGTGGCACACAAAAAGTTTCTGTTTTTTTGAACACCTATGTACAATAAATAATGAACAAAATACCCTACACTAAAATGCAATGCATTTTAAAGACAAGTCATCTGAGTCCAAAAATTAAATGTGAACCAGATGCTTTAATGTTTTAAAGAGCTGGCTGGATGTCATCATGCTAGTACAAGGACTCTATCAGGACAGCTGTTCTACATGCTGAGTCCCAGATGCAAACATGATGTACCTTTCTGAAAGCAATTCAAAATTTCCATAAATCCTTTGCTAATAAGTTTCTCTGAGGCTTCAAATGGACGTTGGTAATGATCAGATTTCTGGTATAACAAGATTTGCTTACTGAAGAGGTCCAATATACAACATATAAGAGAAATTATAGTTACTGGTCTCTCTTAAAAACATTTCATTTGTCCTTGCTGGGTCACCAGACTATGACCTTTCTTCTGTACCATTTATTTTTAGTAGAAAGAGTACTGTAATAATTGTGCCTGATGATTGAAGATGAGGCCAGACAGTAGCTCCTTTGAAACACAGCATGGAGCAGGGACAAAAAAAAAGGCCAGAATTTTTATCATTTGAGATGAGAATTTTTATAACACTGAGTAAGTCATGTGTGTGTTTTAATTTAAGCATTTCTGGTACTGCTTAAATACCTTATTGAATGAGACCAACAACAGTTTTAAAATCTTATAGTTCACAGACAAAAGAATACAAAACATCTCATAGTCCTTTCTTAGGTTATTTTTACTAACTGTACTCCTTCTGTTTGTCATTTTAGCTTAAATATTTGTTTGCAGAATCTTTTCTCTTCTAAATTATTCTCTTCAGGGAGCTTTTGGGCATCAATCATTGCAAAAAGAACCAGCAACAGACAACAAATGGCAGTCATTCATCATCTGAAACAAATGATTCCAAGTCTGTCAAACTCTAAACTTGCATTCTTTCATCAGGAAAATCATAACCAAAATAGATTAATTTTGAAATTGTACCAGAGAGAATTTGCAAAGTACACAGATGAACAGAAAACAAGGTTCATTTATTCCCTAAGGGGAGCTGCTTTGCTTGCTACTAGATAGCTGTAGTGGTTTGACACTGGTCAGGTTCCTGGCATGCACCAAAGCTACTCTCTCACTCCCCTCTGCATCTGGATGGGGGAGAGAAAATTTAATGAAGGGTTCATGCGCTGAGATAAGGACTAGGAGAGATCACTCATCAAATACCATCAAGGGCAACACAGGCTCTAATTAGAGATATGAAGTGAATTTATTGCCAACAAAATCAGAGAAGGATAATGACAAGTAAAATAAACCCTCAAAAATACCTTCCCCCACTTCTCTCTCCTTCCCATCCACACCTCCTCCCCAGCACTGCACAGAGACAGGGAATGGGGTAATGGTCAGTTCATCACCTGTGGTTTCTGCTGCTGCTCAGGGGGAGGAGTCATTCCCCTGCTCCATGGTGAGGTCCCTCCCTCAGGATACATTTCTCCATGAGCTTCTCCCTGGTGGGTTCATCCCACAGGCAACAGTCCCCCTCAAACTGCTGCAGTGTGGGTCACTCTTCCTCAGGGTGCAGTCCTTCAAGGACAGCCTGCTCCAGCATGGGCTCCTGTCTCCATACAGCCTCCTCTCAGGCATATACCTTCTTTCACGTGGGCCTCCTCCAGAGGCTGCAGGTTCATCTCTGCATCCCCGTGGATTTCCATGGGCTGTGGGGGCACAGCTGCCTCACCATGGTCTTCACCAGGGGCTGCAGAGGAATCTCAGCTCTGGTGCCTGGAGCACCTCCTGCGCCTTCTCCACCACCCTTGGTTTCTGCAGAGTTGTTCCTCTCACGTGTTCTCACCCCACTCTTCTCTGGCCGCAATAACATCTGTGCAAAATTTTTTTTCTTTTTTTTATAAATCTGTTATCACAGAGGTGTTAACAGCATTTCTAAATTGGCCCAGCCTTGGCCAGCAGCATGTCCATCTTCAGAGTCATCATGGATTAGCTCTGCCAGACATGGAGGAATCTTCTAGCAGCTTCTCAGAGAAGCCACATGTTGCAGTCCTTCAAGGACAGCCTGCTCCAGCATGGGCTCCTGTCTCCATACAGCCTCCTCTCAGGCATATACCTTCTTTCACGTGGGCCTCCTCCAGAGGCTGCAGGTTCATCTCTGCATCCCCGTGGATTTCCATGGGCTGTGGGGGCACAGCTGCCTCACCATGGTCTTCACCAGGGGCTGCAGAGGAATCTCAGCTCTGGTGCCTGGAGCACCTCCTGCGCCTTCTCCACCACCCTTGGTTTCTGCAGAGTTGTTCCTCTCACGTGTTCTCACCCCACTCTTCTCTGGCCGCAATAACATCTGTGCAAAATTTTTTTTCTTTTTTTTATAAATCTGTTATCACAGAGGTGTTAACAGCATTTCTAAATTGGCCCAGCCTTGGCCAGCAGCATGTCCATCTTCAGAGTCATCATGGATTAGCTCTGCCAGACATGGAGGAATCTTCTAGCAGCTTCTCAGAGAAGCCACATGTTTAGCCCCCTGCTACCAAAAACCAGGCCATGCAAACTCAATACAATAG